>NC_141623.1:43117655-43473905 GCF_047967505.1 Dipteris shenzhenensis | reverse complement strand
TTGGCTGTTAGCCCCAGTACTAGAGATCCCCTAGGCAGTGAGCTGGGTTTCTCTAGAACAGGCCGGTTTTTTTCTTTTATCCTTTTCCGGTTTTTTCCATACTCAGTACCTTTGGGGATGCTGTTTTGTATGAAGTATTTCAAGCATTAATAGAAGGTTCCTTTGTTTGAAAAAAAAAAGCCATCAATAAATGTGACAAAATAATAGAATCCCCCAAGAGCTGCAACCCGCATGGGTCCACAAACATCACAATGAACCAGATAAAGCTTGCGTGAGGCACCAAGTCTCCCATCCTTGGGAAACGCAGAACGATGCATCTTACCAAGCAAGCAAGGTTCAAAAACATGCTTTGAAGGCATATGCATTTTGGGAAGATCAACAACCATAGCATTCTTATATAACTTCACCTCACCAAAGCCCCAAAGTTGAGGTGTCCAAATGGGTATCTACCATGGTAGAAGAATCAAGAGCAAAGGCATGTGCATCTGCAAGTGCAGCATCATTTAAACATCTGTCATAAGCATCAAGCCTATAAAGACCTCTAGTCAATGTGCCAGTAGAGACCATGGTAAAGGCATGTGTAGCATCATACACTGCACACCGAACACCATGAAAAAGAACCTGATAGCCACATGTAGCTATGGCTGAAATAGAAATGAGGTCCTTGCGAATGCTTGGAACATAAAGCACATTCTCTAGAGTGACAAGACCACCAGAGATGGAAGTAAGAGCAACTTGTCTAATACCTTTCACGGTATATGATGCATTATTGGCACATCTGACACTGCCCCCCTTAGATGTATGTTGTAGTGAGCTGAATAACTTGCAGCAGGAAGTGATGTGCTTGCTAGCACCACTATCAAAGAACCAGGCATCATGAACATCTGAAACTGCCATGCAGGCATCATGAACATCAGGAAGTGATGTGCTTGCTAGCACCACTATCAAAGATCCAAGCATCATGAACATCTGAAACTGCCATGTAGGCATCATGAACATCATGAACATTAGGATTATATTGACATGTAACCAAGAAAGCCCAATGCTGGTCTTGTGCAAAATTAGGTGACTCATGTCGATCTTCTGCACTAGGAGAACTAGATTACTGCAAGACCAGACTCTTTCTTCTTCTTTTCAGATGTAATTCTCTTCTTGCATTCAGAGATATCATGCCGAGGTTTCCTGCAATAGTTACATCTCTTCTTCTTTTTATTATCCCCCGAAGAAGAGGCACCATGAGAATGATCAACATGTGAATGAGGGGGTTTACCAGCTGAAACTTTTCCTTTGCCTTTGTGTTTATGCTGGGTAGCAAAGGCTTGATAGAAGCATTGCGAATTGCACGACTTTGCTCCTCCTGAAGGAGAAGAGCAACCAGCTAGTCAAAAGAGAAATGGTTGCCATTGCCACCTGCAACCAACCTCACTGTAGTAGCAAAGCCTTGATAATAATCAGGCAACCCATCAAGGGTATTAGAAACAAGCTGAGAATCAGGCGTAATCTCATCAATATTAGCCAATTGCTCTTTCAAATCCTTATTCAGAACAGCAGCAGCAGTGCCCTAATGTCAAAGTCGGCTGGTGTAGGTGCTCCAAACTTCCCTGAAAATGCAGCACTTGAAAGATCTTTGGGACCCATTTTAAATCCAAAACATCAGGGCCATATAGGCCTACTTCAAATGATCCTTTTTCCAAGATTGCCAAGGAGATTCATGGGTTGTCTGATTGGCATTTTATAAGATCATACATGTATCCATCAAGGCTTGAGCTTTCTTTGTATTTTTACTCTACAGCTTAAGATTACAAGCATAGTGGAGAAAGTCCTGGATATGGGAAGCAACAGTAGTGTGAACTCCCATATTGGTTCCAATTAATAGTCTTTCTTGACGCTTTCAGCTTAATCGACGTTCCATGATTAGACCTGTGCAAGCTATCCTTTTTTGACTTTTGTATCTACTAGTGGAGACAAAAAGATGGAGTCATGATCATGTGATCCGTATTTTCTTCTTTGCAGCTGTAATATTTTCATTGCGATTATGTGGACTTGTCCATGTAGGCCTATCATCTTTCCAAGAAATTGAGTTAAGGAATACCAAAGTATTCTTTTTTTCAATTAAATATTGTTCACTTTTGTACAGGTTTTGAAGTCATGAGAATTCTTGTCAGTGCCATGTTAATGTTGAGTATTTTGCTGTTGAGAACTTTTATAAGGTGTCTAGAGCCTATCTAAGTTTATCGGCAGATTGATATTAGAAAACATAAACTAGTAGCACCATTGGAGGATTGCAGGATGAGGTATTGGTTGTCTCATAAATATAGACTATCGCTCCCAAATGAAACCGAAGTAGATTTGTATATATCATCTTTTAAATTTACTGGTCGTAACCTTTCTACCTGAAATTTGTAAATAGTTTTTCGTCGATGTTATTCAGGGCACGGCAATGGATCCTTTTGACCAGAGTTCCAATGAGGACGAAGATTGCAAGTATGATTCGGTTGATAGGATTCGCGATTCAGAGGATGAGGCTGTTGTATCTGCAATGGAATCTGCTTTGAATGAATATCAGGACCTAGGCAAAGACTTGGGCAACATTTTAACTGGATCTTATTCTGAGGACCCAAACAGCTTGATTCAATGGATCCTTGGGGGGGATAAACTTTACAATGTCTAATCATGAATTGACTTTTCACCCTCTCATTGATTTCTCTCCAATACACAGCACCAACAGAGATGTGCTTCTCTCTTCTTTGAAAGCACAGGCTAAAGTCAACTCTCAGCTGAAGCTGAACTAGCTGCTAGAGGGCGAATGGGTACACCTGCAGAACTTGCCATATGCTGATTGAAAGGTGGCAATATAGTAACAGTGGAAGTATTAAAAAATTAACCCTTTACATGATTTCAAAGCTGAATATGAAACTGTCCTTCTTTTATGCATGCAAATGATTACCTGGAACACATTCTGAAAGATTGACTATGCTTGCTTGGAGACAAAATGCTCTGATAAATGTTAATGAGGCGAAAGCATATGAAAAGAAGATCCAGGTTTAGATTGCCACATCTTTAAACATAGCTTGGAAGAAGAAAATACATAGTTTTGTTTAACTTGCAGCTGAGTAATGGTAATGAATCACAAATTCAATGTCGCTTTACAGAGTTCAAGAATCGAACTTTGGAATAGGACTTGGCCACCTCATTTTTCTCATTCTCTTACTCAGTTCAATAAGCATTTTGCGCTGTATAGGTTCCCAATATTGAAGAAAAAGAATAACGAGTCCTTTAGTAGTTGAGGGGGGAGGGAATGACTCAAGAGGGATTATCAGTGGGTTCTCCTCCATTCATCCAGCCTCATGTGCTCCCTCCTCACTAGATCTTCGCACACCTCTCAACCCCCCAGGCGGCACATCAATTAGTTTGTAGTCAACTAGTCTAAAAATTCATTACATTCTTTTATTCCACATGAATTCAATTGCAACGTCACTTATGGGTACTCCTAATGCTCTATAGAGTCCCCCGCCCCTGGGGCCGCTCGCTTAGCCTTTAATGGAGTCTTCTGGGAGTCACTCCACAGGAATTGCAGCAAGGAAGGCACAACATAGGTAGCAGGGGAGCCGAGGTACTCAAGATCTGATGTTTGAGTACGAATGCCCTTGGAAGTCACTCGAGCAAGGAAGATAGTAGGGAATTCTTTTTATTGATCCCCTTCGTACTTGAATGGCATTCGTAGTTGAACATCATCTCTCTGCCTCCTACACTTCAAGAAAGCTCAATGTGTTGCAGCAAGAAAACTTGGAGCTATCGCAATGCTTCCAACAACTGGAACTCAAGTTCTCGGCCGTGGTGAACAAGATACAGCAGGAATAGGAGGACACATCAGATGGGCTTGCCTCCAGCGCCAAGAAGGTTGTCACATGTGGAGTTCAAACCATGAAGGTGGCAGTCTCGTTGTAACCATGGACACTAACATAGCATAGCAGATCAACCTTGGGTTGAGGGACAAGAAACAAGAGAAACTTTTATTGAACGCAGATTGGACGTTTACCAGACTGGAGAAGTAGCACTCATTTGAGGAGGATCTTGCAGTCATAAAAGGGTCGTGCCCATATTCACATGGAACATGGGGCAAGTGGTGGATGCATACCAATGGACCCCACAAAATCACAGGATCCTCACATCCATGACTGGGGAAGCTACGTTGATCAACTAAAATTCTAGGCATCTAAGCTTCGAAAAGTCAAGGATGCTTGCTCTCTTACCCCCTTACTCCATCGCTCAGCCCCTTCTAGTTAGATCCGTGAGGAGCTTAGACTACTAATGGCTAACGAGGGTATGATCGGACATGATTGGAGACTTTGGAGCTCCTCCAGTTCTTTCTCATGTGTTTCTTGCTCATCCATATCTTGCTCTTTCCAGTTCATCTTCAGTAGTTTCCAGGGTGGTGGGCTAGAAACCCAAGTCCCCCATGGGGGTTGTATCAGCATGATTGGATTTATCTCATAGGCTTTTTGGCCTTTAGCGACAAGTTTGGAAGCTACTTAAAAGAAATCTTGGAACATTGCAGCAAAATTCTCGAACTAGCACAAAAAATAGTCTAGCAAATACAATGTAGAAAGATTTGTGAGACTCTTATTTCAATGGTTGTAAAATGGACCACTATTTAATTTAATAGTGGTCTCTCTCTCTCTCTCTCTCTCTCTCTCTCTCTCTCTCTCTCTCTCTCTCTCTATCTCATGCCATATCCATACCTGTTCTCACCTGGAAGCCTAGGAGCATATCGTTATGGAGGTTCATCGCCTCCGTGCACTAGAGATGGGACAATCTCACTTCATACAGGAGCAAGCAGAGACAGATAGAGACCCTATGATATGGTGTCCTCATAGTCTAGATAGTGGCAATTGATCTCCAAAAGGACCAAAAGGAGATGGATGACCTCTGATGTCGAACAGAGGGAGCCCTAGGAAGCAAATCTTGCAGTGGAGGAGAGGATTTATGTGATGAAGACGGTCATTGAGGAGACTTCCAATGGGGACTTGGAAAGGCGAGTATTTTTGCCACTTGAGCAGTAGTAGAGAGCTAATAAGTTGCACGCACCTGTTCAACTATTTCAGACATTCCCACCGTTACCTCCACCCTTAGGGTACGAGAGCATGGTATTGAGAGTGCAGGGCGGGTTGGGCGAGATTCTACCAAAGATCAACCCCTTGTGATATGCACACTCAGACCCAACTAGCGGCGCTGTGTAGATGTTCATTCCTACAAGGTTGCCCATTATATTTACATGGACAAGGACCTCGGGCTTCTACAGGTAGAGGAGAGGCAAGCCCTCTTACTGCAGCGGGATGTCGTATGTAAGGCGGGGGAGTGGACTCTAGTACGCGAGGGTCCAGCTCTTGACTGGACCTAGCAGGGGCTCGGTTGCCACACTTGCATAGGGATGTGGGGTCTATGAGGCCCACAAAACTGAGACCTTGGCCTAACCATTTGGAACTGTAATGGTACTTTATGGTAAGAGCGTGGGAATTTCTCGAAATTCATACACAAGATGAGATATTGTTTTCTATACAGAGACATCAGAGCCCAGAGCACCCACTACCACCAAGTCTGTGGACACACATGAGAGTTTGCCAGGATAGGGAGGGTGGGGGAGAATGTGGGCCTAGTGGAGTAGCAATTTGGTATGGATCATCTCTAACAAGGATGATTACCATTGATCTGATCCGGATCAGGAGCACATTCTCTCTAGATATTTTTATTGCTGTCTCCTTTTTTTTGGGGGGTGAAGAAAAGAGGGTTATATATTATTCGTTAGTCCTAGGGGTAACCCTCAAGCTTGTGTGCTCATGGATCTAGTTGTTGACCCCCCAAGTGCCATAGCAATAGAAGATAGGAAAGGAGGGGTCTCGGTACAGCTTGTTTTCTACAAAAATATCCCCAATTCTTGTTTTCTCTATGGAACGGGGGGCCATTTCATTAGAGATTGCCTTCAGAGAGCTAGTATAGATCATAAAAATATAGGGGAGGAGGAGATCATAGTTTTCATACAAGAAGTGAAAGTACTCGAGGAAAACAAGGAGGAAGGTAAAGAGGAAGTCTGAAAACATTGCAACAGAAGCAAAGGAACAAGAAGGGGATAAAAGGGGTGCCCAAGTGATAAGAAGAATTGAGAGGGTGGGGACAGGATGCAGGAAGATGATGATAATCATCTCGATTTCATCCTACAGTCTCTCCAAGACATTGGGTTGGGTCCCAATATTATGAAGTTTGTCGAAACACTCCTTAGTAATGCAAGTGCTAAGGTTGAAGTAAATGGGAATGCCTAGGAGACTTTTTTGTTGAAGAGGTCAATCAGGCAAGGGTGCCCTCTTTCCCCCCTTTTTTTTGCAATTGCAATAGATACCCTTGGGTCATTAATCCAAGAAAAGGTTGATACATGTAATGCAAAACGTATCCAGGTAGGGGAAAACACCCAAGTAATTTGCCATCAATAACACTTGCAAAATGAAGAAAATTCAATGAACAACGTTTGGAATGCCTGGACACCTATCAAGCATTTGGGTCCTGTATCAATCACTCCCGGACAATTACCTAAGGTCCTCCGAGTTGCTAGGTCCAAGGAAATTGTTGAGGGTGTTCCATTTTGATTCTTGGATATCCCCATGGGCTTTCATCTAGCTATGAAGGATAGGTGGGAATGGGTTTTTAGAAAATGAGAAAGAAGATTCAGCCGCTGGTAGGGCCTACTTCTATTGCAAGAAGAAAGTTTGTTTTGAACCACTTCCTTTACCCAGTTGCCGTCATCTGCTTTATCTCCTATTGGTCCCCTTCTAAAGTTGATATGGGGGGAGATGAAGGGAGTGAAAGGATTGCTAAAGTAAGGTGGGAAATTTGTGTGCTACCTAAGAATGAAGGTGGCCTTGGCCTAGCGAACCTTGAGATGTCAGCAGAGCAATATTCATGAGTAAACAACTACTTATGTCTTTTGAAAATAAGAACTCCATCTGGTCAACACTTCTCAAAAGAAACTTGGAAAACACCATAACAGTAAGGTGCAAAGTTCGGAAAGGCTGCTCAAACATCTCAACACTGTTTGCACAAGAAAAATGTATTACAGGCTTAGGGCTCTGGATTTCAATATGAAAAGGATGGGAGTTGCTTAGGCCCCAGATCAAATGGAAGGGGTTTACTAGGAAAACAAAAACCTTCACCTCAAAAGATTCAATTTGGTCTTCCTTTTTTGGGAAAAATTCCCCTCTAAGGTGATATGAGGATTCGAAGCTTGCTTTGAGATTGAATAAAAAGGGAATTCAGGTTTGGACCGATTTGTGGGGTAGAGGAGCTCAAGCTTGGAAGGGAGATTTGTGCCTTCAACAAGAATTCAAACTCAACCATTATGATGTTCTTTTTATCACTGATAGACTAAGATTTTGGGACAGAGACTCACTTTCTTGGTTAGGTGGTAGACAATTTGATTGTCTACATGAGTTGCACTAGTTAGGCACTAAAAGACTTCTTCATGTTCCTATTTTTAACGTCCTCTTAACATAGCTAGATTGCTTAATAAGAGATGGCTGAGGAAGGATGGACAAATGTGTGGATAACTTCCCAAAAAAACAACCTTGTCTGCTATGGCTTCTTCTAGACAAAGCGGTATGGACTTGGACTAGAGCATTAGCCATATGGAAAGGTTTGCCTTAGATACCTTGAGAATGTCTCTCATCTCTTTCTCAATTGCAGGTCTTCTTAGGCAGTGTGGGACAAAGACAGATAGTTTTGTGGCTTCCTCTCCTTGAATTACACCTACATTCTTCTTGGCAACCCTCCTCATAGATTTCCGGGGAATTTGTAGATTTTTAGGAGTCTACTTTAGTTTGTTTGGCTAAAAAGAACTTCTCTTATTTATAAAGGAGAAGTTATTGATGCTGCTAAGCTCACGGTTCATTGGTTGATGCATACAATCCCGCAAGTTTTGTATTAATGAAGCTGATGCCCTCATTGACAAAATTACAAATCTCAAGAAACATGTTGCCTTGGCTTGTCAACGTTTGGTTGTCACTAAGAAGGTCTCCAATTTAGTTTCTCTTGTCTCCTGTTTGCTGCTTTTATGGTTATACTAGTTTCTCCAATTTTGTTTTTCTCCTTTTATAAGGGAGGATGTACATGGTGGACACACTCATACAATGTCTATTATGGATTTTTTGAGTCGTGTGGAGGTCCTCTTTCTCGAAGACTTCAACGTGAGTCGACCGTCGGGTACTGATCATTGATTTCTAGCATGACTCGATTATGTTTCTTAATATCAATATACATGAGGTAGGTTTCTCATGAGTATCCATAGATCGTTGATCCCCAGTCACCTTATGTGGACATGCCTTTATTGATATGGGGAGGACGTATGATCTGATAATATACAATGGTCTAGAGTGTTGGCCATCCTTCGGTGGGCTCACTTGTTTCCCTCATGGAGGAGGGACCAGCAATAGTTGACTATATCATGGGATCCCCTACTTTTACTCCTACATCACAAACTTCTCCATTCCCTAACCACCCCCCAGAGGAGCTGATCATACTACTTGTTCTTTAGCTTGTCCATCTCGTGACCACCATAGAGCACATCCCATCCCACTTACACTACTTTCCAAAAGATTCATTTGACCATACACTAGCCTCAACATATGTAACTTGTATCTCCCGTATGCTTGAGGACCTTGACGCTATCCCACTTCCAAAAGACAGAGCCACACTTATCACCCATTCCTTACATCATGATGCCATCTAGTATTTCCCGCATACCACTAGATCCACCTGCCCACCACTTGCTGAATTGATCTCCTAAAATATTGGTACAATGATGAGTGTAAGGACTTGCACTATTAGACTCAAGACTACTTGTCCACCACCCATTTTATTGGTTGCCTGCAATAGCTCCTACGATGAGGAGCGTAGGCCTTGCACCGTCATCTCAAATTCAAGACCAAACATCATCTTCCAAGTGCAACAGTGACTATAGAGAATATCGTGGCCTTTACATCAGAAGAAGAGAGACTTTATCCGTCAAAATAAGGAAGGAATTTTGAATATTCTATTTGGTTACAACTCCCAAAATTATAGGCAAAAAGTTTGTTGGAAGTGGTCCACATCCCTTATCACTGGCCTAATCATTTGGCACACCTACAACATGACATTCCTCATTAGCAATCACCAAACCTCCCACATCTACCATGCCGTACTTCCTATGCACTCTTCACTACCGGTGATATCAAACATGCTACCCTCAAGTTGCACATGGTATTAGTGCACTAGCCCCAATCTTCGCAACGCAATTCAATGAAGCAGTTCACATCGATTTTTCTTACACTTATACCGTCAACACCATTATTCCAATTCACAACAAGGCAGGGGATCCCATGAGTCCATAAAATTACACGACCATCATGATTGGATACGTCACGTCCAAGATTTATGTAGTAGCACTTGACACTCATGTTATTTGAGAGGTGCATTGTGTGGGACACAAAGCGATGGGGTAGGCAAGCTTCCAAGTAGATCATGTGACACTAGACGACATCTTTACATTGAGGACTATCATTAAGGAGGCTCGAGCACAGATGTAGAGGGTTTATTGAGGTTCTTCATTAGCTAACTCATTGATTCTAATTCGACTTTACATGGACAATCTAGTCCTACTCTCGTCCTTAGTAGTTGAGTGTCTCCAATGACATTTGGATGTGCTCTAGTATTTCTATGATTCACATGGTTTAAAGGCCAACTTGGGTAACACCAAGGTTATGATCTTCCACACATCTGATGTGGTTGCATACATAGAGCAGTTTACCTTTGATGGGGCTTTGTTTGAGATTGTTAGCATTAGCATCCTACACATACCTAGGTGCTCTCTTTTCAGATGTAATTTTCACAATGTGACCAACTATTCAGGCCCGTTGAGCAAGGGACATGCCCCACTATCTAGACACAAGCACCAGTGTTTCCACTCACATTTGCACATTTTGGAACTAAGTCTCTTCTTTTTGACCCATTAGTTTGCTCGATGGGCATGTAGGGTACTCCCTTTTAGGGGATAGAATTAGTGGAGATAGATTAGTCCCGCATGCAGACTTCGGGCCTTGCTTCTCATTAAGATGAACTGTAGTAAGCCATCGATCGCGCATCAGATCATATTTGCATAGCTTGGAGCCACCCCTCCATAGCTAGATATAGTCTTCCAAGTAGCCACTTATCTTCATAAGGTTAGGGACTTTGGTGCCATCACAACCCAATGATGCACACTGCCATGGCTAGCCCTAACTTCATCTATGACATTGGAGGTGGAGGGGAATCAAAGGGGAGCTCAAACACGTAGATGGTTCATAGACGTGGGGCTATAGATGGATAGATTACTACATTTTTCGAATAGCCTTGAGGCTCCAACTATTATATTTGCTCATTAGGAAGTTGACCAGGTCATCAAAGGATCTATTGTAGCTCTACTTATTCGGGACCTTGAGATTTTGATGGAGCTCGACTTCTACAGAGCTCACTACTTATGGATCTCAGATGAGGGTTTTTAGTAAATCGCCAGGCTACACCCAAATTCATCTCCCATTTTTCCAGAGCATCTTGATGGGTGCATTTTCACAGATGGTAGGGGTTAAGAGAGGATGAGAAGATGACATCCCACGTGAGAGATGAATTTGCACTTTCTTTGATATGGAGGAAGCCGAGATAGAGTATCACTATGCTTTCAATTCCCTGTATGCTATGAGATCCATGGACAACACCACTATATTTTTAGTATCAGATTTGGCCCACTTAGAGAGTTCCTAGCACATCGAGATCAACGATGGGTGACTATGTTCCTTATTGAGGCTAAGAGACATAGATCAGCTTATGTGGGCGCTGTGTGAGCACGAGGGACCGACGAGCATATTCATAGAGCCAGCATGGTTTTTTTTTCTAATGACTCAAGCCATGAAAAAAAATTTGACATCGAGTGGACACTTACATGAGGGACACATGCATATCCTCTCTCTTTGACGTGGGGGCTGACAGACCATTGGAGTGATAATAGTATTTTTCAAACAGTGGGCCACATCACAGAGACTAAAGAGGAGGGATGGACTCAGACAGGCCAAGCAACAACAATGCTCTATAGAATGGCTACGATCCTATAAGTCACATATCATGAGGAGTACTTCTTGTACTTTCCCACCATGTTCACTAGGAGGGCCATCGAGTGGTATGACCAAACCCTAATGGGTATTCACCTTGTTTGAAGAGTGAAGGTGCATTCCTAAAGAGGTTTCATCACATATTTAGAAAAGAAGAAGCACAACTGAAGCTCAAGAACCCCAACCAAGAAAAGGGTGAAAGAGTGTATGACTTTGTAGCCAAGATGATGGTATTGATAGAGCTCACCAATGTCCAAGACTAGATGGCACTAAGGTCATTGATTTTAAGTCACCTCACCTTGGGGACAGCGAAATGCAAAATGAAGATAACATTTGCAACGAGGACACATGACAAACTTCCTCAATGAGCAATTTTGTTAGAAAACGAAAACAAAAAGTATCGAAGAAAAAGAAGTCAATCGTATGAGAAGTGGAGAGCGGACAAAGAAGACGAGAAATGAGAGGAGATGCCCAAAAAGACACCATGAAGGAGGAGCTAAAAAATATCTTGAAGGAAATGGACATTCAAGGGAACGCGGAGAAGGGCCAGCTCCCATGCCACAATGCAAAACCTAGGTTCATATGTTGGCTGAGTGTCAGTCAAGCCAATGGTGCAAGATCTAAGCCACACACTCAACGCATGGATTGCTAGTACAACAAACAAAAAAGAACTACATCCCCAAGCAAATAGGGCTTGCTTTCTAAAAGCTACTTTTACATAAAATCCAAGCTTTTTAGCCTTTCTTTTTAAATATGGTGCTTTTGGCACTTTTTTATCTTGTGGGACCTCCTTTTAAAGAGGTGCCACCATGTCCATGCCTTTAGGCCTTGTGGGCCTCGTGGGACCTGCCTTTTGTGCTTTTCTTCCCACTCTTGGGTCCTTTTTGCACTCTCTTAGGTCATACACATTGCATAAACAAGTTCCAACACTTTAACCCAGGTTAGCGAAATGCATGCATTCCTAATTCTTGGACTAATCCTAGTCCTTGTGGGCGTCCCCACAGTTCTCTTTTACCAATGCAAAGCAAAAGTAAAAACAATAAAACCTATTCTAGTTAACCAAAGTCAACTTTCTTGACCATCGTCAATGCAATGCAGATTGCGACCAGGTAGTGCAAGTAATAATAGGCAGTGAAGGTGCTAATAGATAGTGTAGGTGCTAATAGGCAGTGTAGGTGC
The DNA here is from genome assembly GCF_047967505.1 of Dipteris shenzhenensis. Classification (NCBI taxonomy): domain Eukaryota; kingdom Viridiplantae; phylum Streptophyta; class Polypodiopsida; order Gleicheniales; family Dipteridaceae; genus Dipteris; species Dipteris shenzhenensis. The sequence goes on along the minus strand of NC_141623.1, from coordinate 43,461,564 downwards.
TAATTAGCATAGCTAGTAGGTGAAACAATAAGCATTGTAGATGCTAATAGGAATTCCAAGTGCTAACAAATATAGTAGGTGCTAATTAGCACAATTTGTAGGTGCAACAATAAGCATTGTAGATGGTAACAGGCATTGCAGATGCTAACAGACATAGCAGGGGCTAATTAGCACAATTAGGACATGCAATAGCAAGCATTGCATGTGCTAACTAGCATTTGGCAAAGGTAGATGAGAGTGCTCATAAGCATTGCACTTGAGCTAACAAGGATTGCAGGTGCTAACAACCATTACAAGCTCTAGCGACCACAAGTGGCACTGGCAGGAAATATAGGTGCTAACAAGCATTGTAGGTGCTAACTAACATATGGAATTGGTAGATGAGAGTAAGCATTGCAAGTGCTAACAAGGATTGCAAGTGCTAACAAGTATTGTAGGTGCTAGCAACTGCAAGTGTTGCTAGCAAGAAGTGTATGTGCTAACAAGCACAATCATTTCTTGCCAGCACATGCTAACAAGCACAAGAATTTCTTGCTAGCACATGCAATTGTTGTTAGCACATGCCTGTTATTGCATGTGCTAACAAGCACATGCAATAACAAGCATTGCACATGTAGCATCTAGAAGTGGTATATGAGAGTGCTAATAAGCCTTGCACTTGTGCTAACAAGGATGATAGGTGCGAACAAGCATTGTAGGTGCTAGCAAAGACAAGTGGTACTGGCAAGCATTATAGGTGCTAAACGAGCACTACCGGTGCTAACTAGCATATGGCAGTGGTAGATGAGAGTGCTAGTACACATTGCAAGTGCTAACAAGGATTGCAGTAGGTGCTAGTAACTATAGGTGGTGCTGGCAAGAATGGCATGTGCTAATGTTTACAAGCATTTCTTGCCAGCACATGCAAATTGCAATTCTTGTTAGCACATGCCTGTTATTACATGTGCTAACAAGCATCTATAATTATAGGCATTGCATGTGCTAACTAGCATCTGGAAGTGGTAGATGAGAGTGCTAATAAGCATTGAAAAGTACTAATAAGGATTGCAGATACTAACAAGCATTGCAGGTGCTAGCAACTGCAAGTGTTGCTAGAAAGAATTACATGTGCTAACAAGCACTACATGTGCTAACTAGCATATGGCAGTGCTAGATGAGAGTGCTAATTGCAAGTGCTAGCCAAGATTGATAGTTCTAACAAGCATTGTAGGTGTTGGCAAGCATTGATTGTGATAGCAAGCATTGTAATGGTGCTTCTTAGCATTGTCCATGGACATGCTTCTTTGAGTGGGTTAACCTGCTTCCACACACATACATAGGTGTTTACACGTGGTGATATTTCTATATTTGTGTCTATATATATAGAAGTATGTATATATATACATATGTTTAAACAATAATGCAAGCTCTTTTTTAATATATCTTTAATGGACTTTTTTCAAATTTTATTTCAAAGCCATAACTACTCAAGCCTTAAGAGTCTATTTTTAATAGACTTTAATCCTTGAGTACCTATGGCTTTAATAGTTATTATTTATAACGGCAATAACAAGCATGTGAGCAACGCTTGTAGAACCCGTCACCCACACGTTAATCGGATGTTCTAACTCTGATTGTGTATGGTTGGTTGGCAAGTGGAGTTTCTCACTCCTCAAATAATCGGTGTTAAAGGCTTGACTACTCGGGCTTGTATTTAAACCTTATTCCTCTTATATTCTTGATCAAGACATTCTTGCTACATTAGATGTACAAGTACATAGATGTTTACACGTGGTGTTATTTCTATATTTCTATCCCTATATGTCTATAGAAGTATCTATATATATACACATATATTGATATGTTTAAACCATAGCATATATTATATGCTTTTAATTTCTTGTATTTTCTATGTTTCAGTCCATATAAACCTATGTATGTAGAGTTATCTATAGATAAATATATTTTGATATATGGAAACCTTAGCATATTTTATATGCCTTTAATATTTAACCCATTATGTTTAATTTTTCCTATTCCTTACAATAGTTAATTTTCTACCTTTAAATTCCAGCCTTAGTTTTTTGTGACCTATGTGGTCAAGGCTATGAGCTATTTGTTTGGTCTCATCAAACTTCTATATACATAGTACCAAGACAAAAGAATCTCAAAGTTATTCTATCCAGTTGATAGGTTTGAGCAACTTTTGCCAAAAAGGAGTGTCAGAGACTACTTGTATATCTTTTATTAATTGAAGAGTCAAATCCATGACACAAGATCAGAACCTATTTGAGGGTAGTATGTTCAAAGTTGGCAAGTTGATAGACATGCGCTTGATTTTGTGATATTAGGGAATTGAGTTATGATAACTAGTCATTATAATCCGTTATGTTCTTATGGAGGATGAGACGATCAATTATCCAATCCATTATGGCAAAATTCCATGTGGTCATTATTGACCAAGTATTTCAGTTCCAAGCTATATTATATCATTTCTAGAGGAGTTTCAGTTATGATATCCAGTTTTATTTTCTTTTTATGGAGCATGACATGCTCAAGTAACAGCCCTCAATATGGCAGCATTTTATGGTCATTATTGACCCAATATTTTCTCTAGGATTCTTTTATTCAAAAGTTTCTATTGGGATATGCTTTATACAAGAGCTCTTATGGTTTCTCATGGATTATTATGGCCAAAGTGACGTAGTTATACAGTCATCTGTCAATTATATGTCCTTTTTGAAAGTTTGAGAACCCTCCAAGTTTATGTCTAACCGGCACAATAAGTGTTTGGTAGCAAGAAGAATTGGGAGCACTTGTGTAATGAATGGAATCTTTTCTTTCTAAAGTCATTCAAAAAGAGGTTCACACTACTTGGAAACAGTAGAGTAGATCTGCAAATCATTCCATAAGAGAAGACTCGAGGGGTCTCTCAATAAAAGAAGTCAAAGAAAGGTTTTGAGAAATATACAAGGCTAAGTATCTCTTTCATGTTGATAAAGTTTGCCTTATGTTTATTTGAAGACCTAAAGGTGCATGTATTTTCCAAGAAAGAAAGACATGTAAGTACCAAATGGGAAACTTCTCTGAGTGTATCTATAGACATTATGTTGCTTCTTAGAGACAGAGATGTCAAGAGCTTTGTCATTCCAAGGAATTTGGACCAAGAATATTGATATGATCGAGAATGACACCATATCGAAAGGACTCAATTGGGTTGATCATAGCAAGAGGATTATTGCATAGTAGTGGCATGGAAAATGTCTCGATGGAATAATCAATCCCAAAACTAAAATGAGGGCCTATGGCTGCCTAGTGCTCTTAAAGAGCAGGAAACACCAAGAAAAAGAATGGCCTATGGCTACACAGTGCTCTTACAAAGCAGGAAATGGCAAAGGCAAACAAGAATCTCCATATGAAAAGCAAGTGTTTTAGATGTAGAAAGAGGGGTATGTTGTTGCCTAGTACCTTGGAAGGCCAGTTGGCCAAAAGGAGCAGAGTACAATCAGAAGTTACCAGATTCCAAGATCCACTTTAGATGAAAGCGATAGAGGAGATCCTCTAGTAAATAGACTGCGTACCAGAGAAGAAAAGTACCCAGAGGAAAGTCTATTTGCAAGTATCTTGCCAAGTACAAGAACTATTAGGCAATTGATGCCAAGAAAGGAGGCATCCTCAAGTTTTACATTGTATCAAGAATCTTTTCAGTTGAGGACAACTGATTGAAAGTCAAGGGGATGCCACCAAATTGGTACTTCTCTCAAGACATGCTAGTTGGTCCATGCAATGCTTGTTAGTCAGCTCTTGCGATTGGTCATCAGCACCTACAATTGCTAGCATTCAACTGCACATACCTTTTGATTGGTAGGTTGAGCTCTTTCATCGATTTAAATAGAAAAGTCCAGAGTGCAAGATTCAATTGCAGTCTTTTGAATATTTGAAGCCTCTTTTTGTAAAGGACCATTACAAATGTTGTTGTGAATACCATGTGCAGATGTCCTTTCTAAAAGATGCACTGGATTAGATGTGTAATTACAACTTTGGCATCCATTTGAATTGTCAATGCACATGCATTGTCTATACTAGTAATCACACAAGCAATAGATGTTCATCTACTTCACACACTTACAAAGGTATCACTCAGTTGTGGGATTCATTGATCTTCCCAACACAGAATGATGCAACCTTCCATCGTAGGAAGTGTCTAATGGGTAAATGCAAGGATTGTGGCATAAAGAAGTTGGCTTGCTGCCCCTTGGAGACAATGAAGGAAGGGAAAACCATCACTGTGAAAGTATTTGAATATATGGATGCTATAGACACGCATGGAAATTAGAAGAAGAGGAAAGATATCGTGAACAAAGACATGCAATGTTAGGAGTTCTTGCAGTTCCTGAAAAGTAAAATGAAGCACTTTATCAAACATAACTACATAGCTCAATGAGAGGGGCTTCAATTCAAGGACTGTATTCTCGAATTCCCTGATGATGTGGTTGTCTTAGTTATAGACGTTGCAAAAAATTATGCTTTCAAAAGAATAGAATGAGATTCAGTCAATGCATTGGCATTGAGTACAAATCTCAATTTTTGTGCATATAACTTACTACCATAAGGCAAGAAAAGTTATTAAAATATTTCACTTTTTCATTTCAAATGGTAGGCATCATGACAAATTATTTGTACAACATTGTTTCATGTTACATGAGATGTGGTGGAAAGAGCAAGAAGTTGTAGTGAAATAGCATTGGGTTTGGTCTAATGGGGCTGCCTCCCAATGCACAGGCCCTTCTACTTTGTTGCTAGGTATGTTGGAATGACAGCCATGGAAATGACTTGGAACTTCTTTGCAAAGTGGGCAAGGCAAAGGAGAGCAGCAAAGGAGAGCATGATGGAGCAAGGACTATTATTAAAATAGCCTTAACACATGAACAACTAAAGAAAGACAATGCTACTTTAAAGTGGGTAAGTAGTGTTGTTGCTTTCTTACATGCCAACTTATTTGAGGGAGCTGTAGCCTTTTATGCATCCAAACAAAGGGAGTGTGCTCATGTATTTTTGGAGATAAAGTTGGAGACGTGAATAAGGAATTAAAGAAGAATTGTGAAGCTATTCCCAATTCACATTCTTTACATGTTTTTTGTGGTCACAACTCACAAGATCCAATAGGCCTTGCTACCAGACATTTGTCATGCTTTTGTGATGCATGCAAGCATGGACTTTGGAACAGATTTACTAACAAAGCACATGTGCAATCTTGGGCTTTTCACACATTGGTGCCTTTGCCAGATATAGAGCCTACTGCAGATGAGGAAGATGCATACACATTTGCAACTTTTGAAGGCCATCATGATGCGTTAAGCAATGCTTTGCATGTTGTGGTGACACTTTTGTTGTCAACGCTGAGACCAATAATGTTGAGCATGCATATTTTTACTTGCTTAAATGCAGCTTAAATGCATTGTAGAAAAACAACAATCTTGATGATTGGGGAAATGTCATAGTGAGGGGTTCTTATGTCATTAAGGATCTCTTCTACAAACAAATAGATCACTATTCCTTTGAATTTTTCATGACTCAACCGATAGTACACATACTCTGACACCTTGTTGCTTTACATCAAGATAGCTATGGAGAGTATCCCAAAATGAAGAAACGTTTTCTCAGAGACCTATGAGGTCATATATAAACAACATGCCCTTTTATGTTGACATGTACCAACCTATTCTTTGAGGAATAGTTGCAATATTAAGTGTTTGGAATGTTTGCAATATGAAGTCTTTGGAAACATTCAAAAGGCAATCTGTGTCAGCACGTAAGTACACTTACATAAATATGCTAGGTAGCAAGTATATGCTAACATGAGAGTCGTGACATAAGTATGCTAACAAGTGTGCTAACAAGTATGCTAGCATATATATGCTAACAAGTATGTTAGCATATATATGTCAACAAGTATGCTAACATCAGTATTCGGACATAAGGATGCTAACATAAGTATGCTAACAAGTGTGCTAACGAGTATGCTAACATAAGTATGCTAAGATATATATGCTAGGAAGTATGCCAACATCAGCATCTTGACATAAGTATGCTAACAAGTGTGCTAATGAGTATGCTAACAAGTATGCAAACATAAGTATGCTAACATATATATGCTAATAAGTATGCTAACATTAGTATCCTGACATAAGTAGAATCAAATTTATCATGCTTGTGTTGGGATCTTGTATCCAAGAAACCCTTCACCAAAGATCCATTCCACATGTTGAGAACTCTGGGTCCAATCAAATCCAAAATGCAGATGTAAAACTCAATGGGAAGGCGTCCCCTTACCTTTTGGCCATGCATTCAATCGCTTTGTTTTAGTCCTCCATGGTGAAGTCTTTATTAAAAAAACTTGAGTCAAACCTGGACAACACCTTTGGCCTTTTCTAAGTATAGTTAGTCCTTGGTACTAGCTTCTTTGTTGATAAAATTTTTGGTTCACTAAATAATTGTTCATAGTTAGTCATCACAACTTGTAACATCTATCACCACTTTATCATATTCTCTAGGCTAAGATATACATTTTTGGGCATGTTTCTTTTGAATGCTCCAAAACATCTCATCATTGGACCTATGCACTTTACTTGCCCACCATTCCCTTGTATAAAGTTTTTGTTAAGCCGCCATGAGCTCTTCTGGTTTTGATTACTCTCTAATCACCCTTGATTGAGTCTGGCCCTATTTAGAAAAAATTGTAATTGTTCTTCAAACATCTCCCTCCTTTGTCTCCTAGCCACATCAATAAATTGTCCTTCTATTATCTACCTCCTTTAGCTTCTAGCCATAGTGAAAGAGAGAGCAATTGTTCTTCTAACGTCTGCCTCTTTTAGCTTCTAGCCACAATTGCTCTTTTTCTATAGCTTTTAAGAAAATTTTAGTGCTCTCTATGGCTCTGATCCATTTATTAGTTATTAAATTTGTGCATTTAAAGGCATTTACCCATATGCTAATCTTGTACATATCGAATCTGGGAGAATAGGTTATGGTCAAAAAGGGAAGAGAAAAACAAGAACTATGCCTACACAAAATGAACATTAATGTCTCTTCTAAGACATTAATGAGTTCAACAACCTCCTTGATATTTTGCCAAGAAGAAACTTCACTGACCTTAATCACACTTCAGATTCCCTTCCACCTATTCTCAACTATATATTAGTCTTCCATTATAATTGTAGAACCGTGACAAAGGTAGGAGTCTCCCAAGAGGATTCTATCTCTTATAGAATTTGGAGCATAAATTGAACAAATTTTACAGTGGATTAGCAAGTTTAAACTCTAAATGTTTCCCATTTATGACCAAGGATGGAATGCTACGTCCATACACCTTTTCAATTTTGAGATTATACCTTTTGATGAACCCCCACTTCCATCCACATGGGAAGTTGAAAACCATTTTATGTCCTTATCAAACTTGTTATAGCTACTAGCGCTCTCCACCTACTTTCAACTCCTATAGTGCCAAAAAAATTGATCTAATATCCATTTTCAAAGCCATCATTTTAACAAGATTGTCTTCATGTCATTTATCAGTCCTTGCACATTTAGACTTAGAAAAGTAAATGATGATTAGTTATTTTCTGACAAAAGGTTAACTATTATTTCCTCTTCTTCTTAAACTAGCTAGACTCTACATGGTGAAATTACAAAACCTCTTGATAGTGTGACACCAAAAATTGATATTTTTTATTTGGCATTGGTATTGTTTTATTCTATGTTTAATAAGGGTTTGAGTATCAAGTGATAGCCTAGCGGCTCTTACTTATTTCTATTTTCTAAGATATTGTATGGGATTGAGAGGATGAGTGGAATGGATCATTGTAAATACCATAGGTATGAATTATAAATACCTTGGTATGGGGTGAGAGTTATTTGTGTATGGGATATTATGGGGTTTTTAGAAAATAGGAAGAGTGAGTCATATAAAGAGATGGGCTCATGTCCATGTGTTCCAATAATATAAGAGAGGCCACATGCCAAGCATGTGGAAGGCATGTGGAGGAGTGTGGAGTCAAGAGGAATCCTTCTAGAATTACCATGTGGAATAAGGAGGATGTGGACATATGGAAAAGAGAGGGTCACTATGGGCTCCATGTGGGGAGACTTTTGACTTTCTCAATATTTTAAGAGTCTTGAGCATCTTTTGATGGGACACATGGCAAGAGTAGCCGAAAAGGACATGGATGGTAACATACGGGCTTATGTGATTGATGGGGAAAAGAATCTACAGGCAGCAATTGTAAATGGGTGAAGGAGGTGGAGTCTTGAGGGAGCATCCTACTCATGCGAAATTAGCATGGGTGGAGGGTAGTTTTCATGACAGTTTGACCCCTTGTTAGTGTTTTGCTCATAACTTTTTACTCGTTAGTCCGATTTTGATGAAACTTATATCAACGCGAAGCTCCGTTGAAGGCGCATGTCTCTGTATTATAAGACCTTGAATCAGATACTACAATAAAAAGTTATGAGTTTCTGTGTTTGACAGTCTATTTTCATGACAGTTTGATCCCTATTAGTGTTTTGCTCATAACTTTCCGCTCGTTAGTCCGATTTTAATGAAACTTATATCAGCGCGAAGCCCATATCAAGATGCATCTCTATATCTATTTGAATATTTGGTATCATGTCTCTACTAGAAGTTATAGGTCTATGTGTCTAATGATAGTTTGTAGAGTGTTTTGAGCTAAATGTAAAGGTATCTATGAAGGAGGTGCAATGTTTTCTCAGAACCTACCCATCCGACCCAATCAGCCCCTTCAAACTCCTCGATATATATCGGTTCATGTCATGTTGAGCCACAAGATCTTCTTTTAACAACGGATCGATCTTCTCTTTGGTGTAGACCAGCTTACTAAGATTATGGCCTTTGCTGATCCTTTCCTTCTCCCTATGCTTGAGTACAACATCACTTGGGATGTTACCATCTTCATTCTCATCTAAGGGAGGAAAGTATGGTGTGGTATCTTGGCATAAAAGCTTCTTTTGGATGTCCCTTTCTCAATGATAAATATCTTTGTCACTCAGTTCAAAAGCAGTAGGAAGTGAAGAGGTGTGTGAAGTTTATTACCCCCAACTTCATGTCACATCTTTTTGGTGGAGACGCTGGGTACGTTTGGTATTGGATTCATCCCATCTTACTAAACGGTCTCGGGTGTACTTGATTGCATGTTATGCCTAGTATAATCATATGTTTTTTGATGTGATAAAGAAGATGCCTGGACGAACTCCGTTAGAAGAGATTGCAGCCTGTTTAAGAGAACTAGAAGATTATGAAGGTGATGCTCAAGCGATTTGCACGGTCATAATGATCATATCCTTTATGTTTGCACTCTTGAATATGTTGGTGAATTGACAATGTCGTCAGTAGGCACAATGATAGATTGGGGAATGTTTCATGCACTGGCAGCTTGGTGTGAAGAAGAATTGAGTCTTTGGGTAGTTTTTGACTACTATAAGAGTTGAGTGGTGATTCTCAATACTTTCAACTTCTTTTGCTATGCAAATGATGAAGAGTACAATATCTTGAAGCTGTTATGTGCACTTCTAATTGTGAGAAGGGTGATTCTTGAATGCATGTATACACAACGTTTTCATGGTGCTAGTTGGTCACTTATTTTTGAAGATTTTGTTGAGGATCACATTGTGGAGGATTTTCAACAAGTGGTTATGCATAATAAGTTGGTCATGGTATACTAAGGCTCTGTGGGATCTTGTTTGGATCTTGTTTGGGATATTATTTGGATCTTGGTGTTTCCTTTTTATGTTTCATCATGGTGAAGATTCCAGTGTTTCGAGGGACCCAAGGGGAAGACCCGGAGTCTTATCTTCGGGATTTTGTTCGAGGATCCTAGCTTTTTGGATAGTTCATGAAGGATTGGTTGGAGATTTTGCCTAATTTTCTTGAAGTTGTAGCCTCGAGTTGGCATGCCAGACTCTACCAAGGAGGGCTGGGACCAAGTGGTGGTTGCAATGAAGCAGAGATTTGGGACAGTGGAGTTGCCAAATGCTTTGATGTTGCAATTGGACCGGTTCTATCAAGAAGAGGGTGAGATGGTCTCTGTGTTGGCAATCCGATATGAAACTTTATGGACAAAGTATGAAAGGGCAGCTTTGTGAGATGTGGCATTTGCATCATCGGCCCCTCAAAGTCTCGTAGGGATGGAGCACTTAAAGATGAGCAAATTTGTTATGGCTTTGGAGCCTCATCTTCGCTCAAAAGTAATGAGTAAAGATCCAACAACATATATGGAGGCACTTCGTATTGCGACCAAGAAACAAGCTTCTCTAAAGATTGAATCCTCTTTTGTGTCTTCAACAGCTTCAACTTCTAAGGTGGAGGTAATGGGGGCACTCCTCAGGTACCAAAGTCCTCTGAGTTAGATCATAATATCTCCCAATTGATGGTAGAGTTTGCTGATTTGAATTTGCATTTAGTCAATGCACAACAACCTAGAGCACCAAAGAGTGAAGATAGGCCTCGAGATAAGAGTGGGGTTACTTGCTATGAATGTAATGAAAAAGGTCACTATCGACCCGACTGTCCTAGATTAAGAAAGAAAGAAGAAAAACAAGTATCCTTGTTAGAAGCTTCTTCAGGGGATGAGGAAAGAGAGGTAATGATGGCTAAATGGGGGCGTGGTAAAGCAAAAGAAGAAGAAGAAAGCAAGGAAGAAGTAGATGAGGAACATCAAGAAGAGGAACACCGTAGTAAGAAAAAGAAGGCATCTAGAAGGAGAATGAGCTAGTCAGACTTTCCTTTAGGACAAGGCATTGGAAGCCATGACTTGTTGTCTGACCTTAAAGAAAAGGAAGCTCATATCACCTTTGGTCAATTACTTGCTTTGTCTCTAAAACTACGAAAGGAATGGGGAAAGCTAGCAAGCACAAGAGTGTCAAAGAAGAAAAGTGTCATTCCCGTTGTTAAAAAGATAGATATTGATGTTGGTGATGATGTACATGTGGTTGATGTGATCACTGATGGTCAAGTGATTTCTAATGTTTACATTGATGGAGGTGCATCGATTAATGTCATGAGTGAGAAGACCATGATAGATGCTGATTTAAAATACTCTAGTACTACCTCTCCTTATCACATCAAATTGGCTGACAACACTAGGGTTAAGACCTTGGGAGTTGTGAAGAATCTAGAACTGGATGTATGTGGAATTTCTGTGCCGAATACTTTTCAGGTGATCCCTACCAAGCCAGATGCATGTGCCTATCCATTGATTTTGGGAAGGCCTTGGCTACGCAAGGTGAAGGCTGTTCAAAAGTGGGATACTGGAGAATTAATTTTGCAGGAAAATGATAAGAAGATGCACTACAACATTAAAATTCGCAAAAAGGAAGTTGTCAAGGAGGAGTCTTCAACATCAGAGAGTTCGAGCTCTGACTTAACCGATGAAGAAGAAGAGATAAGGTGTAGCTCCGAGGAGTCCAGCTCAGAGGGTGAGGTGGAAGGAGTGGCCTTTGGTCTTTGTCTTGGTGCTGATCGGGATGAGTCAGGAGGGAACAAGGTGCTGGTACAAGAAGATCCTGTAGAGACACTTCATGTGGAGGATGTGGAGCACACTAAACAACGCCAATGCAATGAAGAGCTTCTTGGTGATTCTCTATTAGGTAGTGAGAAGCTCCAGTACTTAGATATGTTAGATGATTTTCCATGTCTCTTTGCAACAAGCTATTCACAGGTTTGACCAGTCTCTCTAATGGAGCACAAGATTGAGTTGAAGCCAGAAAGCAAGCCAGTTGTGCAATGCTTAAGGCGATTGGAGGTGATCCAAGCTAAGGCACTAAAGAAAGAGGTAACACAACTACTTGAGGCGGGATTCAGAGGCAGGATTCATCTTTCCTGTTGATGATTCAGAATGGATATTTCCTGTAGTTGTCACACCAAAGAAAGGAAATAAGTGGCAGGTTTGTGTGGACTTTCGTCCTTTGAATGTATGCACTAAGAGGGATCATTTTTCTTTGCCATTCCAAGATGAAATACTAGACCAAGTGGCAGGGCATGAAATGTATTCTGTATGTGATGAGTATTCTGGGTACTTTAAATTCATATTCGGGAGGAAGATCAAAAGAAAACATCATTCGTCACAACTTGGGGAGTTTTTGCTTACAGAGTGATGCCTTTTGGGTTGACCAAGGCACTGGCTACATTTCAAAGGTTCATGAATCAAGTGCTCGAGCCTTACTTCGGAAAGTTCATAAGGGTGTTTTTGGATAATCTTTGCATTTATTCTCGGCGCATAGATCACATGGAGAAGTTAAAGATGGCCTTAGCTAGGATTGATGAAGCCGGTGTCTAAATCCTAGCAAGTGTCATTTGGCTCAAACAAATGTAGTCTTGTTGGGGCATATTGTGTCTGAAGAAGGCCTGCAAATGGATCCTGACAAGGTTCAAGCAATCATGGCATTGCCAAGTCCTGAGAGTGTCACTGGTGTTCGCAGAATTCTAGGAAAGAGCAAGTATTATCAATGCTTTTGTGATGATTTCACAGAGATAGTGCATCCCATGAACTTGTTGACAAGAAAAGGAGTTTCTTTCCAATGGGGTGTGGAGCAACAAGAGTCTTTTCAACAACTTGAGGAGGCCATGAGTAAGGGCCCAATATTGAAGCCCCCTGATTGGTCTCAAGACTTTTATGTAAATCCAAGTGTATCTTTACATTCAGTTGGTGTTGTATTGCTACAAAAAGGAGAGGTAGGTAGAATGCAACCCATCTATTATGCCAGTCGACAGCTTACAGAGGTGGAAATAAGGTATGAAGAAATGGAGCAACAAGCTCTCTCTTTAGTGTTTTCAGTCAGAAAGTTTCGCTCCTATTTATTACGTCGACCATTTTTCTTCCTTACCTCTCAGTTTGTATTAGCATATCTAGTTCACAAGCCTAATCCTTGGGGGAGATTTGCAAAATGGTTGTTAGAACTTCAAGAGTTCTCTTTCTCTTTTGTCATTGAAAATACCACTAGGTCCACTATGGCAGATTTGCTCACAGGAAGGCAGGATCTAAGGGAAGAAAAGAAATATAAGGAGGGCATTAATGATGAAAGGGAGATGCCACCAACAGCTTTTATCTTGTATTTTGATGGGGATTTTAGTCCTTCACGCCAACAAGGAGCTGGGGGGATAGTCTTGATGAATTCTGAAGGTCAAGAGGTGTGGGCAAGAGGATAAGAGCTTCCAGGTATCACAACTAACAATGCAGCTGAGAATAATGCTTTGATTCTTGGTTTGGAGGGTTGTCTTCAAAGTCAAGTTAAAGAATTGGAAGTAAGAGGAGATTCTCAGCTTATTATAAAGCAAATGCAAGGGCATTACAAGACAAGAAGTCCTCTTTTGAAGGAGCTTAATCAAAAGGCTATGGCACTATGTAGTCAATTTGATTTTTGTAAGTTTGTTCATATAAACAAAAAAGAAAATCAAAGGGCAGATGAGTTGGCTACTCAAGCCATTATATTACAAGACTGGGGGGTGGTTTTTTTGGTAGACACTGGATGGCCAGAACTGCAAGATGTTCAGCAATATGTGAAAGAAGGCATGTTTCCTTGAGAGTTAACTCCACAACAGAAGCAGAGATTGGTTACTTTTGGCCATGCCTTCATAAGGATGTAGATGAATGTCACCAATGGAGCCTATCATCTTGAGGATGTTAATGGCATGGTGATACCCGGATGCACCAATGAGTATCACCTTAAATTCTTCTATGCTTGACCACCTTGAGGGCCAGTAGACCCTCTCTGTCACTAGAGAGGATCTACTAGGGGGGAAAGATATGATGCCAAAATTTGATATTTTTTATTTGGCATTGGTATTGTTTTCTTCTATGTTTAATAAGAGTTTGAGTATCCAGTGATAGCCTAGCGGCTCTTACTTATTTCTATTTTCTAAGATATTGTATGGGATTGAGAGGATGAGTGGAATGGATCATTGTAAATACCATAGGTATGAATTATAAATACCTTGGTATGGGGTGAGAGTTATTTGTGTATGGGATATTATGGGGTTTTTAGAAAATAGGAAGAGTGAGTCATATAAAGAGGTGGGCTCATGTCCATGTGTTCCAATAATATAAGAGATGCCACATGCCAAGCGTGTGGAAGGCATGTGGAGGAGTGTGGAGTCAAGAGGAATTCTTCTAGAATTTCCACGTGGAATAATGAGGATGTGGACATATGGAAAAGAGAGAGTCCCTATGGGCTCCATGTGGGGAGACTCTTGACTTTCTCAATATTTTAAGAGTCTTGAGCATCTTTTGATGGGACACATGGCAAGAGTAGCCAAAAAGGACATGGATGGTGACATACAGGCTTATGTGATTGATGGGGAAAAGAATCTACAGGCAGCAATTGTAAATGGGTGAAGGAGGGTGACAAAATCTCTATAAAAGGAGCCCTCCTCTCCCTTGTCCATCATCTCTTCACCATTAGGGCTCATGTTGCTGTAGCTCTAGTCTCCTCAAGCCTCTTCCATGAGCCTTCTCTCCCTCTTGTAGATATTCTCTTATCTAGACTCTTGAGTCCATCTCTCTCTAGTTCATTCTCTCTCTATGAGTAGTCTTGGAGCTTCTGCACCCTCTTGTACATATGAAACCTCTTCTTCTCCCTTGTGTTTATAGTATTTTGAGTTGCATTGGAGTGGAGTCTCACTCTATTGACAATGAAGATCACTTCGTATTCCCTCTCTTGAGTCTCTCCTCCCTTTTCTTTCTTTCAAAGCCTTAAAAGTTCTTTTTATTCGGCCGCTCATTGCACACACATGATCCATCCATTTCTTGAGCCACCAAGGGAGTTACTTATCCTATTCTAGGCAAAATCTATGAGTGGTGGATCGTTGATAAAGGTGGAGTCCTGAGGGAGCATCCTGCTCAGGCAAAATTAGCATGGGTGGAGGGCAGTTTTCATGATAGTTTGACCCCCTGTTAGTGTTTTGCTCATAACTTTTCGTTCGTTCGTTAGTCAGATTTTGATGAAACTTATATCAGCGCGAAGTTCTATTCAAGGCGCATGTCTCTATGTTATCAGACCTTGAATCAGATACTACAGCAAAAAGTTATGAGTCTCTGTGTTTGACGGTCTGTTTTCATGATAGTTTGACCCCCTGTTAGTGTTTTGTTCATAACTTTCTGCTCGTTAGTCCGATTTTGATGAAACTTATATCAGCGCGAAGATATCTTCAAGGTGCATGTCTTTGTGTTATCAGACCTTGAATCAGATACTACAGTAAAAAGTTACGAGTCTCTGTGTTTGACAGTCTGTTTTCATTGTAGTTTTTACCCTCATCTAGTAAACCGCCCATAACTTTCTGGTCGCTTCTTTGTTTCTTACGAAACTTATATCAGTGCGAAGCCCATCTCAAGGCGCATCTCTATATGTGTTTAATCTTTGGTATCATGTCTCTACTGGAAGTTATAGGCCTTTGTGTTTAATGACAGTTTGCAGAGTGTTTTGAGCTAAGTGTAAAGGTATCTATGAAGGAGGTGCAATGTTTCCTCGGAACCTACCCATCCAATCCAATCAGCCCCTTCAAACTCCTCGATATATATCGGTTCATGTCATGTTGAGCCACAAGATCTTCTTTCAACAACGTATCACTCTTCTCTTTGGCGCGACCGGCTTGCTGAGATTATGGCCTCTGTTGATCCTTTCCTTCTCCCTATGCTTGAGTACAACATCACTTGGGATGTTACCATCTTCATTCTCATCTAAGGGAGGAAAGTATGGTGTGGTATCTTGGCATAAAAGATTATTTTTAATGTCCCTTTCTCAATGATAAATATCTTTGTCACTCAGTCAAAAGCAGTAGAAAGTAAAGAGATGCGTGAAGTTTATTACCCGTAATTCATGTCACAATAGCCTTCCTTTCTCCCTTGTATCTAAGTTTGCTACTTCTTTTAATCCCACCTTATCTGGAAGGGACCCACTCTAAGTTTTACCTTTATAAAAGGAGGTTCTTTATTCTCCAAATGGTCTTTGTCTATTGTAAGTAGTTACTCCTGAAAGCTTTGATTGTTCGGCATTTCCTCTTCTTTGTCTTTGTCTTTCGTATCCATTTCCTCATCCCATAATACCTTGAAAACATTTGGACATTCAAAACCTTTACCTTTGACATCCTACTGAGCATGTACAACCTCTTTCTCACTGTTGTTCCTTGTCTCTTGTTTTTCTTTCTGAGATTGTTTGTTGTTTTTCATCTCCCTTCTTGAAAAAATTCCTACAACTAGATTGTTTTGAGCAATCTTTAATAAAATGTCCTATTCCACACAAGAAACATGATTTTGGGAATATCTTTGAAAAGGAATTTTAATATTAACTCGCCCCATTCCCAACCCATACTTCATTCTTACAGCACTAGATGGGTCGATACACAAGCTTGTAATTGTCTCACTGACTAATGATTTTCTGCTATTCCAATCCAAGGAATTACCTTGATAGAGTGCGCAACATTTTGATCTAAGGAAAAAGGGCATTAAAGAGATAAAAAATTTGTACCCATATGGGTGCCTTTGAGGGGAGAGATGTGCCAAGAAAAAAGGTTGGATCCCAAAGTTGAATAGAGAGGGCCTCGTTTGGTAATGGTCCAGGTGCTGTTCTCCACCACAGTGTTGGCTATCTCTACTTTCCCAAATAGAGAAATAAAAGTTTCGTTTGCAGAGAAAATGAATGTTGGAGACATGTAAGCCCTTCTTGACCCAAATAGCTCACCCATCCCTCTACCAAGGTCAGTTAGGTTCGTGAACAGTCATTTCATTCAGTAGAAATGTATCAAATTTCACAAACGATATTGACTTGATAGTTTTTCTAGAACATTTTTTAGCATCTCTTGCATTTGAACCGTTAGGTTTTTTCTCTCTTGAAACATCATTTTCCTTTTTGGAGAGGGAAAATAGCTTCCTACCACTAGGGATGAGGGCTTCTCCCACTGAGGTCTATTGGCTTAAAGGGGTCTTGAAGAAGCTCCTATTTCATCTCTGGACCACCGCCCCAACATAAGAGGGGCGGCCATGCACATCTTGCACAGAACTCTTCCCTATGCCATCTTCCTCTTTTTATTGCATTCTAATGCCTTCTTGCGTGTATCCATCTCCACTCTTTGAATCTTTTTATTTGCAAGTCTCCTTTGCAGTTGTTTTTTGGTTCGTAGATTTGCTTGCTTTTTTTAGCTCAAAAGAGTTTGAAAGCTTTAGCCTCTTTTGATCCTTTCCAGAGCTCCTTTTCCTCAAGGTGTAGGGTGAAACATGGGAAGGAAACAACTATCGTGGGATGTCACCTTGCTTATGTTCCCATTACATGTCATTGCAACCAACATCGACTAGTAGATGTAGACTAGTGTCTTTTCCCAAACTGGCTATCCACCTATTACTTGACATGCTCCTAGGAAGTTCTACTTCATCCATTAAGCGATTTCTTAGCTTACTTCAAATAGAAATTTAGAATATATTATCTTTAAGAATACTTAACAATGATTACAAGTTTTACTTTGACACATTTCCTACATATACTTTCTTGAAAACTTGCAATGAAGATACTTATCAAATCCAAAACCTGCTGTGAAGGCAAAGTCAGATAAGCCAGATGGGGGAAAGTAAAAATTTAAGGTTAAATGGTTGGTGGACAACATAGAAGAGGGCACGCACAATATTTCTCAAACAATTTAAGATTGAAATTATATACTCACAATATGAAGTAAAAATAGTTAGCATATAGTATTGTGATATTTTGGTCACCCGCTTTGTGCCCACTTAAGCAGTGTCAATTATGGATATAGGGTAGATATATATGAATCTACAATTTAGTAAGGAAGCTAGGAGTTATTGGACACTCACAAGATTAGATGAAGTAATGCAGCATGGTTGTACCATGTTGTAGAATCTATAAATGTTATCTTTAGCTTTAGTTCCCAATAACACAAGAAGTTCTAAAACTATAAAGAAAATTTCCTTAAGATGAATAGTAAAAGTTTCCTTTGGCTTTAATATTCCTAAATTCTCAAATCTCATAATTTTGGTACTCCCTATTGTGTTATTTTTTAGTTTATTCAAAGGCATATTTTTCCTCATGCATTTGTTTAACAAATGAGATGTATATACAATCCAACAAGAATAACTTGATCATTTTTAATCACAATAACTTAATAGAAGATGCATATAATATCCAGCAAGAACCACTTAATCTTGTTTGAAAACTATCAAGTATCCATTTATATCAAAGATAGAAATACAAATGACTACATACAATTGTTTCAAGAAAATTGAAGAACTTTGGCAAACTATCCTTTATGATAAAGGAAGATGTTGATCGCCTCTAAAGTACATATTACTTATGATTGAATAGATCATTGTAATGTGTTTGTCTTGAATATTTTTCACCAAAAATTATTTCTTTTTCTTTATATTTTTGGATTTTGAAGTAGATATCCCTTTGGCTTTTTTCTTTTTTGATGGTGATATTGATCGTTTCTTCCCATCTTGGCTTTGTTTTTTCTTTTCCTACAAAAGTTTCAAAAACATTTCATGGAGCTTATGTTTTACTAGTTTTTTTAAAAGTTATAGTTATAAGCAAATAAATACTCTACTAATGAGATAAAACTAGTAAAGCACAAAGTGTGTATTATTTCTTTTGCTCCTTTGAAGTTTGACCTTATTGAATATAATAATGGATACAGATGAGCTTGATACTAATTTTATTATCAAACACACGGGTAGATGAAAGTGACAAATATTAGCATATATCTTTTATCTATGAGCTTAAATGACTTGCTTATTCTTCATTCCTACTTAAGACTAAAAACTTAAAGAAAGATGTAACTATTCTCATAATTTGAGCTAGCATGTACATCTGAGTGGGGAAGTCTTTTTAAAATTGCAATCATTGTCTTAAATAAAAAGGCAAAATAAAAACATAAAGGCATTGTTTCTTAGATAACATAGGGTTTGCAATACTTGGAAAGTAAAAAAAACTTTGTAAATTTGGCATAGGTTGTGATGTCTAAGCAAATGTGAGACCTATTCTCATGGAAGATAATATATTTACTCTTATAATTTGAAAATTCACGCTTATCACTAGAATCTTGTTGTGAAATTGTGCTCTCCTTGAAGACCTTAGTACCCTTAATTACATATGCAATCAAACTATACTCAAAATTATTTTAAAAGATCGACCTTTTCTTTAAAATGCATGATTATTTGTTGGTATGAATCTTGGCTCAAAATATTAGAAATATTGTTGGTATAAGTATATGATCTAATTTACTTTTTTCCTAAGTGTATAGACTAAGATTACAAGAACTAAACAACCAATTAGGAGAAATCATGTTCTCCTTGAAGACTTAGTATTTTTAATTACATATGCAATAAATATTTATGCAAAACTATTTTAAAATTTCAACCCTCTCAAAAAAATGTATTATTATTTTTAGGTATTAAATCTTGATTCAAAACATTAGAAATATTGTTATTGCAAACATATCATCTAATTTACTTTTCCTTAGTGTATAGACTAACATCACAAAAACTAAAGAATATTCAACACAGATCAAAGGATAAAATAGAGCTTATGTGTGAAATTCATTGTATTTTCAAGAGAAACCAATTAGGATGTGATAGGAAAAAGGATATGGGGTAGTATATTATTTGTGAAATTATGATCTCCTTGAAGACTTAGTACATCTAATTACATATGCAATAAAAAATTTACTCAACTATTTTAAAATATTAACGCTTTAAAAATATATATATGATTATTTGTAGATATGAAATTTGGTTCAAAATATTAGAAATATTGTTGGTACAAATATCATGATTGAATTTACTTTCTTCCTTAGTGGATAGACTAAGGTTATAGGAACTAAACAATATTTAGCACAAAACAAAGGATAAAATCGAGCCTGTGTGTGACATTCATTGTATCTCTAGGAGAAACAATTAGGATGTGTTACGAAAAAACAAATGAGGCAGAAGATTATTTTTCTGAATATATTGTGGGGTTTTTCCACAATGCACAAGTGTAATATTAGATAGCCATCCCCTAAACCTAGAAAGTAGAAGAGGATAATGCCATATACCACTTGCACCATCAACACAATTCTTAACTCAAAGGAGGAGGAGAAAACTGAGAGACACACTCCAACCATCATATGCTTGCTCTCACATTGAAAGATATATGCACTACTACTAAGGGCATGAGCTACTCCCCACTTGCTATGTGCATAACACTAATACTCAAGTAATGTGAGGGCAAAAGTAAGTCACCATACTCATATATGGGGAGGGCAAAGTCAAGCACCATAATCTAGAAGGGAGGTAGATGGGAGAGGAGGAATACATAACTAGGGAGAGGAAGAACATAATTAGCTAGAAGAAGGATCCAACAGAGGAGGAAAGGGCTCAATAGTATTTTCTTCCTAAGGCATAGGATTATATCATCTATGTCTTTCTTTGCATCATCATGAAGGCATCCATGTTTTAAACCCCCAACACGTAGGATCATTCTATTATTCATCCGAGATCCTTGCTCTTTCATTTCCTTGTTGTAAAGATCAACTTTGTTCACTTTGCCATTCACATCAGCAATCATCTCTTGCTTCTTCCCTATTTGAGCACAAGAGTAGAACTAGATCTCCTCTTTTGTACATTTAAGGTAGCCTTTTGGTCTTAACTAGCTTAGCTTCAAAACGTGTCTTCCTATTGTCCCCAATATACTCTCCACTTATTATCACTAGTAATCACTCGTGCCCCTTATAATCATTGAAAGATCCTAATTATGTATAATCCATAGGTTCCACTTAAGCCTAAACTTGGATTCTACAAAAGGTAGCATTATGATCTCTACGAAATAGATTTGATCATTATTATATCATGGAGTATAGTCCAAAAATATGGAAATGCCATAGGTAGAAGGTAGAGTTAACGTCATCTGTTTGTGAAATTATATGTCTACTATGAATTGGCTCAAAGAGATTAAACATTGATTTTCATTTTGGATGTAGACACATTGCATAGTGATGATCACCTTTTTGTGAGCCTATTAGATTGGACATGGATATAATCTATACAAGGAGCAAGAAACTTGGGAGATGTTATAAATCCATTATGATCATTTTTGAAAGATAAGTTAACTATATAATGCCAAATGCTTAGTTAGAATTCCTATATATTTCCCTATTATCTGGCACTTTTTTCCAATATATTTCCCTATATGTTAATTTAGAATTCCTATATATGGCCCTATTATCTTGCACTTTTTTCCACACTCACCTCCAAACTTTCTTGATATGTATCAAGATCATCGAATTCTATAACATCATACATAACATTATGTTTAGACATGAGATTTCTTTTCTTTCTTCACAAATCTTGTAGGTGATTTAGAAAATCCTAAATGGCACAAGAAAATGATAACCCTATTATCTTGCACTCCTTTCGACTCTCAGCTCTCAAAACTTCTTGATGTGTATCAAGATCATCTAATTCTATAACATGATACATCATATTATGCTAAGATTTCATTTATTTTCTCTCTTCACAAATCTTGTGGATGTAAAGAGAAATTGGTGTTTGCTCAATTTGTAAATCCGCATTATCACCTATTCTTAAATGGTTTTCTTCTGTGCTATGCTTGTAAAAGTTTATTCTCCATTGCATAAAATGATATTGACTTTTTATTTGTTGAGCATAATAAGATTTAATGCTATCAACAATGATGCATCTAAAAATAAGTGATCTCCTTATATGAGGTTCTATAAGTCTATAGGCTTTGTTTTCCCCCCAAAAAACACTTGTATAAAGTATGAAAGAAATGTTCAAGAAAAAACAACTCAAGGCACAACTACATCATGCATAGCATGAGAAAAAAGTACCTTTGAAAGAGTCTAAAGATAAGCAAGGCGTGAAAATAAACCAAGATTGTGGGTGAAAGTGCCACACTAAGCCAAGAATACATGTAAAGAAGAAAAGGACTACCTCTACTCTAAAAGAAAAGGAATCCTACTGGCCCATGCACAGCTCAAATTCCCCTGCATCTTGGACCAAATGGTAGTCAAAGAGTATAAAATATCAGTCTAGATGCTAGCCAAAATAAAATCTAGGTGAACCTATGTGCTATTTATAGCAATGTATGGATTGACCTCTAAATGTGACAGTATAGATGCTGGCAACAATCTTACAACTCATGTTCACCAATTCAAGAAAGAAAATGTACAAAGGCTCTTCCTTGGGCTTTGGTGTACTTCTTCTTGGCCTAATGATTGTGATGAGATCCAAGGCAGCCCCAAGTGATGAAGGAGGTGGAGGTACAAAACCTACCCATAAGTCCTTGCAATCCCAGCCCAAATGATCTTGGTCTGCCTACATTTCGAAAGGTAATGCTAAATAGACTAAAGGACATTGAAGCACCAAGGCAAGAAATGTCATTTCCAAACTCCACTTATCTACTACAGTCTTTCCATGAATGAAAATCTAAAAGAAAATAATGACTCTCTTGTTCTTGAGGGATTTCCAAAGCGTCTTTCAAAAATATTTCTGCACATTTAGAATAAGTTCAAAGCTCTACTAGTTAGAATAAGTTCAAAGCTCTACTAGTGAGGGGCTTTGGATGGCCTCCATCACGCCACTCCCATTCACCTGGTCCTCTTGGTGAAAATTTACAAGAACGCTACCATAAAGCTATAGCCTCCAAATACCAAGGGAGATCCCCTTTGGATGGGGGTCATTGGATGGGGGTCAATGTACTAGCTAGTAGTGTAAAAGCAACGTTTCACTTGGTCCACAATTGTGATCGGCTCAAGAAGTGGATCCAAAATCACATCTAATCCAAATATCTAACAAATTGTTGTGGGATTTCAAACCCACCATGGACCATTGAGCACAATGTATTTTTATACCACACAACCAAAGCAGAGAAGAGGGAGGAGGTTGGAGAGTTGTGAGATGGGTGAAAGAAAATGGGGGGGGAGAGAAAGGAGGGGGAAGAGAAAATAATATGAATATCAAGGGACAAGGAGTATTTGAAATGAAAGAAAGAAGTGGAGGGGGAGTGATATAGACATCAAGGGGGATAGAGCATAAGAATGAAGGAGGAAAGGGAGGGGGGGCATAGTATGAACATCAAGGAAGGAGAAGAAATGGAAATATGGCTTAATTTGTTAGCATGTAGCTCTATAAGAATGAGTCGCATCAATGAATAGACCATCTTTTTATAAAAAAGGAAAGAGGGCTCTCCTAATAAATGCATACTCCCACATGCATGGTGTGTGTTGAGGCATCTTCCATGTGAGCTAAGAGGGTGCACACTTTCTCAATTGTTTGTGGCAATTTCCATGCCTCATTTTTCCACATAAATCAAACTCCCATATCCTAAGGCTAATATACCCCATGGCTCCTTCCTAATTTTATAATATACACAAGCATCCAAGAGGACAAGGGGAGGGCTGAACCTAAGATGCTTGCCACCTCATCCTACTTTTTCCCTTATTCAATATTCTCTCTTGGAGTATGCACAACCACCCCACATGGGTCCAACCCACATGAAAGGGTTTGTGCAAGATTCTTTGCCACCTCTACCTCTCACACCTATTTTATACTATCCACTAACCTTGAGCCATATCTCACTTAATGCTTGCATGGAGGGGTGGCACATGGAGATGCATTGCCTTCTCAACCACCTTTTACATACTACATTATTATTGCCATGGACTACACATACCCTACCACATCAACCTTGGGCACTTGGCACACAACATTCTATACCCATAGTGCCACATACAGACACACAACTTTTAATACGTCACATTTCCCTAGGCTACTTTTTTCTTATAACACCAATATTTTCCTTAATTGCATTGTGAAGACCGTGGCATCTCCACCTCTATTCCACAAAAGTCCAATGACCTGTGAAGGAATGTTGATGCTAGAAAAGGCCCATATACAGCATCTGATGGATCTATGTTGTCCCCCATCTACAATGGCCCAACCAAAGAGGTGGGGTAGATATCTATCGAAATGATTCTCTTGCCACTACCTTTATATTTAACAAGTATGAAATTCATATGCTAGTGATCCAAATCTATAGTTGCTTGGCTCTTGCCTTCACTCTAGTAAGTCCACTCATGCAACTTTGTAGCATGACAACCATATCCATCAAGAGGGTGCATCATTATAGTCTTGTATCCAACATAAATCTAGCATATTTTTCTCCTTTAGCATGCATCTAGCTACTTCTTTGATGATTCATCTCAATCACACCATTCTAACTACATACCCAATTGTATATAATCTGTCTTCTAACTCATGGTACTTACGTAATGAATAGAGCTCATGTCACTTGCATTCTCCACCTTAACACATCTCAATGTTTGATTTACTTTCCCATTTCATTCTCAACTTGGACCTTGAATATTTCGGCTTTGTTTTGAGCTACATTAAATAACTTTATGCCTTCTTCCACAAATGTGAATACAAGAGCATATCCAATAGCCTATGTATGAGTTACTCCCCAAATATCAATATTATTTAGTTGTGAATGTCTAATGTTGGACCAATTTTATAAATTCATATCTCATCTTATTTACTCCATCTTAAATTACTTTCAATGGAAAGAAGTATGTTATGTGGAACATGAATTCAGCCTACATGTACTACACGAATACTGAACAAATATCATATCTAGGACTAAGGTAGATGTTGCCACCATATCAGTTTTAAGATTTCTTATCATAATCTTAAAATACTGATATTATTTCAATAGATTTTGCAAGCAACTTTCCATCCTTGGAATCCATCCACTTGTAGTTTAAGTATGCATTCAATAAAAGAAGAGTTTCTAATGGCACTTGTTGCATATACTTTATTTTATTCGTTTGGAAAATATTGTACGATTTCTTACGAGTCTAAAAATCGTAAGTAGGGATCTTTTAATTATCCTATAAATGCACATGGAGAGAGGTGGGAGTTGGACAAAGGGTGGAAAGAGAAGGAGTTTGTAAGAGAGAGGTGGGAGTTGGACAGAGGGTGGAAAGAGAAGGTGTTTGTAAGAGAGAGGTGGGGGTTGGACAAAGGGTAGAAAGAGAAGGAGTTTGTAAGAGAGAGGTGAGGGTTGGACAGAGGGTGGAAAGAGAAGGTGTTTATAAGAGAGTTGGGTCTTCCTGGTGCTTTCTACAGGAGGGAGGCTGGTTTAAGAGGGGGTCTGGAGAGGAGAGCCCGTACGGAGAGGCCGAAGGAGGGGTTGTGAAGAAGGCACCAGAGGACTCTGGGGAGGCTGGTTGAGGAGAGGGCCCGGGAGGAAGAAGAGGCCCAAGGCCCAAGGAGGAGGTGATGGAAGGTCGAAGGAGGAGAGCATGGAGGGAGTAGATGGAAGAGGAGCTGGAGGGAGGAGATGTTGCACAGGAGATGGCGATAGCAAGAGGTGTGCAAGGCTGGGAGCAATAGAACTAATGGAGGAGAGGCGTGATAAATAGGGAGGAAAGTTGACAAAAAGCAAGAAAGCTAAAATTAGCAGGGTGCTAAAAAGAGCCCGCTAGAGTGTGATGGCTACGATGAAAAGGGGGATGGTAGAGAGAACCACAGAGGAGATAGAGAGATGAAGTCTACAAGAGGGCAAAAAAGCAAATCTGCCAAAATTAGCGGAGGTGCTAAAATAGGATGGAAGCACCATCACAAGGGTGATGGAAGGTGGAAAGAGAAGGTTTTGGTAAGAGAGAGAGAGTGTGTGACAAATGGTGGAGAGAGAAGGTATTTATAAGAGAGAGATGGGGGACTGACATAGGGTGGAGACAGAAGGTGTTTCTAAGAAAGAGGTGGAGGTTGGACAGAGGGTGGAAAGAGAAGGAGTTTCTAAGAGAGATATGGGGGTGGACAGAGAAGGAGTTCGTACGAGAGAGGTGGGGGGTGGACAGAGGGTGGAAAGAGAAAGTATTTGTAAGAGAGAGGTGGGGTTTGGATAGAGGGTGGAAAGAGAGGGAGTTTGGATAGAGGTGGAAAGAGAGGGAGTTGGTAAGAGAGCGGTGGGAGGTGGATAGAGGGTGGAAAGAGAAGGAGTTTGTAAGAGAGAGGTGCAAGTTGCACAGAGGCTGGAAAGAGAAAGTATTTTGTAAGACAAAGGTGGGGATGGACAGAGGGTGTATAGAGAAGGAGTTTGTAAGAGAGAGATGGGGGTTGGACAGAGGGTGGAAAGAGAAGGTGTTTGTGAAATAGAGGTGGGGGGTGGACAGAGGGTGGAAAGAGAAGGTGTTTGTCAGAGAGAAGTGGAGGTTGGACAGAGGGTGGAAAGAGAAGGAGTTTGTAAGAGAGAGATGGGAGTTGGACAGAGAGTGGAAAGAGAAGGTGTTTGTAAGAGAGAGCTGGGGAATAGATAGAGGCTGGAAAGAGAAGGTGTTTGTGGACAGAGGCTGGGAAGAGGAGTTTGTGGGACTGAGGGTGAAAGAGAAGGAGTTTGTAAGAGAGAGGTGGGGGTGGACAGAGGTGGGAAAGAGAAGGAGTTAGTAAGAAAGAGGTGGGGGTTGGACAGAGGATGGAAAGAGGAGGAGTTTGTAACAGAGAGGTGGGGCTTAGACAGAGGGTGGAAAGAGAAGGTGTGTGTAAGAGAGAGGTAGAGGTTGGACAGAGGGTGGAAAGAGAAGTAGTTTGTAAGAGAGAGGTGGGAGTTGGAGAGAGGATGGAAAGAGAAGGAGTTTGTAAGACAGAGGTGGGGGTTGGACAGAGGGTGGAAAGAGAAGGTGTTTGTAAGAGAGAGGTGGGGTTTGAACAAAGGATGGAAAGAGAGAGAGTTTGTAAGAAAGAGGTGGGGGTTGGATAAAGGGTGGAAAGAGAAGGTGTTTGTAAGAGAGAGGTGGGAATGGACACAAGGTGGAAAGAGAAGCGCCCATTAAGAGAGAGAAGGTTACACAAGAAAGGAAAGTACTTACTAGAGAGAGAAGGTAACACCTATGCAGAAAGGGGAGTCCTCTATTAGAGAGAGAAAGTGACACCGGGGTGGAAAGGGGATTTCGAAGCGAGAGAGCGAAGGTGACAAGGGGTGGGGTGAAAAGGGTCCTCACTTAGAGCGAGAAAGTGACACTGGAGTGGAAAGGGGAGTTCGAGGTTAGAGAGAGAAGGTGACAAGGGGTTGGGTGAAAAGGGTTGTCACTTAGAGAGAGAAAGTGACACCAGAGTGGAAAGGAAAGTTTAAAATTAGAGAAGGTGACAAGGGGTGGGGTGAAAAGGGTCCTCACCTAGAGAGAGAAACTGACACCGGAGTGGAAAGGGGAGTTCAAAGTTAGAGAGAAGGTGACAAGGGGTGGGGTGAAAAGGGTCCTCACCTAGAGAGAGAAAGTGACACCGGAGTGGAAAGGGGAGTTCGAAGTTAGAGAGAGAGAAGGTGACAAGCGGTGGAAATGGGAGTCCTCACTTAGAGAGAGAAAGTGACACTAGAGTGGAAAAGGGGGTCCCATTTAGAGAGATAAAGTGACACCTGAGTTAAAAGAGGACCCAATTAGAGAGAGAGAGTAGCACCGGTTGGAAAGAGGAGGACCCAATTAGAAAGTGGGGGGGGGGGTTAGCGGGGGAGGCAGGTAGAAGGAGGGGGTGCAGAAGGTAGCGGGGGGAGGCGGTAGAAGGGGCAACGTAGAGGAAGCAAGGGGCGCAGAGGCTAGTGGGAGGGGAGGGTAGAGGGGGTGCATAGAGTGTAGGTGGAGGTGTGTGAGGGGGTGCTTAGAGGGTGGCAGGGAGAGCGATTGCGTAGAGGGTAGGGGGAGGTGGGTGTCTAGAAGGTGGCGAGTAAAAGAAGGGGGGTGTGCAGTAGACAATAGCGAGGGAAAGGTAGGTGATAAAGTGCGGACGGGTGAGGGGGGTAGAAGGAGGGGGGCTACACAAAGCGCGGTGGGAGGGGGTTGCGTAGAGGGAGAGAGGCGATGAGGGCGCAGGGAGAGGGGCTAACGAGGGAGCAAGAGGGGGTTTCATAGACGGAGAGAGGTGATGAGGGAGCAGGGAGAGGGGCTCCCGAGGGAGGGAGGGAGGCTGGCTGAAGAGGGGTGCTAGCGAGGAGAGCTTGCACGGAGAGGCTGAAGGAGGGGCTACGAAGAAGGAGCCGAGAGGACTCCAGAGAGGCTGCGTGGAAGGAGAGGTTGCATGGAGGAGAGGGCCCAAGCCCAAGGAGGAGGTGATGGAAGGCCAAAGTAGGAGAGGATAGAGGGAGCAGATGGAAGAGGAGCTGGAGAGAGGAGATGTTGCAGAGGAGATGCTACTAGCAGGAGTTGTGCAAGGCTGGGAGCCATAGAACTGATGGAGGAGAGGCGTGATAAATAGGGTAGAAAGTCTACAAAAAGCAAGAAAACTAAAATTAGGAGGGTGCTAGAAACAGCCCACTAGAGTGTGATGGCTACGTTGAAAAGGGGGGCGGTAGAGAGAACCATGGAGGAGATAGAGAGATGAAGTCTAAAAGAGGGCCAAAAAGTAAATCCGCCAAAATTAGCAAAGGTGCTGAAAATAGGTTGGAATTTTTTTGAGTTTTATGCATTTCTTCATGCACTTGAGATTTGTTTTGAGATGAAATTCGTGTAGTTATAATTGTACACAAGAGTGCACAATTGCGTGTGGGCACTGCCTCTTAGTATAGCAGTAAAGAAAGCACTTGAAATATGTTTTGAGATAATGCTTGCTTAGTTGTAATTGTAAACAAGAGTGTAAAAGTGCGCATGGGCACTACATAGTATAGCAATAAAGAAAGTACTTTTGGATGCAAAAGGCAATTTGAAACACACAACTTAATTAATTTTTAAAATATATATATACGAGGCAATTCACAGATGAGTTTTAATCCTCGCCATCGCAAGGGTGATGGAAGGTAGAAAGAGAAGGTTTTGGTAAGAGAGATAGAGTGTGAAAATGGTGGATAGAGAAGATATTAGTAAGAGAGAGGAGGGATAGTGATATAGGGTGGAGAGAGAAGATGTTTGTAAGAGAGAGGTGGAGGTTGGACAAAGGGTGGAAAGAGAATGAGTTTGTAAGACAGAGGTGGGGGTGGACAGAGGGTGCAAAGAGAAGGCGTTAGTAAGAGAGACGTGGGGGGTAGATAGAGACTCGAAAGAGAAGGTATTTGTAAGAGAGAGGTGGGGGTTGGACAAAGGGTGGAAAGAGAGGGAGTTTATAATAGAGAGATGGGGGGTGGAGAGAGGGTGGAAAGAGAAGGAGTTTATAAAAAAGAGGTGGGGGGTGGAGAGAGGGTGGAAAGAGAAAGAGTTTGTAGGAGAGAGGTGGGAGTTGGACAGAGGGTGGAAAGAGAAGATGTTTGTAAGAGAGAGATGGGGGTGGAGGGAAAGAGAAGAGTTTGTAAAAGAGATGTGGGGGTTGTACAGAGAGTGGGAAGAGAAGGTGTTTGTAAGAGAGAGGTGGGGGCTAGATAGAGGGTGGAAAGAGAAGGTGCTTGTAAGAGAGAGGTGGAGGTTAGACAGAGGGTGGAAAGAGAAGGAGTTTGTAAGAGAGAGGTGGGAGTTGGACAGAGGGTGGAAAGAGAAGGTATTTGTAAGAGAGAGCTAGGGGGTGGACAGAGGGTGGAAAGAGAAGGAGTTTGTAAGAGAGAGGTGGGGGGTGAGCAGAGGGTGAAAAGAGAAAGTGGTTGTAAGAGAGAGGTGGGGGTTGGTGGACAGCGGGTGGAAAGAGAAGGAGTTTGTAAGAGAGAGGTGCGAGTGGAGAGAGGGTGGAAGGAGAAGGATTTTGTAAGAGAGAGGTGGGGGTTGGACAGAGGGTGGAAAGAGAAGGAGTTTGTAAGAGAGAGGTGGGGGTTGGACAGAGGGTGAAAAGAGAAGGTGTTTGTAAGAGAGAGGTAGGGGTTGGACAAAGGGTGGAAAGATAAGGAGTAAGAGAGGTGGGGGTGGATAGAGGGTGGAAAGAGAAGGTGTTTGTAAGAGAGAGATGGGGGTTGGATACAGGGTGGAAAGAGAAAGTGTTTTTAAGAGAGAGGTGGGGGTTGGACAAAGGGTGGAAAGAGGAGGAGTTTGTAAGAGAAAGGTCGTGGTTGGACATAGGGTGGAAAGAGAAGCTCCCATTAAGAGAGAGAAGGTTACATGGGAAAGGAAAGTTCCTACTAGAGAGAGAAGATGACGCCTATGTGGAAAGGGGAGTCCTTTGCTAAAGAAAGAAAGTGACACCGGGCTGGAAAGGGGACACCGGAGTGGAAAGGGGAGTTCAAAGCTAGAGAGAGGTGACAAGCGGAGGAAAGGGGAGTCCTCACTTAGAGAGACAAAGTGACATCAGAGTGGAACAGGGGGTCCTATTTAGAGAGAGAAAGTGACACCAGGGTGGAAAGAGGACCCAATTAGAGAGAGAAAAGAGCACTCGGTGGAAAGAGGAGAACCCGATTATGAGGTGGTGGGGGGGGGGGAGGGGGTAGGCGGGTAGAAGGGGGGTTTGCATAAGGTAGCGGGGGGGGGGGGGGGGGTAGAAGGGGCAGGGTAGAGGGAGCGAGGGGGTGCATAGGGTAGTAGGACGGGAGGGTCGTACAAGGTAGGAGCAAGCATGTGAGGGGGTGCGTAGATGGTGGCGGGTAGAGGGGTTGTGTAGAGGGTAGGGGGAGGTGGGTGAGGGGGTGCGTAGAGGGTGGCCGGTAGAAGAAGGGGGTGCGCAGCATAGGGTAGCAAGGGAAAGGCGGGTGTAGACTGATGAGGGGGTAGGAGGGAGTCGGGTAGAAGGAAGGGGGCTGACGTGGAAGCAAGGAGAGCCCGCACAAAGAGGCTGAAGGAGGGGCTGTGAAGAAGGAGCCAGAAGGACTCTAGAAAGATTGCATGGATGGAGAGGCTGGTTGAGGAGAGGGCCTCAGAGGAAGAAGAGGCCCAAGGAGGAGGTGATGGAAGGCCGAAGGAGGAGAGGATAGAGGGAGCAAATGGAAGAGAAGATGGAGGGAGGAGATGTTGTAGAGGAGATGGTGCTAGCAGGAGATGTGCAAGGCTGGTAGCGATAGAACTGATGGAGGAGAGGCGCGATAAATAGGGAGGAAAGTTGACAAAAAGCAAGAAAGTTAAAATTAGCAGGGTGCTAAAAATAGCCCACTAGAGTGTGATGTGGCTACGGTGAAAAGGGGGGGGGAAGAGAGAACCACGGAGGAGATAGAGAGATGAAGTCTAAAAGAGGGCCAAAAAGCAAATCTGCCAAAATTAGCGAAGGTGCTAAAAATAGATTGGAAGGGCCATCGCAAGGGTGATGGAAGGTGGAAAGAGAAGGTTTCGGTAGTAAGAGAGAGATAGAGTGTGACAAATGGTAGAGAGAAAAGGTGTTGGTAAGAGAGAGGTGGGGGAGTGACATAGGGTGGAGAGCGAAGGTATTTGTAAGAGAGAGGTGGAGGTTGCACACAGGGTAGGAGTTTGTAAGAGAGAGGTGGGGGTGGACACAGGGTGGAAAGAAAGTTTGTAAGAGAGACGTGGGGGATGGAAAGAGGGTGAAAAGAGAGGGAGCTTGTAAGAGAGAGATGGGGGGTGGACAGAGGGTTCAAAGAGAAGGAGTTTGTAGGATAGAGGTGGGGGGTGGACAGAGGGTGGAAAGAGGAGTTTGTAAGAGAGAGGTGGGAATTGGACAGAGGGTGAAAAGAGAAGGTGTTTGCAAGATGTTGGAAAGCTATCAACTAATCATACGAGATCCTCCCCTCACAAACAACTCACATGTCATATAAACTCTAAACAAAGGTCCTTTACTTAGAGCGACAGAGAGACGAATGAAATAGACAACACAGATTCAAGTAGATTATCATCAAAAGACCTTGACAAGAAAAGCCTCACCTCTATTGAGCTTGTTGGCAGTACAGCGGACTCAACTAAGGACCCTATCGATAGAACAGCCGTAGCTGTATCTAAGAACTACTTCAGGCACGAAGACCTCACCTAAACTGACCACAGCCAGCCATGAAGCTTGGCGACCTTTATTCACTGCGCTACTGCTGACACTAACCGACTCTCATGAGAGAGCTACCACCATGCCGGTTGGCACCGAGACAGAAGATCACCTTCACGCCCATCTGCTTATGTAGGAGCTAGAAGGCTCTATGAGTCACCATGCACCTTCAACTGCCAGGTGCACCGTCAACTGCCAGGTGTCCACCACGAAACTCTGAGTCTTGTAGCCAATGAGAGGCGACCCTCCAGCAACACATCTGCATGGGGTTAGAGTTAATGTCCCCATAAGGGTGATTTCTAACAATCCCTCCCTGAGCCGAAATGGGGAGATAGAACTCATGCTCACAAAGAGCAGCTTGATTAATCATGCTTCTCGTTCACAAAGGACCTTGAAACATAAAACCAAAAACTATTGCTTCGTGTTCACAAAGAACATGAAACCATAACACAACTGCAAACATGCTCGCAAAGAGCTTGAATAACCAATGCTCACAAAGATCCCAACAAACTAGAACTTACTCACAAAGAGTACCAAGATAGAAGCCTCCACAAAGAACCAACCGTGTCTCATGATCACATTCTACTCACAACGAGCTCAAGAACAGGCAGTAAACATTGCCCTCCCACAACTCTAAAAAGCCCAATCCTGATCTTTCACGAATTCAGTTTCTACAAGCATAGATGTTTCATTTTCACCTTCCATCATAGCCTTCTCTTTTTCTTTATCTGGTTTTGTGATCTCATCATGCTTCTTAGTATAGCAGTACTTCTCAATATGACCTTCTCTACCGCAGTAGGTACATTTTTGAGTATCACAAGCCACCTTCTTCTTCTTGTTGCAGTAACTGAATAAACTCTTGAGTCATAGTGGATAGTTGCATTGGTACGATTCTCCTTGCTAAGTAACAATCCTACACAGTCTAGGAAATCCATGCTATCATCCAAACGTAGTATATTGTGTCACCAAACTCTTTGACTAGTAGGGTCTTCAACAGAATTGCTTTCTTATCTCATCTTTGAGTTTGGATCCTAGCTTGTTCAGCTATCATAGCAAAGCTTGCATGCGGTTGAGAAATACTCCAAGTGACTCTGAGTGATCCATTTGCAAATCGAACAAGTCTTGTTTGATATTAGCCTTTGAATTCTTTAACCGGACTCCGAATCGAGACTCCAAAATCTGCCAATTTTCAGCTGTGCTGTTAGCTTCATGTCGAGATGATGAAAATATTCAAAACCCAAAGCTCTTCACATGTAGCCAATGGCTTTTTCATTCTTTGTTTCCCATGCTGGGATTTTGTCAGCATCATGCGACCTCTCCTTCGGTCTTTTCTCTGTCCCAGCAACTGCAATCCACAAGTTTTTCTGTATGAATAAAAGTCGAGTTGCCAGTTGCCAAGAAGGAAAGTTTCTACCATTGAATGGCAATAGTATCCCTCCAGCCTTTTCGTTCTCCATAATCACTGGTTCAAACTCTCCAGGAAGCATGCCTCTGCTAATAGAACTAATGCGGAACATCTCCTAGTAGCACCCCGATTACTCCGTGGTCTTCTCAGCTCCCTTGGCACAATAGGCAATGGATGAAACCTTGATTGGCTCCACAATATCCTCTTGGACATGGATGCCTCTATTTACCCTCCCAGTCTCCTCTAAACACTGCTCTGATACCAACTATTGGAAAGATATCAACTAATCATACGAGATCCTCCCTCACAAACAACTCACATGTGATATAAACTCTAAACAAAAGTCCTTTACTCAGAGCGACAGAGAGAGGTGGGGGTGGACAGAGGGTGGAAAGAAAATGAGTTTGTAATAGAGAGATGGGGGTTGGACAAAGGGTGGAAAGAGAATGATTTTGTCAGAGAGAGGTGGGGGTTGGACAGAGGGTGAAAAGAGAAGGTGTTTGTAAGAGAGAGGTGGAGGTTGGACAGAGGGTGGAAAGAGAAGGAGTTTGTAAGAGAGAGGTGGGGGTTGGATAGAGGGTGGAAAGAGAAGGTGTTTGTAAGAGAGATGTGGGGGTTGGACACAAGGTGGAAAGAGAAGGTGTTTGTAAGAGAGAGGTGGGGTTTGGACAAAGGGTGGAAAGAGAAGGAGTTTGCAAGAGAGAGGTGGGGATTGGACAAAGGGTGGAAAGAGAAGGTGTTTGTAAGAGAGAGGTGGGCATGGACACATGGTGGAAAGAGAAGCTCCCATTAAGAGAGAGAAGGTTGCATGGGAAAGGGAAGTCCATACTAGAGAGAGAAGGTGACACCTATGCAGAAAGGAGAGTCCTCTATTAGAGAGAGAAAGTGACATCGGTGTGGAAAGAGGAGTTCGAAGTTAGAGAGTAAAGGCGACAAGGGGTGGGGTGAAAAGGGTCCTCACTTAGAGAGAGAAAATGACACCGGAGTGGAAAGGGGAGCTTGATGTTAGACTAGAGAGAGAAGGTGACAAGGGGTGGGGTGAAAAGGGTCCTCAATTAGAGAGAAAAAGTGACACTGGAGTGGAAAGGGGAGTTCGAAGTTAGATAGAGAAGGTGGCAAGGGGTGGGGTGAAGAGGGTCCTCACTTAGAGAGAGAAAGTTACATCGAAGTGGAAAGGGGAGTTCGAAGCTAGAGAGTGAAGGTGACAAGGGTGGGGTGAAAAGGCTCCTCATTTAGAGAGAGAAAGTGACACCGGAGTGGAAAGGGAAGTTCGAAGTTTGAGTATAGAGAGAAGGTGACAAGGGGTGGGGTGAAAAGGGTCCTTAATTAGATAGAGAAAGCGCCGTGGAAAGGGGACTTCAAAGTTAGATAGAGAAGGTGGCAAGGGATGGGGTGAAGAGGTTCCTCACTTAGAGAGAGAAAGTGACACCGGAGTGGAAAGGGGAGTTCAAAGTTAGAGAGAGAAGGTGACAAGGGGTGGAAAGGGGAGTCCTCACTTAGAGAGAGAAAGTGACATCGAAGTGGAAAGGGGAGTTTGAAGTTAGAGAGAGAAGGTGACAAGGGGTGGAAAGGGGAGTCCTTACTTAGAGAGACAAAGTGACACCAGAGTGGAAAAGGGGGTTCTCGTTTAGAGAGAGAAAGTGACACTAGGGTGGAAGAAGGACCCAATTAGAGAGAGAAAGTGGCATTGGGTGGAAAGAGGAGGACCCAATTAGAGAGAGAAAGTAGCACGGGTGAAAGTAGGAGGACCCATGTAGAGAGAGATAAAGTGGTAATCAGGTAGGAAGAGAAGGTGCCCTTGGGAGAAGGAGAAGGCAACAGTGTATATCAATGGGGGAGGAGGTTGTTTCCTCATTGAACATGGTACCTCTTTACTCGTGATCCATTCACTAGTGTAGGTAGGAGTCTGTCTTCCAAAGTGGCCAAGTAAACTCCTCCACTTGGGATAAGCCTGGAAATGAAAAATGGGCCTGTCCAACCACTTACAAACTTAGGTTTGTTTTTTAGAAACTTACTCAAATACAACAGTACTAAATCACCAACTTTAAACTCCCGCTTCCCAAGGTTTCAATCATGCCATGCTTTCTGTCATTTCTGCCACACTTCTTGAGCGAATACTGCTTCACATCGATGCTCTGCTAGTGCCTCCAAATCCAACAAGCATTCCATTGTACAAGCTTCAAAGTTATCATCCTTGTCCTACACCCTATGGGTGTCAAGATGAAATTCGTAGGGCATGATAGCCTCTAGCCCATAGACCAACTCGAAGGGTGAATACCCAATACTCACCTTGTAAGCCTTTCGATAGGCGAATAAAGCAGCTGGAAGTATGTCATCCCAATTTGCTAAACAATGGAGACAAAGACGATGCATGATCCCGCACATTGTTCGATTTGAGCTCTCAGCTAGACCATTGGCACATGGGTAATAGGGGGATGAAAATTTGTGCTCTTTTTAACATATGAACCAAGGTAGCAATGGTGTCATTGAGGAAGTGAGATCCTCTTATCACTCATCAACTCAACAGGACAGCCAAACTGAGAGATGATCTAGTCATATAGAAATGTGGCTACCACCTGGGATGTACAGTTTTTGATTGCCTTGGCTTCTACCCATTTGGTTCCATAGTCAATGGCAAGTAGAGCATACTTGTTCCCTCAGCGTGTGGCAGGAAAGATGGGCCCAATGAAATCCAACCCCCAACGATAGAAGGGGGCACTGGAGTGAATGGTTTTAGAGGAAGGTACTCACGCCTTGTAGGCTTGGGTCCTGCTCGTTGACATGAATCACATCGGGTCACGTGAGCATGGCAGTTGCGGAAGAGCTTGGGCCACCAGAACCTAGCATGCATGATCTTCTGAGCAGTAGCATCTAAGTCCATATGCCCTCCACCTATGCCAATGTGTGCCTCTTCAAGAATGGATTGTCTTGTAGGGAAGCACACACCGTCTTAAGATATGGTCCTTCCCGAGTTTGTACAACTGACTTGCAATCAACTTAAAAGGAGTCGCTTGAAGGATCCTCTTTTGTTTCTCTGTTGGAGTCAGACTTGGAGGATAGCCACATGTAGAAAACAGTTGTACTATGTTGGCATACCATGGTGGAAAGCATTCCACCGCAAACAGACATTCATCAGGTAGTGCTGTCACCCCAAAAAGGCCCGCATCGGGTAATTCATTTGTGATACCACTGGCTGGTTCCCTAGAATGTAACCTGGACAAGTGGTCTGCACGTTGATGCAGTCTACCAGTCCTCACCACAATGTCAAATTCAAATTCTTGAAAAAGAAGAATCCATCTGCTTAACCGACCACCAAGAGTAGTCTTATTCAATAAATACTTAAGAGCTTGATGATTAGTGATGATCAAAAACTTGTTTCCCAAGAGGTAGTGACGATACTTGGTCATGGCATAAACCATGCCGAGACCCTCCCTTTTTGTGGTATTGTAATTGCATTCTGCTCCATTGAGTTGTCAACTGGCGAAGTAGATGGGCAAATCAATCTTGGTATCCTGGTTAGGTTGAGCTAGTATAGCACCTACTGCCCACCCACTAGCGTCCACATGGACATGAATAATAACATCCCAATCTAGCTGCCTGAGGATGAGGGCCTTCACGAGGCAATGCTTCAAATCATCAAAGGCTAGTTGTTGTGGGGTGGCCCAAACAAAAGATCGGTCTTGATGTAGGAGTTCTGTTAGTGCAATAGCAATGTTGGCATAGAAACATATGAACCTTTGGTAATAGCCCACATGCCCTAAGGAAGACTTCAACTCTTTGGGTGTATGAGGGATAGGCAATGAGATGATCACCTCTACCTTGGTGGGGTCAATAGTCATGCCCTCAGCAGAAATAATATAACCAAGGAGAACACCTCAGAGTGTGGGAAAGAAGCATTTGTCAGGGTTCAAGCACAAGCACACTTCTCTACACTTATCAAAGACCCATCTTAACTTATGTAGATGATCATTTTGTATTGCCGGGGAGGTGGCTTTACCATTAAAAATAGAGAAGTCAACTAGAAATACCTCAAGAAACTTGCCGATATTCTCCTGAAAGAGTTTGGTTACAAGTCGTTGAAATGTTGCGGGGGGCATTACATAATCCAAAGGGCATCATTTGGTAGGCGTATGTTCCCCATTGAGTGACAAAGGTAGTCTTGGGTTGATCATGTTCTTTCACGCGGACTTGGGTATAAAGCATGTCCTGCCACTGTGTCCAACACTCTATCGGTGAAGGGAAGGGGAAACCTATCCTCAACCTATCACGTCATGTTGTAGTATTCAAAAACTTTGATAGTCAACACATATTCTGAGTTTTCCAGTCTCTCTTTTGGGTACTATGACAATTCCGCTAACCCAATCCGAGTAATCCACTTGGAGGATTAATGCTGCTTGCTCCATTTTTTGTATATCTGTTTGGACTGCCTTGCCATAGTTGGGATTCTTGCGGTATGGACCTTTAATCATAGGGTCTTCCTCCGGGTATAAGTCGATGCGATGCTCCAAGAAATAAATAAAAAGAGTGATATATTCCATTCAAAACAAATCATACAACAGGTGGGAGAGAAAGTACTCTATCCCTAGCCTCAACAATGTGGCAAAAAAGCCATGGAGGTGGTCTAAAATGCCACGACATCCCAAAAGGGGTCAAATGAAAAAATAATGAGCAGTCCCATGTCCTCAT
This sequence comes from Dipteris shenzhenensis, assembly GCF_047967505.1. NCBI lineage: Eukaryota > Viridiplantae > Streptophyta > Polypodiopsida > Gleicheniales > Dipteridaceae > Dipteris > Dipteris shenzhenensis. Next base: position 43,423,605 of record NC_141623.1, on the reverse strand, counting down.
GAAGGATATAAGTCTCCCACGAGCTGCCAAAGAGGTGCCTGTACACCGCTCCCACTAACTCTTGAAAGTGAAGATAATCTTCGCCCAAATGGAAGCGAAAGTGTCAGCCTCCGTGCATAAATGGCCCCCAAGGACAAAAGAACATCGCGAACACCATATCCGCCATAGGGTAATGCTGGAAATCACCTCCCACGCTGACCCTGCAGCTGAAGTAAGCATGGAATCCTGAGCTGGTACCAGTACCAAAAGTAAATCCTACGGCTCCATGATGCTGGCCTCTGTGGGACCCCATCTTTGGCGATGCTGCATGAAGAAACCGTGGTATCCTGGCTCTGACTCAAAGAGAGTAAAGGCTCCAGATCCTCTCCCCCAAAGGGCAGCGCCCCAAGTCATTAGAAAGGACTCAGATGTAACATATGAGAACAACCTGAAGATACCTGTCCATACTAGTCTAGAGCTGGTGCAACTCCATAAACAATGCTTGCTAGATTCCTCTGCAAGCTGACAACACATACACAAGGAGGGTCTACCCATCTGCTAAAGCCAAGTACCCACAGGTATGCCCCTATGTATAGTGAGCCAAAGAAAGTAGGAGACTTTTCTAGCTCTACTGATGCCCCAAAAGTAGGTCCAGTAGCTCTGCAGTAAGTCCCTATGCGTGCCAATGCTGGAAAGCAGATGGTAGGTGATGAGAGTCTCTCTGCTGAAGCCTGTAACTTGCCCTCATCGAGTACTGGAAAAATGAAAGAGGACGAACGCCTGCCACCGGAGCAGGCCATGCCCACTCACCTGGGTCCCAGTCAAGCTCTGCAGCAAGAGGTCGGCCCTGAAAAATCCAATGCTCCATGAAATCAGCTGGCACCCCCTTCAGATCCTTGTAGGACCAGGCAAAGACATCTACAAATTTTGTAAAAAGATATGTCACTGCTGCTACAAGATAATCATGTTCCCAGACCCAAATGGCTACCTTTAAATGCCGAGGTTGGTACTCAGTCCCAATGTTGAGGTACCGCTAGTTCTGTGCCTCATCAACAAGGGCAATGCATTGGGATGTTGAGGTACTTGGCTCACCTGTGCTTAGTCCTGTATGTGCTGGAGTATCCTCAAGGGGAAAGTCCCCCTGCACTTCTCTCAGCCAAGATAGGGGATAAGTAACTGGTGGGTTCTCTGGCACGTGCACAAGCTGAGATGTAGAGTCTGTAGATGTTGTGTGCCTTCGATGCCTCGGTGCTTGTCTCATTATGCACTGGTAAGGTAAGCCTTCCACATCATAAGTGGTTTCCAGAAGGTCTTCAACTGAGGGGTGGTTGGATTCTAATAAGTAAAGGTCAAGTAGAGTGAGGTTGGCAATGCACCCTGGGTCTGCCCAAGACTTCAAGCACTTGGTGTTGATTCTCCTCAAGTTTAGCAATGACCGTGTCACTTTCTTCTAAATCACCATCACCATCAGTTTCTTCTGCACTAGTGTTACTGTCTTCTGTATGACCATCATTGTACTCAATAGTACCATGGTTGTACTCCATAGTACCATCATTGTACACTGGAGTACCATTGGTTGGTTGTGCAATACCGTCATCGTATACAGTAGATGACCATCATTGTACTCAGTAGTACCATGGTTGTACTCCATAGTACCATCATTATACACTGGAGTACCATTGGTGGATTGTGCAATACCGCCATCGTATACAGTAGATCCATCATTGTATGCTATAGTACCATCAGCATCATTTTGACCAATGTCCTCCATGACGTCTACTGTATCACTGTCAGTGTTCATTGCACTACCGCCATCGTCACTGGATGAACATCAGTGTTCACTGCAGTACCATCATTGTCCTCGGTACGATCATTGGTGTCCATTGTAGTACCCTCGATACTAACTTGTGCCGTACCCCTAGTCACCATTCTCTGATACATGTGTGGACTATGTGTGGACTATTGCAAAGACCAAAAGGCATCCTTTCGTAAACTGGTTCAACTAGACCCTATGCATATGGTTCTTGGTGGACTTCCAATACTCGACTTGAAGTGCTAAGGTGCTCTTCGGGATCTTCTTGTTGGCATAGTACCACCATGTTGACGGCTAAGGAGCCCAGGGCTCCCATCCAATCCAAAATGACAGCTTCCTTGTCTTCGTGATCAAGCCGATCCAACAAGTAGGTCAAACTTTCGAATCCTTGTAGGGTTGTCCCCTTGTTTTTGTTATGTTGGTCACCACCCATGGGCCAGTCCCCACAAGCCCAATGCTCCTCTTCGGCTCCTGCTTGCTCTTCAAAATCCTCTTCTCCCAGCTCTATTGGTATGTGCCTTGTCTTTCTTGTGACGATATCTATTTTGAGGGATGTGGATCCCAAGGGCCACCGAACTTCATCAATTGACCAATCTTGAATGGCCTTTGCGGACCACAACCATGGCCGACCAAGAAGTAGAGGCTAAGTTTGTTTATTTTCGCTCATATTATCAAGGACAACGAAATTGGAGAGAAAAGTTACTCTGCCAATCTTCATGTGAACACCTTTGACTACGCCCATTGGTTTCACTCTGCATTGATTAGCCACGAGTACTTGAAAGTGAACATCACTTGTCAACTTCAACCCCATTTTTTGGAATGTACCTTTCGGCATAATGTTCACTGTGCAACCTCATCCTCCCAGCCTCTGGCCGAGGGTCGAAGCTTACGCGAGGATGTGGATGTACGTCTGAACTGTGAGTCATTGTCTCTTGTGGTGTCTCTTCCATAACCCCTTTCCCCTTTGCCTCGACAAGACTAGGTCTTACCCCCATCTCCCTTTCTTTGTTGAGTGTGGTTGGGGGGTCCATAGCCACCTCTTGACATAGGTGGTTGGTACGGTGCATAGTAAGGCTGAGGATAGAAATAAGGGGCACCAATTGAATTGGGTGCAGGAGCTTGGAGCAAAGGGGGAGTCAGAAGTAATGGAGGTGGCATGACAGGAGAAGAAGGTGGCTCAGATGCTCGTGCAAGAGGAGGAGGAGGTATTGGTGCTGGGCTAGAAGTTATTGGTACCGTTCTGTTGACTCCACCAACTAGAGGTTCTCCCGAAGTATACTCCAGGAGAAGCTTCCTTTATCCTACACTCAGAGGCATCATGTCCATGGATCTCACAAAATGTACAAAATGAGGTAGAAGTAGGTACCTTATGCTTGGAGGGACACTCCGAGTGACCATGGTTAGAACCCTTGAATTCTATGCACCAAAGACCAATTTGAATCTGGGCCTCAAAGGATGACTTGCCATCCACCTTTATTCTATCCTTTAGACCTTCTTTGATTTCTTCTAACTCTTTTTTGAGTTGTTGCCATGCGGATGATCCCTCCTCTCTTGGGAGGAGCTGGGTGGTCATAGTCGTCGATGACGCAAAACTTAACTATGACCGTTCCATCCTGACAGCTTTCTTTAGGACATCTTGGAGTGAGGAATGTTCAAGGAGTTTATCAACCATCCTTAAGCAATGGTAGGGGGTAATGCTTTCAAAAACCACCCCTTCATGACAACATCATTAGGTGGCACAGACATCTTCGCCGCCAAGACCCTCATCCTTGTGGACATCTCAGAGATGCTTTCCCCAGGCTTCATGGTGTTAGTGGACAACTCCAATCATATGTTCAAACTTCTCCAATTTGAAAGTCCGTAGAAACTCCTCCCTTAGGGCTGTCCAAGTTTGAAAATGGTCAGCCAGAAATTGGCTATACCATACATCGACTGCATCCTCCAATAACGAAGGAAAGATGAGAAAGGCGTACTCATTCTCCACACCCTTGGCTTTGCATGCTGTGAGAAATTTCCTCACATGAGCTTCCACATCCTCATTTAGGTGACCTTTGAACTTCTGAGTCTTCACATGGATTTTGTTGAGTAACTCAAGAACTTTGGCTTTTTCTCCAGGACTGAGAACCACCGCACTCACCGTGGAAGCTGAGGCAGAAGGAAGAGCAGAAGGGCCTCCCCATGGAGCAATACTCAATGTGGGTACTAAGGAGACATATGGTGGAGTGGATGATGAGACAACATCCCATGCACGAGACCACACTGGTGCAGTTACTACTGATGTAGCCATAGTGGAGATAGACGGTACTGCATATGCTCCAGGCACTATTGTTACGAAAGTAGATGGTGAAGACATGGGGAACGTGGGGGTCAATGGGGATGCGGAGGCAGAATTTGGAAAGGAGAAGGAAGGGGTCGAAGCCATGTAGAATGGATAAGGAGTAGGGAAGGGTAGAGGTCAGCGCACTACTATAGCATCTAGTAGTGAAGCTGTGTGAAAACCATCTCTAGTGGCATACAGGTCTGACTACCAGAGCCCGTCGCAATTCCTGGTGGCGGAGAATCACGTGTGTACTCCTGTCTACTCCATGTGCACCTAACACTAGTTGGTGGCGACCTCAACTAGTGGCACAACTTCCCATGTGCACCACCATGTGAACCACCTGTGCTCCTTTAGTTGATGGACTGCTTCCCATGTGCAGCACCTATTCTCCCTTAACTACTATAGTCCAATGCGCCAGGTATTTCACTCTAACCAAGGCGGATCAGCTTTGATCAAGGTCGGTCCAGGCTCAACATGCCCAGACATGTGCTCCTCCAGTCATGTACTGCTACAGTCATGGTACCAGTCTTGTCTCGTACTAGTGTGACCAAGGTCTATCCATCCTTGACATGTCACTCCACTGACCAAGATGTGAGCAAGGTCTGACCAAGGTCTAACCATCTTAGCATGTTGTCCAGTGAACAAGATGCGAACAAGGTGTGACTGAGTCTGATCACCCTTGACATTTGCTCTAGTGACCAAGATGTGAACAAGGTATGAATATGGTATGACCCCTCGTGACCAACGTCCGATCAATAATCAATAAGCGTACAACAGTTCCCCTGCCACTATCATCACCATCTCCATGAATAAACGAGGTTTGGTGCTATAAAATTACAAATTTATTTTTTTTCCAAGAAATAGACTTCTATTAAGTAGGAGGAAAAACCTGCGAGAGTAAGCTTAAAGCGGAATACATCATGAAATCATGAGGATAAATAAAACCCCCTCAAAGTGATGTGGAAAACAACCAAGGCTGAGGCTGAAAGTGCATTCCAACTCACCACCGTCAGGCTCATGGAGATGGGCAGTAGTGAACAAGGCTCGCCTGTGCATGGGAGCCTACTCTAGGAAACTGGATTTCAGTGACTTTGCTGGGGGTTTGGAAGGCGAGTAATCTATGTCCGTGCGTCGACAAGCCAACATCGCCATTGGCTCAATCCCAACCCTCCGAGAGCCTAGTACTGCATAAAGAGATCAGCACATTGCTATAGCGTCCAGTAGTCAAGCTGTGTGAAAGCCGTCTCTGGTGGCAAACGGATCACAGCTACGGCCAGGCTTGGCTCGGGTTTTTCAGGAGGAAAACCAAGCTGAAAATAAGCAGAACTACCATGGGCCAGCCAAAGATCCATGCCTTGAGGTCCCATCCATTTGTCCATCATCTAGTACACCTGATGCTCCATCATCACGTCGAGCAGCTCTGGAGTCCACTTCACCCCTGTGGAGGCGAAATGAAGAATCCGAACTAGGTGGGTGCGAAATCCCACCACGTTGATGCCCCCTTTTAGCGTTGCAAGACCAGAATGGTCAGCTCTAGGGGCATGGGATAAATATCCGGTATCTCCAAATAGTTCCAAGGCCCTAGCCTCCAAAACTCCCCTGCCCGCATGCGGAGGTCTGAGGACTAAACCTCCGAACTCCTCTCCCCGGAAGTGTGAGAAGAAGTTGAATCATGTGTGCCCAAAGTGCTGACCTGTTGTTGAGGAGGGGTCGGCGTGGAAGCCTTTGCCTTCCCCTTGCTCACAGAAGAGGGGTCTACTATCGGACCTAGCAGGGTGTGCGAGGAAGAGGCCTCGGGAGAGGCTGTGGTGGCTATTTGAGGGGAAGGAGAGGGGGCGGGTGGTGAGGGTAATCACCGTAGGAGGGATAGGTGGCAAAGGCGAGGGTGGGGGAGGTGCAAAAGGGGATTGCAGAGAGGGGGTAGGCGGGCCCGAGGAAAGGGTGGGGAAGGCAATTTTGCGGGGTCTACCGATGTCATAGTAGAGGGTCTCTATGGTGGCGGTGGCAGCTGCATCCTCTGGGGCTTCCCCTCCGGTCTCTGAGGAGGGGCCGTGGGCACTCGTGAACTCGGGGTCTCTAGTGCCTACTACTGTTGCTATAGGGGATCCTGTGGGGTGGGCAGGAAGCCTCTCCTCCAGAGGGGCTTGAAGAAAGTCCTGAAGTCGAAGGCTTTCTCTCCGGATCATGTGGTACGCCTATCTGCAAGCCACCAGTCTGATCTCCCTGTGCCTACGCAACTACTTGTGCTCACCTCTTGCAATTGGCACGTTGTTGTTGATTCTTTCAAGCCCCTTGGCTACGCTTCTTCTTCCCCACCTTGGTCTACCTTCCCTTTGAAGGCTCTACCCAAGGGGTCTGAGACTCGACCTGCTGTCGTTGAGGCTACTGCTGTGACTGCCTGGGTGGCCTCTGAGTTCCACCCTCTCTCATCGCTATGCTGTCCATGTGACTCCTGTGAGGGGGTATGCACCCTACTTAGGCCTCTTGTACAATCTCTCGCTAGGTGCCCCTTCTGCCTGCACCTCAAACATTGTCCTGGTAAACCGGGGACCTCCAATCATTGGCAAAAAGTACCTCCCTCCAAGGTCTCCAAGAGAATCACCTCTGGAAGGGTGCCCGGGCTCTCTACCACTAGCTTGAGTCGAGGGACCCCGTCGTCTATCACCATCGCTGCCTTTGACTCTGAAGGGTACTCTAGAAAGTGCCAAAAGCCTGCCCGATAGAGGGGAGGATGGATCTGTACTCCCTCGGAAGCCTCGGAAAGTGGAGCGTCATAGGAAAATGAGGAACATGGTGAGTCGTCGAATCCATGTTCTCCATCATGAATCCATGATACCAGGGTATAAGATACACCAAATGAGGGCCCAGGAGAATAGGACTCCTCTCAAAGAGAGCTAGAGCAATATCTGGGGAACCAAGCTAGAGGAGCAAAACACCGCATCCATAGATGGTGACCTCTTGGATGTGGTGCCCATCTGGTGCCAGGCTATAGCCTAGATCCAATCCCTAATCTATCTCCTTGAGGGAGTGAGGCCAATAGTCCTCTCCTGAAGAAGGTTAAGTGCCTGATGTACCTGTCGCTTATCCGATGGTGAAAGAAGAACGTTGACAACTGTGGAGATTGAGGGTGCTGCCATAGACCCGCTATGGCCACACCAAAGGTCGCCGCCAAAAATACGAATCACTGGGATAAGCAATAGACAGCACCTCCCGCTGAAAAGGCGAGAAAAGGCACAAAGAAGGTGAAAAGAGAGGGAAAGAAAGCGCAGTGAGAAGAAGGTTCGCCAAGAAACGCCTCGACCTCTTCGCTGCCCAGGAGGAGCCTCTACTTGAACCTTGGGATACGATATAACTTAAAAGCTGTCCAATAGAGGTGAATGTTGAAGGGGAAGCTGCCCCAGAGTGCTTGCACAAGCAAGCTCGAGCTCACAATCTTGGAAGGTAATGAAGTGCACAACATGAGCTGCAAATGCACCTTGAAGCACGATAAGCACTTGGGGCTGCGTTCAATGGCTGAGGCCTCGAAAGAGGCTGACTGGAGCTCTGCCGATGAGAAGAATATGCTGGCTGGTCACATCTTGCTAGCCCTGGTGCAAGAGGCTGAGGATCGATATCAAGATGTGAAGGCTGCTGACTCTCGATGCACCAATGATAAGAGGCTACTGTTCACCCCGGTATGAAGGCAGCTCGTGGGCACTGGCGAGCCTCCTGGCATTGAAGGCGAAAGCTGGCTGCGACTAGCTCGTGGGAGGCAGCTACTCCATACGGTAGCCACTGGTTGCGCTAGCTGTGGCAGCGCAAAGGAACGCAGAAGGGGACCACGAACTCAGCGCAACCCCTTGCAAATAGAATGTGCAACGCCCAGGCTCCCGCAGTGAGCGCGAATGCAAGGAGCAGGCCGGGGAGAGAAGGGGGGGGAGGGGGTGCAGCACGCAGGGAGACTGTCAAAGGATTTTGCAAGAGGTTTGATTGGGTGGATTATGAAACCACTAAAGACTATAGAAGATTTACATGGCACAATAAGCAGCTGATCAGAGCTGTGGAGAGTTGATAGACTTGACAGAATTTGTTTCGCTGAGGGTGGATGGTGGTTAAAGCCGGAGCTGTGGAGAGGTGCTAATGGATGTTGTGTCATTAGACCATTTCCCATTGTCGGTTTACTTTGACATAGCACGGTTGGTTAGATGGACAGAGGTCCAATTTCGTTCAAGTTTAACACCTCTTTTATTGGATTATAAAGTTTTGATCATGTTGTTCAAGAGAAGTGGAATAATGAATCAAGAACGTATGAGAATCCTATGGCACGATGGAATGCATGTATTAAAGCAATAACTCAATTAGCTAAAGATTTTGGTCGTAATAGACCTTGAATGCTGAAAAGTCAGGAGAAAGATGCAGTTTGGGCTAGAGGATATTTGTTGGTTGCAATATCAGAGACGCCTGAGGACAGCACGTTACCACTATTAAGTTCTGTGGAGCTGTTTATGAGGTCGTTTGACACATGAGATCTGCTGCCCTCAAGATTCAATCAGGCTTAAGGTCGATGCAAGATGGCGATAGATCGACTGCCTTTTTCTTTAAAGCAGTAAGAGAGAATATATTGTCAATCATTGATAGTGATGGGGTAAAGGTGTACCAAGAGAAGAAGATTGCAGAAATATTTGTTAAACATTTGGCTGGTATAGCTGAATCTGAACCACCATTGGTGCCAGATTATGAACGGACGTTAGATGAATGTTCAGAGATGTGTAATGCCTTACGAAGAAGTTCAGCTGCTGCAGAGACCATTTTCTAAGGAAGAAATAAAGTTCACTATGTTTGCAATGGCCAAAGGAACGTCTCCTGGTTCTGATGGGATGCCCATAGAATTTCTGCAGAGGTGTAGAAATACTTTTGGAGGAGACTCAAGAATAGAAAGATCACTCTTTTCTTTTGGCTTTCTATTCATGGAGGGATTGTAGTGAACATGGGGAGATCTAGGTTCGCGGCTGTCCCTACTTGTCCTTGATGCCACGCAGCAGTTGAGTCAGTTCAGCATTGCCTTTGGGAGTGTAGATAGTCGAGGACGATCTAGAAGAGTGTTGCTAAGATTCTTAGCATATTTCATAAAACATCCTTCTTTATGACCTGGGGATCAGTGGCATGGTTATCTCTTACTAGCCCTCAAGTGTTTTTCGATGGACATGACTTAGACTCAACCTGCATTATACGATGACACTCTGTGGAGTGATGTTCTCTCCAGGATGTTCCCTTCACTCCTTTTAGAGTTGCTCATGCCTCGGTAGATACATCATGATGAGAGATTCTGGCTAGCATTGCAGCTTGGCATATTTGGAGGGCCAGATGTACGGAGGCGATGGAGGGTTCACAGGGCTCACCCTTCCCAATCTATGGCCAGTATATGGACTGATACTATACACACACTGATGGCCATCTGGGCGAGCATGCAAGGATCCTCCAAAGTAGCTACAGCTAGGAGAGAGACTTTTTTCAGAGTTTGGAGAGGTTCTCCTTTCTTCTCTGAGTCTCCTTTAAGGTTGAGGTGGCATTTTCAGCCTCCACCTTGGATTTTTGTTAGCCCTTTTTCAGAGTTTGGAGAGGTTCTTCTTTCTTCTCTGAGTCTCCTTTAGGGTTTAGGTGGCATTTTCAGCCTCCACTTTGGATTTTTGTTAGCCCTTTTTCAGCTATTTTTTTTCTCATCCATGGCATGATGTACTCCCACAGTAGAGCTTGCTCTTGCAGTTTTCATTCATACTTAATGAAGTAATCTTTTTGAAAAAAAAAAGGATTGTTAAAATAATTCCGAAAAGTCAGAATAGGATGCTGCTAGGGTACTAGAGGCCACTCACAATGCTGAACTGTGTGTATAGGTGATAGCAAAAGTGATGGCAAGCAGGGTTAAATTTATTATTACTAGAATTATTCATGCCAGACAATACGGGTTTGTGTTTGGAAGGAATATCCATGATTTGTGTTTGGAAGGAATATCCATGATGCTGTCCTTAATGTTTTGTTAGCCATTGATGATGCGGTACGGCATAATGGGAGATTTGTAGTTCTAAATCTCGATTTGGAGAAATCATATGATAGGATAAGTTGGAAGTTTATTATTATTGCCATGGAGAAGCTGGGATTTGGAGAAGAATTTTGCACTATGACGCGTGTGCTTTTCTCAAATACATTTGCTAGATTGTCACTGAATGGTACTCTTTGAATTTTAAGAGGTCAATTAGGCAGGGGTGCCCTTTGGCCCCTTTGCTTTTTGCTATTGTCACTGAACCCCTATTATGCTGTGTATTGGTGGGCACGGAGGAAAATATTAGGAATCTTCTTTCTGTGTTTGAAGAATTTGCAGTGTTATGGACTGCATCCTTCTCATTTAAAAGGTTGAGAGTAGGAGAACTGGTTAGATATTTGGGATGCCTGGTTGGTTTTATAGTTAATATGAAGGATAAATTTGAATGGTGCCTAAGCAAAATGAAGCAAAAGTTTGCTGTGTAGGAGAATGCTAAGATCTCTTTTTCTGGGAGGGTCATTATTGCTAAAGAGATTTTATCCTCTATCTCGATGTATGTTTTATCAGTGTTTCCATTTCCAGAGAATGGTTTAAAGAAGATAGACAAGATAACTAGAGATTTTATTTATGGAGGTCAATGGCACTCCATTGAGTGGCGTATTGTAACAATTAGCCAAAAAGATGGAGGTCTTGGCCTTGAAAGCATGACCCAAAAGTGCAAAAGGTTGTGTGCTAAGGGGTTCTTAAAGTAACACTGTGATCAGCCGTGGGCAGTTATTGCAAGATTTTGGATATGTAGGAATGGAACTTGGGGGGTTGTTGCTCCGTGGTGGCAAGATATAGTATAAAGTGACTATGAAGTCAAGATGGAGAGGATCTCCTTTCTTCTCTAAGTCTCCCTCATTGTTGAGGTGGCATTTTCAGCCTCCGCCCATTAGCTCCTTTTGAGCTGTTTTTTTCCTCATGCATAGCATGATGTATTCTCGCATTTGAGCTTGCTCTCACGGTTTTCATTCATACTTAATGCAGTAATTTTTTTGAAAAAAAAAAAAAGATACAGCAATCAGAACTGCTTTGAAAGCTAGTAGACTTATGAAGACGATGTTTACTCATGCCTCATGGATTGGAAGTAGCTTGATGCAAGGAGATGCTTCTCGTGGAGGCAAGTCTCTCTGGTTGACAAGCTCAGCTTATAGAGGGCACTTTAAACCATTGGTGGTTGTAGCCAGGTAGTTTAAGAACCTCTGCAATACAAGTGTGATCACCTTTAGAAGTATCTGGGACCCTGTAGAAGGGCATGGTTGAATTCTTATGAGGTTCACAGGATGTACAACTTTTCCAATGCGCAAAAGTTGATCATGCAAAGTGTTTTAAATAATTTGAGGTTTGATTGGACGACAAATCAGATTTATGCTGACAAAGAAATTTTGAAAGGTTTTGTAAATGAGGCAGTTAAGGAACTTCAAAAGTGCACCTTAAGATCAAGGGCCATGGGTAGCAGAGATAGCAAGAAAAAAATGGTTAATGAAGGTGCCGAGGGAGAGATTGGAGATTTGGAGAAGACTCGACCTAGTTTGGAATGCTGCACCTTATTTTAAAGATAATGTAATGCTCTGGAAATTGTTGATTGGCAAGCTTCCCGTGAAGACTAGGATTTCCAAATGGAATCCACGAGAGTTTCTTTGTATTGCATTTTTTTGTAAAACAAAGGAGGAGAATCATTTTCACATCTTGTAGGAGTGCCCTGTTGTGATGCCAGTGTGGAGGAGAACTATGTGTTGGTTCAGTAAGATGCAGATATGTTTTCCATTGAGATGGAAGGTCGCCTTCTTAGGAGATAGAGGTGGTATGAATGATGAATTGTGGAAAGGGTGGCAAGCGGTGAGAGCAGTTATATCATGCATTTGGAAGGCCTAAAACAAAAAGGTTTTTTTGAAGCCTTATCAAGGAGCTAGATAAGTCTATTAGGATGGTTTTTTAGAGTAGCGCAATGGATCTTTAAGGTCTCTGAGCCTGATAATAGAGAAAAGCCATTGTGCACTGTAACTACCATTTACGAGGCTGTCTCTTTATATATATATATATAAAATAATAGTAACATTTCCCGCAAAAAAAGAGTAAGAAACATGGCAAGCTATATTGGTCAAGGTGAGAGAGAGAGAGAGAATAAACAAAGATATATTAACGTCCGCGGGAGGATCCCTTGATCAGAAGTATCATGTCACCTCTCTCCACTGATCCACAACACTCGTAGGCTAGCTAACTCCTCCATACCACTTTCTCCTGGAGCCGACGCAAAGGCATAGAAATATGTAACATGTCACTCAGTGCTCGGTCATCCACCACATCCTGTGATGCTGTACCTGCCTCCTGATGTCTGATCTGTCGTAGTTGCATATCTATTTTCAGTCTCATCTAGATCAAAATAAAGCCCACTGCAGACTTGGTTCTGAAAATGGATCAGTCGTGATGAGAGTGGACCAAAGCTATGTCCCTCCTAAAAGAGGCAAAGTGGTATCACCTTTGGATCTCATAGTAGGCTAGGCAGACACATAAGAAGTGCTCTCTGTCTCAATCTCCCCCAGTGTGCATAGCCTGTAGATCCGTTGCTCTCTAGGTATACCTACAGCTCTACCTACCTCAATCCCCAGCTGATGTGATGAGACTTGCATCTTTCCGATGGCAATCCACAGTGCATGTGAGACTCCTCTATCTTAAACGTACTGGTGTCTGATGATGAGTCCATCCTCTAATAATCTCAAGAAGTGGTCGCGATAGAATTGCACCTCGATAGGGATCTCCTGGTCCCCCCCCCAGCCCGTGATGTATGTGATTGGAGGAGGTCTAACCATATGATACAATTAATCTCATCTCAAGGGATCGACTTGGGTGTTGCATCCATGCTGTATTGGAAGGGGGGGAGCTGGTCCATCTAGATACCATGACTAGCAAACCATGTGGATACATGTGCATACTCTGCTGCCTCTGCCCACTCTCTACTAACCGTATGGATGAATCTAGTGCTAGTCTTGGTAATCTCCAACAAGGTAAAGCTAATACTCTGTGGAGGAAACTTATTATTTGGAAAATGGCATCAACCTAAAGAGGTGTCATGATGAACTCTGCCTGCGCTATCTAGTGGTGGACTGAGGGCTACTTCGAATCATCCTAGAATCCATAATCACCTATAGCCTCTCAAATCTCCTCCACTCTGCTGCCGTTGCTAAAACGTCGCTCCCCTAGGAAGATGTTGCATACATGGCAATCCGTCTCACTAGTATGTTGAAAAGCTAGCCCTTTCTCAACGGCTCCTCAAAACACTGCCTCTCAAGTCAGGCCAAAGCACCTTATCCATGTGTTGGCTGCATGAGTCATCTTGAAGACTAGCCCTAAGAAAATAGCCCCCAAGAATGTATAGCATGAGGTGTTGAATGAAGATTGGCCCTAAGAAAACAGCCCCCAAGAATGTATAGCATGAGGTGTTGAAGATCATGACCTTGGTCTTCCCAAGCTTGATTGTCAAGTCTCTCTCTCTACAAAACACCTCCAATGCCTCCAGATGCCTCTGCAGTCCCTCTGTTGAGGATGATATAAGGATTATGTCATCAGCATATAGCAAAATCTGTAATAAAAGATGTGATTTAATCGATGTAGATCCCGAAGAGAGTCGGTGATAGAGGACATCCTTGCTTCACACCAATGGTGCTCTCAACCCAAACATATTGACCTCCTGGGGCACAAACTCTCCCTCTGATGGACTCGTATAACCTCATCACCCCCTAGATCAAGACCTCTGGGATCTGCATCTCTTGAAGCCTCTTGATCGGAAGGGAGCGTAGGACAGTCTCGAAGGCCTTCCGAAAGTCTACAAAGCAAGACTAGACTTTCAAGCACCTAGACCACCAATACCAAAGTATTTGAAGCATGTGAAAGATCTGCGTCATCTCCCACGCGGGTCGGTATCTCACGTGACAAGTGGCTCATATACAATGCATCCAAAGCATGGTCAAAGTGTATCTGAATTGTATCTGAATACGGGTAGGTCCCATCCTGTTACTACTGACAAGGTGGTTGATATGCTAAATGTCAAATAGGAGTGGTCCGTGCCAAGTGGGGGGTAGGGACCATGAAGTCATGCAAATGTGTCACAAAGGCTCACGATCCCATCAGATAATCCATTGTGCTCGTGCCGCCTCCATGTGGGAAGTGAGTCCTTTAGATGACGGCCTTCTAACAAGGCCATTATATATGATCAAGTTGTGCATTGCTCCCATCTCCATTAGGTGTCAGCAATATCCCATGACCTATGCATCACATTATGCTCTACTAGGTGAATCTCCAGCACTCTAAGCAGGTCATCTTCGAAGTCAAGCAAGTTAACTTGTTTGTTCCCCGTTCGTGCATTGAAGTCACCTAATAAGAGGATCTCCCCTTGCCTGGAGAACTCTGTGATGTTATTCCCATGTGTATCCTATTACTGTAGGCAGCCCTCTCTCTGGACTCTCATGTGTCTCCGTGTAAAAAATGGTATCTCTATCAGTGTATGTCTCTGAAAAGCCTCTTGGATCCAACCAAAGAGTGCCCTTACAATTCCATACAGCTATCTTTACTTTGCTATGTGACACAATCCTCTAAGCCCGACACCATCATGTACTACCTGCATCCCTTTCCTTTCCTCCCTTTCTGCCTACTCCCTTATGATAACTTTTTCCATCTCTATAAACAGCCCGTTTCCCTTCTTATCTTGCTACCACAACTCGAACCATCCCTTCTCTACGGTGTTCTTGTTGTAACAGTAGTGTGAGATCATCATCTAAATATGTCCTTGTTCCCTTCAGTGATGCTCTGATGCTCATAAAAGTGGACCTATCTGCTGCTGTCCTGAATCTCACAATCATAGGTCTCGATGGTGCCTACTCTCCATGCCCCTTCAAAGATGAGATTGATGCCCAATTTGGTGAACAGTGTCTCCCTCTGGTAGGCCTCTGACCAGGACATTCAATGCTTTATGATGTCTTCTTTTCTCCTCCTCTAGTGCATCAGAAATAAGTTCTATTTTTGGAGCTGATGTACCTTTCTTGACCACTTCACTCTTTCATCTTTGCTTTCCCTTCACTTATTTGCTGAGAGATTTCTTCATCTTTCCCTTGCATGGTGACTTGTAAGGCTGCAATATCCTTCTTGAGCTTTGAATTCCTCTAGTGCCTTGCATGCATTAGTCTCCTTCCCCTCTAGCGCTTGTAAGGTTCGAGATTGTTCCTTGAGAATATTCAATTACTCGTTCAAGAGGGGCTGGATTTCACCATCTTCCATTTGGGGGTGTGCTTTTAGGGAATCATTTTTTGCTTATATGTTGATAACTTAAATTTCCAGCTCCTTTATCCTTAGGGCATGTTGGCTGGTCTTAATCCGAGCCATTTCTTCCTGCATTTTGCCTATTTGAATACCCAATTGCAATTGCATTTCATTTTTCCATTTGCTCATCTCATCTTCCATGGAGGCACGTAATCTACGCGTGGTCTCTTCATTGCTTTCCTTCACTTTTTTCTGCAAGTTCTCAATCTCTGTATCCTGCATTTTTGAAACGTCTTTCAAGGTGGTGAGGCATGATTTGATGTGCTGGTCACTGCCTTTCTGATCATTGATCTTTTGAATACCCATCCATACCGAGCTGTACTTTCTCTCCTCCTCTTCTCTAGTTTTTTTATCAGGTGAGTTAGAGAATATGAAGCCAAAGTGAGTCTAAAATGAGTGTTCTAGGTGTGTTTTATAGTCTAGTGAGTCTTAGACATGCCACGTGTCATATTGGGAGTTACCCCATATCCCATATACACTATGGCTTTCTAGAGTCTAGTGTCACACTATATAGTGTTGTACTTGTCTATTGTCTATTATATCAGTCAACATCAAGCTCTTTGGTATCATGTGAGTACTTGTCCATTGCTTGCATTTTCTTTTCATTTCATTTCCATTATGTTTGTTATCTTTCCTTTCCATTCCTAGTGTTAGCTTGCTTCTCTCCCTACCACTATGATCTTTCATGTGGTATCAGAGCTATGTTCCTTGCCCTACTCTCTCTTTCCCTTTCCCTTCCAAGAGGTTGAGGTGAGGGAGGCCAATGAAGCTACTCTACCTCCTCCTCCTTGGAAGGCTGCCCTCTTCTCTCCTTCCTTGAGCTCTCTTCTCCACGCCATGATCTGCTACCTTTCATCTCCTTCCTTCAGCTATATCTTTCTGTGTCCAGCAGACGATGTGACGCTTCTATCCGGATCTAGAAGTAGAATCATGGCTTTGTGTCTTCAGCAAAGTTGTAGAGGACCTTGAGTACTATAAATTTCGTTTTTACATCATTGCAATCCAAGTTTTCTGTGAAAAGTTACAGCCCTTGCAAGAAGTGACTAAATTTATTTCTGCGCACGAATTTTGTTCTGGAGCTCAATGATTTGAGAGCCCAAGCATGATGCAGCCAGCTCAACGTGGAGCTGTCCATCCTCTTCATTGTTGACCTCTGCTCTAGGCGGCCATTTGCTCCTTCTTCCCGACATTCTCTTGGAGTTGCTGCCCGCAAGTTGGTGCCCGTATTCTGCCCGTCATTCTCTTGGAGCTGCTGTCCTTCTACTTCTGTCTGCCATGAAGAAGCTCCATGCTGCCTCTGTCTTCTCTGCCTGTCACTTGATGTGAGCTCTTGACATTACATTGCGGTGACTCCTTCATGTGACTACTCCAAACTTTAGTGAAGACTTCTCGAGCTAGATGTGAGTTCTCCGATACTACTCTGACACACTCCATTACAGTGATCTCTCTGATTAGTGCATTACATCGAGCTTGATATAGACCACTCTACATCAACAAGTGACTTCTTCACATTGCTTATTTAATCGGTGTCTGAAGTACTTTGCATTGATTGACTTTCCAATTGGTCGTAGTGCCTGAGGCTTCTACTTCGACATTGGTGACTCTCCTTTCGACATTTCGAGAGTCATCATGTGATTGCTCCATATAGCTACCCCATGGACTTCACCGATACATATTTTGGGGCATTCCTACCTAGCGCTTCATCGACATCGTCGTCGACTCGCAGGGATGTGCACACATGTGCCTTAGCTACTTGGAGGGCATCTCTTACTCCTGAGAGATCTATTACTACGTGCTTGATGTTATTTTGGGGTCCTCTGCCCTGGGTAGTCTCCCTAAAATGATATGTATCAAGAATTTTTTGTTTTCATTGAGTCTAAAGGTCCTCTGCCTTGGATAGTCCTCCTAAAAAGATGTATTGGTCTTCCTATTTTTAGGTGTGTGGCTTCCTAACATGACCTATTGTGAAGCCAAGGGGGGATGTATTGTGGGAGCCATATGTATTGGCTTTGATAGGTCTCGTTATCAGGCCTGGCTGAGTTCTAGGATGTTGGTGTATTCCTAGACCTATGAGCTGGTCATGTAGCCATGCTATAACGTGAGCCTCTAAGCATGTTGAGTCTCAAGCCATGAGAGCGCTTGGATCAATCTCTCTAAACACACGCTCAGATTTTAGCCTCTGAGTTACGTGGGGTGCACAATTTGATGACTGTCATTGTCATGTTCTGTTCTTGGTTCCATTCCAGTAGTCTCTCACCTTGCCTTCATGGGGGGGTGTTAGAATATGAAGCCAAAGTGAGTCTAAAATGAGTGTTCTAGGTGTGTTTTATAGTCTAGTGAGTCCTAGACATGCCACATGTCATATTGGGAGTTATCACATATACACTATGGCTTTCTAGAGTCTAGTGTCACACTTTCATTTCCATTATGCTTGGTATCTTTCCTTTCCATTCCTAGTATAGGCTTGCTTCTCTCCCTAACACTATGATCTTTCAGTGAGGTGTTGTCCATTTCACCACCTTTGAGACACCTTGAGATTTCTCACATGTGCCCTGTTGTTTTCTTCAGATTTCGTGAGGCCCCCATACTCCGATGACGTTTTCTGCAGATCCTTGTGAATCCAACACATCCTTCTTTGATCCGGGAGGTTGGTGCAGCAGTTCTAGGACCTAGGATAGGCATGGGTACCCTGTTTACTGTGCAGCCCCTATGAGGGGGTCGGATGAGGGCATTGGGTGGAAGGCGTGTTATAGAGGCCTGCCACGCAGCATCAACAATCCCTAACAGGGGCCTAGGACAGTCCGAGGCAGTAGCAGCCACTACGGGGGACTTGGTGATGGTGCAACGCACAGGGTAGTCTCCAATGGGGGCCTAGGACGCGGTGCAGCCAGCGCCCCGAGTAGGATGCCACCCGACGGGGGGTGGAGAGGAGTTGAAAGTGCCATGAGACGGGGTAGAGAGGGCTTGAGGGTGCCGTGAAACGGGATAGGGGGAGATGAGGGGGCTGAGGGAGGGGAGGGGGCTGAAAAGAGAGAGAGAGAGAGCAAGAGAAAGAAAGAAAGTTTATTAAAGTCTTAGGAAGACTGATGGGTCTATGAGACTGGGAGAAACCTGATACAAACTAGTTGGGGAGGTGGAGCTACTAAGCGAGCATCCACATCCATACAAAAGCCAAAAAAATTGTATCCTACATAGTCATATCCAAGGAAAGTAGTCATCTACAACGTCATCATCATCATCATCAGCATCAACATAAGAAAGAAAGAAAGAAAGAAAAGTTTATTAAAGTCTTCGGAAGACCGATGGGTCTATGAGATTGAAAAACCTGATACAATGAGCTGTGTGGTAGTGGAGCTACTAAACGAGCATCCATACCAATGCAGAATGCAAAAAAATGCAAAATGGCAGTACTAAGTCCTAAGTACAACATAGTCATATCCCGACTATATATATATCCATCTTAGCATCATCGTCGGCATCACCATAACCATCATCATCATCATCATCATCGTCGTCAGCAACAGGACATTAGGATGTATGAGGCTATGGAAGTGGAGGCACGAGGTCAGCAATAGAACGCTGTCACCCCCTCAAGGGTGCAGTCCTGGTACGTCTCCTGGTCATAGCTCTTCGTCTAACCAAGGCCACTGTGACCCCCATCGGTCGGGCTCCGCGACTCTAAACAAGGAGGGGATGTCCCAAGTGTGATCTATGAGTCAACCCTCTGTCTGAGTTGTCGGGTCACGGTCGTGTCGGGGTCTCGCCCCGAGGGAGTCTATGTGATCTGGTTGAAAGAACTCCGTGATAGAGCTCTGAGAGATATCAGTCGAGGGAGAAGGATGCTCCAGTCTCCGTGCTCGGAGTATCCTATCACGGTGTCTGAGCATCTCATGAATGAAACCAGCCAAGCATCGCTGGTCTGGGTAGGAGAGGACATCATAATACATAAAACATAATACAAAGTGAAATGTGCTCCAAGGTCAGCATGGTCCCTTCCCTCGTCAAGATCGAGGAAATGATTGCATGAAATCATTCTACCGACTCCCTGTGGATGCAATCCTCTGCTATCTCCTGGTCACAACTCTACGCCTAACAAGGGCGACAATCACCCTTGCCGGTCTCACCCCCACTTTGAACATGGAGGGAATGTCCCCAAGTGTAATCAATGCATCAGTCCTCTATCTGAGCTACCATGTCACTGGCTCTGGCTCTCGCTCATCTATGACTTGTAAAGGGGGGGTCTATATGGTCTAGTTGGAAGAAATCTGTGATCATCCCTTGAGAAGAGTCCACTAGGGTATGCTCCTCATGTCTTTGAGATCAGAGTAAGCGCTCATGAGGCCTAGCAACCTTATGAATGAACGCAGCCAGCACCTCTCATACGGAAAAGAGAGAAAACCAGATAGCAGCTGTAGGAAACCCACAGAGAGTGCCACGTGTCAACTGGGTGCGGGGTCCCACAGCCACGCTGTAGCCTTTCTCCCAAAAGGTCCTGGGAGAGAGAGAGGGTTTCTACCACCTTATATATCCAAGGCCCATCAAATCCCCCACATTGGTTATGGGATTAGTAGGGTAAATTCCACGTGTCATCAAGCGCCTCCATTTTCCAATTAACCATTTGAGCCACACAAGGGGACATCCAAGGGGGTTAGCCCATATCCAACACCCCCCGTGGGCTAAGCACCTTGAAAGGTGAGTTGCCAAATCAAAGGCCAACCACACAAAAATGTGATGTGACAAACCGCACGCGGGGTCGTGCAAATCAAAGCCGCCCCCAAAGTTGCTTACAAAGTCACATCAATACCAATGCCTGCCAAATGTCGCACTTCAGGTGTTGCTGTGAATCACGACCCTCCCCAAAGGTTGAGAAAGAGATAGCCATTGCCACGCTTCAACCACGGGTGCACAAACCACCATACCACATACATTCCGTCGTCGTCAGCGCTGGCTCTGATACCATGTGGAAAACCCGCAGACAGTGCCATGTATCAACTAGGACAGTGCCTGGTGCAGAGGTCCCACTCCCTATCCCATAGCCACATTGTAGCCTCTCTCTCTCACAAAAGGTCCCAGGAGGGATTACCACCTTATATATCCAAGGCCCATCAATCTCCCTCATTGCGTATGGGATTAGTAGGCCAAATTCCACCCATCCTCAAGCATCTCCATGAGCCCAAATTACCCATTTGCCAATTAACCATTTGAGCCACACAAGGGGACACCCAAGGGGGTTAGCCCATATCCACCAACAGCCCGGAGCTATTTCTGAACAGGCAATAAAACCGTCCTCTGATCTCATAGTAAACAGGACATCTAAAGATGAAATGTTCCTCCGACTCTGTTAGGAAATGGAGTCAATTTGAGTGACTTTTAGTGTGTTCTAGAGTAGTACTATACTACTTTATATCCTAGAGTGCCATGTGTCACTATGGGACTTATCCCATATACATTTGACACTTAGAGTGTGTGTGCCTATCCTATAAAGGCATTGTACTTTCATTGTCATTTTCATCAAGCCTCATGCCTTTCTTGATCATGTAAGTACTTTGTTTAGTTGTATATTTCTTTCTCGCATTATTTCATTTCCATTATGCTTTCCTAGTCTTGCTTTTTCTTTCCATTTCATTCCATGTCTTGCATCTTCATATGGTATCGGAGCTAGACTATCTTCCAAGAGGTTGAGGTAAGAGATTGAGGATATTGAAGCCTCTCTCCCTCATTCCCCTTGGAGAAATGGCTTCTCTAATTCCATCTAGAGCTCTCTTCTCCATGCCATGATCTGCCACCACTCTTCTCCTTCCTTTAACTACATCTTTCTGTGACCTGCGGACGATGTGACGCTAGAATCACGGCTTTGTGTCTTCAGCAAAGTTGTAGAGGACCTTGAGTACTATAAAAAAAAAAATTTACATCATTGCAATCTGAGTTTTCTGTGAAAAGTTACAACCCTTGCAAGAAGTGATGAAATTTATTTCTACGCGCGAATTTTGTTCTGAAGCTCAATGATTTGACAGCCCAAGCATGATGTAGCTAGTGCAATGTGGAGTTGTCCATCCAATGCATCGTTGACCTCTGCTCCCCAACCTGCCATTTGCTTCTTTTGCCTGACATTCTCTTGGAGCTGCTGCCCGCGCAAGTTGGTGCCCGTATTCTGCCTGCCATTTCTTCCTCTCCTACATCTCCATTGTGCCCACCATTTTTTCCCCCTTTTGCCCGCCATTTCTCCCATTTCTTCCTCAACCCTCCATTTCTCCCTCAGCTCGCTTGTGCCCTTCATTCTATCCATCACTCTTCTCTCTCCTAGTTGCCAGCTTTATGGGTTCGCTTTCCACCAACTCTCTCCTTGTGGACAAATTCAAGGGGGACGGATTTCCCACATGGCAAACAAAAGTGTAACTCCTCATGAAGGAGAATGTTTGGGATGCCATCGAAGATGAGGCACTTGAGGCATCAACGGAGCTTCAAACACGAAAGATTTGGAAGCAACACAATTCGAGGGCCATCGCAATCATCGGGCCTTGCCTAGATGATTCATTGATTCATCACATCGACTTCAAGTCCAAGGCAAAGGAGATTTGGGCACGCCTCGAGAATATATTTGGTAACAAGATCACCAACTCCAAGGTATTTCTGAAAATGCAATTTTATAAGCTGAAAATGGAAGAGTTTGATACTTTGAGTGCGCATATAGCAAAAATTCAATCTTTAGTTCAACAACTCTCCAATTTGAAGTGTTGCCCGGATGACGAGGACAAAATGGCTATCATGATGACAAGTATGGAAGGGATTTCTCGCTTTGAGAATACCCTTGAAGTACTTCGCATTGCATCGACTGCAATCGAAGATATGGTGTCTCTTTTGCTTGAAAAGGATCGCCGCAACAAAGAATCTGCATCCTGTTCATCGGATACTACGCATGCAGCACTTGCCTCCACCACCAAATGGAGACCTAGGCCATCGACTCCACCAGTACGAGGAAAGACATTTAAGCCATTCAAGTGCACTTACCACAACAAGCTTAGTCATATGGAGGATAGGTGTTACTAGAAGCTTGCTCAACAACAATCGAAGGATCATGCCAGTTGGGTGGCATCCGCCACTAGTGATGATGCAGATGAAGATGACCCGTCGACGCTCTTACAGTCTATCTCCTGCATCTAGAGGATGATGGAGATCATGATTTTGCTTTCGAAATCATAATATATTTGGGTACTTTGCCCTGGGGGTGTTTCCCAAAAATGAATGTAATAAATCATGTGTGTTGTGTCAATAAAGATCCTCTGCCTTGGATAGTCCTTCTCAAATGATGTATTTCTTTTATATTTTTGGTATGTGGCTCCATGTTCCACATTAGTCTTTGGAGCCAGGTGGGGATGTACTATGGGAGCCATGTGTTTTTGGCTTTGATAGGTCTATTTGTTGGTGCATTGGTCTCCTAGACCTTTGAGCTGATCATGCATCCATGCATGATGAGCCTTTGAGCCATGCTAGATGAGATTTCTATGTTATGCTCACTAGCCTCTGAGCCATGCTCACTTGCCTCTGAGATTGTGTGGGAGCCATGTGTAGTTCTAGCCCGGCATGCACAATTTTAATGACCATCATTGTCATGTTCTGTTCTTGGTTCCATTCCAATAGTCCCTCACCTTTCCTCCATGGGGAGGTGTTAGGAAATGGAGTTAATTTGAGTGACTTTTAGTGTGTTCTAGAGTAGTACTATACTACTTTATATCCTAGAGTGCCATGTGTCACTATGGGACTTATCCCATATACATTTAACACTTAGAGTGTGTGTGCCTATCTTATAAAGGCATTATACTTTCATTGTCATTTTCATCAAGCCTCATGCCTTTCTTGATCATGTAAGTACTTTGCTTAGTTGTATATTTCTTTCTCGCATTATTTCATTTCCATTATGCTTTCCTAGTCTTGCTTTTCCTTTCCATTCTAGCTCAACCACTCTCAATGCGGAGTCTATGTGAAGAGACCTGAAACTGCCCAATGGAGATCCTCAATGAATGGGGCAAGTGAACCCGTGTATACCCTGGTGGCTCAATAAACCCCTCATCCGAGAGAGAAGAAAGAAAGAAAGAAAGAAAGTGTATTATTGTCCACTAAAGGCCAAAATGGGCCCATGGGACATCAAGAACTCTGCATACAAGATAGCACAAAATCAACGTGCCACAAAGAAGAGGCATCATCGAATATCATCTAAGTGCTACGCAATACAATGCAAGTGGAAGTACATAATGTCAAATCTGAGCCTAAATACAAAGTAAACTAGATGCAAGGAAATCGCCCCTGGGTGCAAAATGGGGGGATGAGTACAATATGCCAATGCAAAGATACAAATACAAGTCCGAGTGTCACAAAGTCTGAGAACCAAAATAATACTGGAAATCCTGTCCATCGACTCTGCCTCCTGCTATGAGAGTACAAATCTGAGTAAAGGTGAGGTGAGCGGCTGGTGGGGCGAGATCTCCATGAGTAAGTCTCCTCCGAAAAGCTGCCATCATCCTGGATCGTCTGGAGATGAAGCGGCGAGTACGTCCCCTATGTAACAAGATCCTGCGGCGTCTACAAACCATCTCATATGTACATCCACAGGGTGGAGGCATGTGTCCTGTGTGAGCTCTGACCTCCTCGTGCTCCTTCTGGTCTCTGTCCTCTGGTATAGCGTGTGCCTGAGCTCTATCAGGCTGGGCTCTATCACGCTCCGATCTATGCTGATGGTCTCTGAGGTAGTCTCGTCGAAGCATAGTGGCCTCCCTGACATAAAGAGCTAGGCAATGCTGATCCTCGTAGTCCATCACTCGTGAGAGAGGTCCAAAGCCATCCGTGAAGAGACAGTGGAATCTACCTCTGAGCTCATAATATAGCGGGCATCTGCAAATGAAGTGCTCCTCTGAATCCACCTCTCCCATGGTGCAACCAGGGCAGATCCTAGTCTCTCGGCCTGGTCGCCGTCCATCCTCCATGCGTCACATCCTACCAGCCTCTATCTCGAGCTGATGCGAAGAGACTCTAAGCTGGCCAAGGGCAATCCTCAGTGAGTGGGACATGTGGATACCTGTATAGCCTGGTGGAATGACAAATCCATCCTCTGAGATCCGAAGGAAGTGGTCACGATATGTGGCCATCTTCGTCAGAAGCTGCGTGGGATAAATCCAAGTGCGATACGTATGAAGCTGCAGCAAGTCTGCTCTCGTGACTTGACTAAGCTCGTGGCGAGTCAACTCGAGATGAGGGGCATCTATGCTGTATCGGAAGGGAGGCAGTCTATCCATGTCTGGTCCAAGAGATGTGAGCCACCTAGTGAGTCTGAAGTACCAGCAGTATCGGGCCCCAGATCGTGCCAACTCCATAGAAGATGCAAGTGCTAACCATGGCAACCGAGCTCTGCCTGCTGCTGAGTCTCCAAACTCCCTAACCCTGTGCAAATACATGACCGACTGAAACGCTGCATCCAATGCAAGGGGAGTAGCTCCAAACTCTGCTAGCATGATCTCGTGCGGAACTGTAGCCTTGGCCCTAATGAGCCGAGAGAACATGATGATCTGTAACCTCTCTACTCGTCTCTAATCTGCAGCGCCGAGGTCTCCTGCCCAGAAAGGAGCTGCATACATCGCAGCTGGTCTCACCAATGTATCAAAAAGCAAGGATTTCGTATCAAAAAGCAAGCTCAATGGGTTGTCCGTCATAAGTGAAGCAAAACTCATCCGTGCTGTAAATACGATCAGAGGTGTTGAAAACCATAACCTTAGTCTTGCCAAGGTTTACGGTCAACCCCCTGTCCTGGTAAAACCTGTGGAGTGCCTCAATATGTGCCTGGAGGCCCTGAGCAGTAGAGGAAATGAGAACCACATCGTCCGCATACAGGAGGATAGGAATGGAGGATCATGAGAGAGTAGAGCCCACACCGCCTAGCCCACACCGCCTGTCATCTGTACAAACATCTCTAGCTCATCAATATATAATCCAAAGAGAGTAGGAGAGAGCGGGCAACCCTGCTTCACCCCAATCGTGCTGCATACCTCCTCTGAGAGCCCCTCACGTGTCCGAACCCGACCAGTGACCCTCTCATACAAAGCCATGAGAGAGAGAGAGAGAGAGAGAAAGAAAGAAAGAAAGAAAGAAATTTTATTAAAGGTCCACGGAAGGCCATACATGGCCTATGGGACACAAAATCATCTGAAAGGAAAATACATCATCAACGATGCGCCAACTAGGTGGCCTCATCGTAATACAGCTAAGATGCCAAAAATGGCTACAAAAATCCTTGATATGTAAACCTTTCCTAACAAGGTATTCTATGAGTTTATGCCTTATAGATATTTACAAAATATACAATTGGGAATCTGATTAAAATTCAACATTATTCACACCTTTTTCTCTTGTGTTCCTTTGACCTTCTTTCTTCTTTGATGTCTACGCCATGCATATTGGATAAATACTGTTGCATCCTCCTTTTTTTTCTCTTTGGCCTATCCAAACACTATTCTTAAATTATGAACATTGATGCAACAAAAATCACAACTTTGAATTATACACTAAGTTTGACTTAAAGGGATAAAACTATTGAGATTCTCTTGATGTTTTCACGTGACTCTTTAAAATGTTAAATCAAAAAGCTAGTTTGATACCATTGTTGAAATTGTTGTATATAGTAAAGTAGGATTCCTTAATTATATGAGCAATGATGCCAATGTATGTTACCACAATGCCGCACGTCTCCTCCAAAAATTAGATATAAATACTTTAAAATTACATGCCTACTCTATCCTGTGTAAGACCACAAATCAATCAAACAGTCAAATCTAGTGATGATATATCAAACATACACCATGGATGTGATCGTTGAGTAAGAGGGAAAATGGTAGCCATCATTGACATCAATCACAAGTGTGGTCATTGTCATGGTCATGGTCACTAATGTGGTGGCCACCATTATCCCCATAATAACGTTTGCAATTGTCGTCACACAATAGTAGTTTCTCTCATGCAATCGTCATTGGTATCACCTTAGAGCATTCACTCTATACACATGTGACATAGTAGGTTCATTAAGTCAAAGGGGTTTTTTAATTTGGAGAAATTACGAACCATTTACGGACATGAGGGGGTTTACAAAATACTATTGCAATATTATGTTTACGTACAAAAGAGGGAATAACAATTATACCCAAAAAATAAAAAAGTTTAAATGAGTGTTTTACTGTGTGTTTTCTTATACATGATTTTTTATAGAGTGACCGCCCTGAGGCTATCACACACAGTAGTTGCAATTAAATGCTGACAACCATCAACACCACTATTCTCATTACCACAATTATGATAACTGCACATCATCGCCGTGTTGATTTGTGGTTGGTGGTGATACTAGAGTTAGTAGTAGCAGTAGTAGTAGCAATAACAATGGCAGTGGTAGTAGCAATAATAGTAGGTAGCAGTTTTCACCACAATTGCTGGGCAAAGTTTGCCTCCCGTTGGTGCTCTTTTGCTCTTCTAGATCACATAACTTTTCAATAGTGCAAGGTCTAACTTGTCATCCATCGGGTCCATGTTCTTTTGCTACTTGTTGCTTGACATGTATGGCCTTTGTCTCATGTTTGCATAAGTTTCAATTGGCTTGATCAGTGTGATTTCTATCAATGTCTTTTGACCTTAATTGTATTGCTTTGTCCAACACTCTTGTGGCAAAAGCAAAACATTAGCAAGTTAATGTTACTTATTTTCTATCTTGCTTTTGTAAAAGACTTGACTGTATTAGAGGGATCATTTTCTTCTCTATTTCTTTCTCATGTTTATTATAACAATTTAAAAAATTGACGTGATGCTCTGTCTTTCTACTATATTGCATATGGATGTCATGCCAAATCTATTGGCATTGGTTCCATCTTTTGCATATTCTGACATAACGGTCTCAATAAGACTTCTGTGTCTTCAAAATTGGACTTTGCAGGGTCTATTTTAAGGAAAGATTTAGGGACAAATACTAGCCCGATGGCAAATCTAGAGCCTTCTCCAACTTTAAATTGGATAAATGTACCAAAAAATTAACATAACTTTTTCATACAAGCTCTGAATTTAGCCTCCAAGCATTCAAATTAATTTGCATAAGTCATCTAGACCCATCTAAAAGGTTAGAGGTTTCAAATTCTAACTTTATAAAAGCCTGTGTATGAAATTTAAGTATACTTAAAACCATTGAAGCCTTGAAAATGGTAGCTTGTAGCTTGGGGAAAGTTTCAACCAATGACATACACTTCCATAACTATGTTCCCAAAAGATTCGCCGAATGACTTACCACTTCCATAACTATGTTCCCTCATACTTTTACCTTGTTCTATTTCTAGTGATAGACCTTGTTCTTCTGACATATTACGACCAAGGAGGAGAACTATACAACTAGTGAATCCCTTGCATCATGAAAATATAGAATATACCTGGCAGGCCAACCAAATCTTGTGAAGATTCCTCTTCAATAGGGAGCCCTTCCCCGTGAGGAGGCCTCAAAGAAGATCAACCGATGAGATTGTTGCCACTAGCCACCATTGGTACATGTGGTGTTTCTAAGAATCTC
Source organism: Dipteris shenzhenensis (assembly GCF_047967505.1). Classification (NCBI taxonomy): domain Eukaryota; kingdom Viridiplantae; phylum Streptophyta; class Polypodiopsida; order Gleicheniales; family Dipteridaceae; genus Dipteris; species Dipteris shenzhenensis. Next base: position 43,395,539 of record NC_141623.1, on the reverse strand, counting down.
TCATCTTGCTGGAGTAGGAGCTTCCAGGGCTTTGCCAATGGGGTGAGATCTTGAAAAACTAGCTTGCCTAGAAGGGCTATGCTCTGCATCTCTAGGTCAATGATGCCCAAGCCTCCCAGTGCCTAGGGTGGCATGATAATTGTCTACCATGCAATCTAGCTCTAGAGTTCCTCATTCCATCCGATCCTACTCACGAGAAGTTGCGCACCAAGCGCTTGAGCTACCCCATGCATCCCCTATGAAAGCACCAACAACGAGAGGCTATGTACTACATTGTGGCGAGGAGGACTTGGTTGGCCAACAAGGCCCTTCCTACTAGGGAGAGTTTGGCCAAGCTCTAATAGAGAAGCTCGTGCCACATGCTCTCTAGTACCGGCATAATCTACTGCTCTGCTCATATATCCATGCCCACCTGGCAACCAAGGTATCTCAGTGTCTCTGCCTATTTGGAATCCGCCAAAAACCTAAGGCAACAACCCCCAGTCACCAATCTCTTGAACCGCCTCTGTCGCTATCAGAAAGCCAACTGATTTGGTCCAATTGATCCTAGCCGCACAGGCCTGATATTGATGGTCCTCTTGACTGCTTCAAGGAACTCTGGTGAACCCTCCATATAGAGGGTTGTGTCATCTATGAACTTTGAATCCAATAGCTCCTCCTCCTATCAAATTGGAAGCCTCATCCCAGTGAGTCCTGTATTCTAAGAGCGTAAAAAGTAACCCAATGCCTCAACTAGGAAAAGGAAAAGAAAGGGGGCGGGTGGGCAACCTTGCCACAGAGAGAGAGAGAGAGAGAGAGAGAGAGAGATGTTATTGTCTTTGAAAGGCCTCGCGTGCCTATGAGATGAAGTACAATCCAAGGGTAACTCATACAAGCCACTATGAGCTGAAGCAGAGGGCTCGCTAAGGTCCTTTGTTGAGTAAACTAAACTCAAAACTCAAAACTAGTACTCAATCTCAGATTCGACACATAGCTAGGTGCCATGGTGGTTCTCCTGTGAATCTATGAAGATATCTCGTATCCGTGTCTGTTAGGTCATCTCTTGCTGTGGCGCAAGACGCAGTCTCCTTCATCTTTGTATTTGTTGACCATATCGAGAAAGAAAGAAAAAAAGATGTATTTACGTCTTCTGGAGGCCTTGCGGGCCAATGAGACAAAGTACAATCACAAAAAGTAACTGAATAAGCCACTCTGGAGCATAGCTACCAGGGAACGGCATTTCGTCTTCCTGGAACATGGGAACGTTGTTCCTAGGTGGAGCGCATATACCGGGAACGCCCGAGAACGCCATGGAACGTTCCCAGTTTTGGGAACGCCAGGGAACGTCCAAGAATGTCTAGGGTTTGGCGTTCCTAGTTTAGGGTTGCGCAGGAACATGTATAGCCGCCGACGAGGGGTTTTCGCACTCTCCATCCTCCCTCCCACTCCCTTCTACTCCTATCCTTCCACTCAGCCCCCTCCCCTCCCACTCCCTTCTACTCTGTCTCCTTCCACTCCCTTCCACTCAGCCCCCTCTCCTTCCACTCCCTTCAACTCAGCCCCTCTCCTTCTACTCCCTTGAACCTTCTCCACTCAGCCCCCTCCCCTTCCACTCCCTTCTCCACCCCTTTCCACTCAGCCACTCAGCCCCCTCTCCTTCTACTCCCTTCTCCACTCAACCCCCTCCCCTTCCACTCCCTTCTCCACCCCCTTCCACTGAGCCACTCAGCCCCCTCTCCTTCCACTCCCTTCTACTGCTTCCACTCCCTTCAGCCCCCTTCTCTCATTGCTCACTACTTGGTGCTCAGCCCTCTCCAAGTCTCCACCAACAGCGCCCCCCTCTCCACACTCCCTCCCTCTTCTCTCGAGCCCACTCAATGACTCCTCGAAGAGGCATTGACACGGACCAGAAATCTAAGTGGTGGAAGGAGGTAGATCGTGTGGCCAAGTACGCCAATTCGAAAGGAGGAGGAGCATGCAAGTGGCTTTGCCGCTTTTGTAAAAAAGGAAAAAGTGGAGGGGCAGACCGAGTGCGAGATCATCTATGCAAAGTTCCAAATAAAGGCATTAATTGTTGCCCTGCTATTCCCAATCACAAGCATATTTTTATTGAAGAAACAATCTAACGAGACTGTTCAATCGTTGGAGGAGCTCCCGTCTGCAGCTGCCCGCCACCGCCCGTCGCCATCACCCAGACCAAGGGCCGCGCCCAGCTGCCTTGGCCGCGCCCTGCTGCCTTGGCCGCGCAGGCTCCCTTGGCAACGCCCTGCTCAGGTCGCCCCCCCCTTCAGCCCATCTGGCCGCGCGTCGCGCCCCCCCCTTCAGCCTGCTGTCTAGCCGCGCCCTACTGGTCGCGCTCCTTTGCCCTTCAGGTCGCCCCTTCAGGCCGCCTTTCAGGCCCCTCCCTTGCTGTTGCCCGCCCCTCCCTTGCGTTTCAGGCTGGGCTGCTTCAGGGCCCTCTCTGGGGCTGTTCTGCTCGTGTTCCGGGGAGCTGAGTTCCTGGGCTGTTTCCAGACATTGGCGGAGCTTTCTACTTCAGCATTGAGCAGCCTGTTTTTCATCCCACGCAGGCTGAAGTTCGGGGCATTCATTATACAGGTTTTTGGGGATTTACTTGTGGTTGGTTGCGAGTTCTTGGTGGGTATTTTCAGCAGAGGTAGCTCCTCCCCTCAGGACAGCGCAAGCTGAGACAATGGAGGACACTAATGCCACTCCCATCGCCGAACCTGAGGAGATTGAAGTCACAGTTTCTTTTCCTCCCGACATTGTGCAGATGATTGAGGAAGCAGAGGAGGGTTTTCATTTGACGCGCATCATTGGCTTTCTATCCGATAGAGGCCAACAGTTACGTGATTGGGTGTACACCAGCATGGCCTCATTGGGTGTCTCAGTTACGGTTTTCCGATTGCTTGGCAGAGGGTACTTTTGTTTTGGCCTTCAGTCTGCAGAGTAGGCTCAAAGAGTACTTATGAGCTTACCGATTCAGTTTCAGAGTAGAGTCATCCATTTGTGGCCTTGGCGGAAGCACTTCAGTTCTACTTCCCCTGGACCGCGCCAGGTCTCTTTTTGGATGCTTTTCCCTGGACTTCCTGATGAGGTCAGCTCTTGTCGCAGAGCTGTAGATCATATGGCTAGTGTGGCAGGTACAGTCATCCCATTAGGTGCTAGACTTTCCTATGCTCAGTCACTTGCTGGTACAGGTGTTACGAGGGTCAGACTCACTTCAGAGTTCCCCCCTCCTTGACCTTTGCCTACTTTGATTTCGTACTCCACGGGAGATGGGATCCAGATGCAGCAGAGGGTTTTGTATGAGGGTCTTCCTGATCAGTGTCTTTTCTGTCCAGTGGACTCAGAGGACTTGGAGGTGCCTCCAACGAAACAGCATTCACGGAGAGCTCGGAGGAGATGGAGACAGAGGGAGAGTCAACAGTACGCGCAGCCCCAGGTACGAGCTCACAGATGGCAGAGAGTTGAGACACATGTGCAGGAGACCTCGGAAAGGGGAGATGCAGAGGACCATCCGCAGGTAGGTCTTGACACTGTGCAGGAGATGGTAGCTCAGGGAGTCGAGACACACGTGCAGGAGACCCCAAAAAGGGGAGATGCAGAGGACCATCCGCAAGCAGGTCTTCACACTGTGCAAGAGACAGTAGCTCAGGATTTGATGACTCTTGACACTACTACCCCGGAGGTTTAGATTTTGGTTACTGAGACAGTTATCCAGCAGGAGACTGCTCAGGCTGCAGTTACGGTGACAGATGCCTCTTTCCAGCAGTCCATTGAGAGAGTGGTATTTCACGACACAGGTCAGAGTCAGAGCCTGTCCCAGGATCTCATGCGCCTGTATGAGGTTCCCTCGAGACCTCTTTCTCTTCCCCGTCGCACAGTACCTTCTTTTGTTGCTATGCGGAGTGTCCTTTTAGACACCCCTCCCAGTACAGCCTCGTCCTCGCAGCTTTTCACCCCTGGTTTATCCAAATCTTTTGCGAGTGCGGTCACAGATTTTGCTCAGTACCTAGACACGCGTGAGGGTTGGGAGATCCTAGCAGATGAGATCGAGCGAGATTATCAGTCACCCATGCTTACAGGCACCTCGTCGTAGATTCTTCCTCTCCCTCTCACCTATTCCAGGAGCAGAGTTAGGACGGCTCAGCCCTTTTCAGCTCTTCTGACTCCTAGACCTGACCCCAGGATGGTTGACAGAGATTTGCCCGTTGAGTTTTGACCCTTTTTGGCTCGAGGGGTTTCCACAGACTCCCTCACTCGATTGGAACTTCTTCCGATATTTTGTCGACGGTCAGAGGAGGTAGAGGAGTACTTGGGATCTAGTACTCTCTCCAGAGAGGGGCACATTCTTCGTTTCTCCGTAGGCAGCTTTCGATCTCAGGGGAGCGAAAGCTGGTCAGCTGAGTTACTTGACAGCGAGATTGCTAGACAGCTCATGAGCATGACTCAGTTTTCTTCGGTTCACCGTATTGTCGGCTCGCAGATTCATTCTTGCCCTAGGAATCTTCGACCTGGCTTCGGTGGCAGGGCCTTTCTGTTTCTGTTTTTTGAGGTTCAGGGAGACTTTGATTTGCCTAGGAGTGCTGGTTGGTTTGACTTTCAGCCCCTCAGTTCGCACCAAAATACTATTCCTTTGGATGGAGCCATTTTACATGAGTTGGGGCAGATTTGGAGTTTGATCAGAGACCGAATTTGGATTGTGCCGTCAAAGAGAGTGATTTGTGCCGCTGCCACTGGCACCCCCTCACTTCCATCCGATGTCTAGGTTGTCCATCATTTCTTGGAATGTGAGAGGACTGAACGGCCGCAGATTTACCTCAGATGCAAATGGTCGTAGATCGGGAGTTCCTAGATTGCAGTTGCTTAGGGACTCCCTTCGGTTTATTTCCTCAAGGTCCCCTCTAGACATTGTGCTTATCCAGGAGCATAAGCTCTCCCAAGGCAGGATTGACAGATGCAGATCCTTACTCAGAGGACAGAGCCGGACATATTGGAGCCCAGTGGATGGCACAAGGGGGGGAGTTTGCATTTCAGTTTCAGCTAGGTGGGCCTCAGAGATCACCAAGAGGGTACACTAGTGGAGAGCAGGGCATGCTATGTTATTCTTTAGATTGAGAGCACAGCAGTTGGTGTTCTCAATGTGTATGCTCCCACGGATCCAGCCCACAGACGGGCTTTTTGGAGACAGCTCAGAGAGTCCCTTCACCTGGATTGTTGGAGGAGATTTCAACATGGTTGAATTCTCTGAAGACAAGTCGGGCCAAACAGAGGGTGGCCTTTCTGATAGGGAGAGAGTGGAGTGGGATAGTTTTGTTTTGCATGCTCGACTTCATGATGCAGCTCGATTGGACGACTTTCGTCACTTGGCTGACAGTCTTCAGTTCTCTTGGTCCGGGGTTTGCCATGGCTCTCTTTCTTTGGTCAGACTTGACATGTTTTATATTGGCCAATGGGGCCACCAGAGGACAGATTGGGATCCGCCCGGGTTATGTTTTATCTGACCATGCTCCAGTCCTATTACAGATTCTCCCTACCTCTCGATTAGAGAGCACAGGCTCTGTGAGAGTTCCGGACTTTGTTTTTCAGGGCACAGAGTTCATGGAACGGTTGAGAGAGGCTTGGTTGTCAGAGGACACTCTTGTGGATCAGGGCTGGTTGATGTGGGTAGAGGGGGCTTTGGCTAGAGACAGCATGGCCTGCCAGTTGAGGGCAAAAGAGAAGGAAAAGCTCAAAATCGGAGATCGGAACGCAAGGGCGGAGGTATCCAGACTTCAGAGATTGAGATTCAGAGTTTTCCTCATTCTCTTTTCATAAGAGGGCAGCTTTCGGAGGCCCAGGAGAGACTAGAGGAGATTCAGGGCAGAAGGGCCCAGTTCAGGTTTTACTCCCAGCAGACTTTCTGGATCCAGAAGGGGGATAGATGCTCTACAGAGTTCTTCAGGGCAGTGGGTCTGAGATACTCTTTGGACAGTCTTCGTAGACTTGTGGACGAGGCCGGGTCTCTTCAGACGGACCCTCACCGTCTTGTTGAGATCACTTCTGATTTCTATTCCACTCTTTACACCGCCGATCCAATCACTGAGGAGATGATCAGAGCCAGAGAGGAGATTTGGAGTCATGTCCCCCAGATGGTCTCAGACAGGATGAGTCATGTTTTGGATAGCCCACTATCACTCCTGGAGATCACAGATGCGTTACATGAGCTGCCCAGAGACAGATGCCCGGGGGAGGACGGTTTGTCGCCACTTCTTTTTAGAGCTCTTTGGAATACGATTGGGGCCTCATCTACTTTCTGTCTTTTCAGAGGCTCTCGATACAGGATCTTTGGGCGAGACATTATGCACATGTATGATTTGTCTCATCTCGAAAGGGGGAGACAAGACAGTCCTACGTAATTGGAGACCCATTACACTTCTAGGGACAGCCTACAAGATCCTAGCGAAGACCTTGGCTCTTCGCTTAAAGCCTATGTTGCCAGATATCATCAGAGCTACTCAGACAAGATTTGTCCAAGATCGGAGTATCTTGGATAACATCTTCACTTTTTGGGAGGCCACTCACTGGGCGAAGGAGAGTTAGCAGGAGATTGCAGTTCTCCTTCTCGATTTTGAGAAGGCTTATGACAGGGTGGACTAGGGTTTCTTGGAGGGCACTATGAGGAGGCTAGGCTTCAGTGATAGATGGATCTTATGGGTCTCCTCACTTTACTCTCACTCCTCTAGCAGGATGGTGGTCAGTGGAGGCAGAGGACCGGCTTTTCAGCTATCCAGATCGGTACGACAGGGATGCCCGCTTGCACCTTACCTTTTCCTTTTCGTAGCGGAGGCTATGGGATACTTTATGCAGGCTACCAGTCATGGCACTTTGGGCCTTCATCTGCCTATCCGGTAGGAGCAGGAGCTTTTGGACACTGAGTTTGCTGATGACACGGCACTGACAGTCAGAGGAGATGCATATAGTCTTGCTACTGCTGCGGATTCAATTGACAAGTTCTGCCTAGCCTCAGGGGGACTTGTCGATTGGAACAAATCAAAAGGCATCTGGACTGGAGCTCAGCAGGATATCCTAGCATGGGGAGGAGACAGAGGCTTTGTATGGATACCCAGAGGCACCTCCACGAGATATCTAGGCTTCCAGGTTGGCATTGAGGTGTCCCCGACGCAACAGTTTGCCCCAGTTCTTAAGAGTATCCGGAGAAAGCTAGCCTACTAGAGTACGGCTAGACTTTCTTTGGCCGGAAAAGCGTTGGTACTCAACCAGGTTCTACTAGCAACTATGTGGTACGTTGCGTCATGTTGGTGCTTTCATGCTGACTCGATCCGTCAGGTGAGGAGATTGCTTCGGAACTTTCTGTCAAGTGGTGGTGATGGTTCTGAGGACACTAGGGCCAGAGTTTCATGGGATACTATCACTTTACCCTTCTCGCAGGGAGGACTTGGGGTTCTGATCCGGAGATCCAGAGCAGAGCCCTTTTAGTCAAACTTCTTGTTAGAGGTTTGACTCCAGGAGATCAGCCGTGGAAGCAGTTCCTACTGCATGGGATTCACCAAGTGCACTCCCAGAGCAGCAGGTCAGTGGGCAGGTAGAGTCAGTTGGATCTTCCTGACGGACCAGCATTCTCAGCCTTCCTCACCACTTGTGAAAAGGCTTATTCAGATATGGGATCATTTTCGACAGCACCTCATCAGGGCAGTTCCCTCCTCCAGAACGGAAATTGCAAGACAGCCACTTTACCATAACCCCCTGGTTCGGTACCAGGGATCTTCCCTTGGTACAGAACTTCGGACTCCCTTGGCCAGATGGCATGCTCAGGGGGTTGTGACAGTCGGCGGAGATTGGTTAAGGGGAGGTGTGGAGATGTCAGAGGAGGTGATCAGAGATAGACATGGGCCACTTGGACAGATTGCTGCAACCAGATTACTAATCATGAGAGCTATTCCTTAGGAGTGGAGGGATATACTTACAGATCCAGCCTATGTTCATCCCATCTCTACTTGGTCAGGTTGTTTTAGTGAGGCTGGGCTATGCATTGGAGTTCGTTTAGGACTCCTCTCACAGATTGTATCCCACTCAGCCCCTAGATCGACAGGAGCTCCTTTGGCAGAAAGTCAGGGTCATTGGTTGCTTGGGTAAGGAATGGGCCACAGATCCTTCCAGGTTGACCATTGCAGAGGATACTAGATGGAGACTTTGGATTTTCAGGGTTGACCTCTTGCGGAGCTTGACTGGGACCCAGGTGAGTGGGCATGGCCTTCTCCGGTGGCAGGCATTCGTCCTCTTTCATTTTTCCAGTACTCGACGGGGGCAGGTTACAGGCTTCAGCAGAGAGACTCTCATCACCTTCCATCTGCTTCCTAGCATTGGCACGCACATTGGCACGCACAGGGATTTACTGCAGAGCTACTGGACCCACTTTTGGGGCATCAGTAGAGCCAGGAAAGTATCCTACTTTCTTTGGCTCACTATACATAGGGGCATACCTGTGGGTACTTGGCTTCAGCAGATGGGTAGACCCTCCTTGTGTATGCATTGTCAGCTTGCAGAGGAATCTAGCAAGCATTGTTTATGGAGTTGCACCAGCTCTAGAGTGGTCTGGACAGGTATCTTCAGGTTGTTCTCATATGTTACATCTGAGTCCTTTCTGATGACTTGGGGCGCTGCCCTTTGGGGGATAGGATCTGGAGCCTTTACTCTCTTTGAGTCAGAGCCAGGAGACCACGGTTTCTTCATGCAGTGTCGGTGTTTGAGAGGGGGGGGTTTTCTAACACTTCCGAAAGTATTACCGGAGGCCTAGGGCCACTGGTGCGGTAAGCGAGTAAGACATGCCATCAGTGTCACTGATGGTACGTAGGCGAGTGCTTGTCGATGGTGTCAACTATATGCAAGCGGTAGATGGTGTCAACTATGTGCAAGCGGTACAAGTGCTGAAGTGATGTGAGCAAGAAGAAGACCAAAGCGGAACAACATCATGAAAGCCAACCCTCGACATGAACGGCAAAGAACTTCAACCACATGAAACAGGTCCGTTGTACCAGGTGAAGGGAGAGGAGGGGAGGAGAACACAACGGAAAGAGATTTTAGAGTAGCGAGCAGAGATGGGGAGTAGCATAACTCATTAGAAAGCAAGATGACTGATACACCCCCGAATATACACACGAGGCGAGCTCTTGACTCGAGCCTCTCACTCCTTCACTCACGCCTCTCATCCCTCCCCAATGTCCCCCTCCCCCTTTCCCCTTTCCCCCTCTTCACCTTCTCCTCCTCTGCTCCACCCCCCGCTACCAATCTCCTCTCCTTCTTCCTATTGGATGTCTTCTTGCACCCTTAGCCATCCTTAGCCATTCCACCGTTTGTGGGCCGCTCTGTCCTTGATGGCTTCCGCAACACTCCAACCTGTTCTGGGTCAGTGAATCCCGTGCTCCATGTGTTCTCCTGTCTATTCCATGCGCTCCTGACACTAGTTGGTTGAGAGGGTTGGTGCACCACCTATGCCTCTTAACTGTTGGACTGCTTCCCATGTGCACCAACAGGTGTATCCCGTGTACCATTGTGCCAGTACTTCCCTCTAATTGACTTTGACCATGGTGAGTCGAGGTTGAGGTTTGGCACTCTTCGGTCATGTATTGCTTCCGTCATACCCAAGTCATGTCCAAGTCCATGTCAAGTCATGTCCAAGTCTGTTCCATGTCAAGTCATGTCCAAGTCTGTTCCATGTGACCAAGATGTGAACATATGTGAACACGCTGCGACTAGGTATGACCAAGGTCTAACAACTTGGCATGTTGCTGAGGTGACCATGACGTGACCCAGGTGTGACTCTTGGTGGGTCGCCATAAATTGAGTACAACAGATCCCCCGCCACTATCATTCACCGTCCCGGTGAACGACTGAAGATCTGTGTGAGAGAAAGTTAAGTATAAATTACAAATAAGAAAGTGACCTTGTGGTTGACATCCCAAAATTGGAAAGAAAGGGCTCATGGCCTTACAACTGTAAAACTGAAAAAAAAAACTGGCTCATGGCCATACAACTCCAAAATTCCTTATTTACATGAGAACTGCAGAATCCAAATGTACAGAGCTCGCAAAAAGAAATGCTGAACTAAAAGATCTAGGAGCTACTACTTGCTGGATGAAGGTCAGGGAGGGGGAGGGGGTGGGTGTGGTGGGTGTGCTGATGTTCCGGGGCTGATCCGTGCCTCTTCCTCAACTGTGTCCATGAGGTTGCGGATGTCCTCATATTTGGATTTATATCTGTGGTAGCCAGACCTATAATGATCACATCGAGATTTGAGAGCAGCATTTTCAGCTTGCAGCCCATGGAAGTTGTCCTGCAACTTGGAATGTGAAACTTGGAGATGGTCCTCCTCCTCGAGAATCTGCTTCATCTGACTCCGCACCACCTCCACCTGTTGATCCACGATATGCTTATCCTCTGCGAGTGAGGTGTATCTGTCCTGTAGGGCTGCAAGCTCCCTCTGGATCTCAGCCTGTTGGGCTGAATGATTGTCCTCCAAAACTTTCTTGCTGGCTGTCGACTCTGCCTCCTTCGCTGCAAGACATTGCTGAAACTCATCCTGCTGAGTTTTCCACGCAGCCTCCCTTGCTTGTAGAGTTGCTCCCCACTCCGCTTCTTTCACCTGCAATGTTGTATCCCATTCTTTATGCATGCTGGCTACCTGCTTCTCATGTTCCAAGCGGAGGTGTTGCTTCTGTGATAGAAACTTGCAAACCTGACCCGTAGTATTAAAGAGGGAGGCACCCATCTGAATGAAGCTGTCATCTATAATGCGCTGAGCCATATGAAGGGATCTTTTAGCCCATGCATACCTATCCCGATAGGTCATTCGGTCAGCCATGTCAATGAGTTCGCCATACTCCTCGAAGGTTGCTTTCATCCCCTCTTGCTCTGGGTCCTCGAGAGTTGCCACTGGAGCCAGTGTGTCGATGTCTAGGTAACAACTTGGAGCTTGGGATACTTTCTTGTTGGAAGCGATTGTCTCTTGCAAGGGAAGTGTGAAAATTTGGTCGAGGTCCTCCTCCTCCATGCAAAGAGGAGACCGCTTCCGCTTTAATGCATACAGCAGCCGTTTGTGTTCCTGGCTCTGTTCCTCTATCTGGGCCTCATGGGTGAATAGATCTCCTGAGGAGGATGCGAAGTAGGTATCCAACATATCATTTTGAGGAAGTGGAGGACAATCAGCTTGAAAAGGTATCTTACCCCCAGCAAAAATAACCTCGCCAGGTCGAGTTTCCAGTAGGTCCTGTTCAGCAGCCTCCATACTCGGTTCAGGGGTCAGTCGTCGAGACACCCGGGGTGGTGTCTTTGCGTCACCAGTGGCTCCCAAAGTAAGATTCAAGTTCAATAACCTGTGTCGCTCTGATGCCTCTCCATCAAGAGATCCCAAGGCAGAGGTCCCTGCTGCCATAACTTCTGTCGATGGATCCCCCTGAGTTGGGGGGCCAATGTGCATATCTTTGCACCCTACTGACCCTGATGAGATGATCGGAGGGGGAATGGTCATGACTGCGGGGAAGGTAAGTGGTAATGTCATGCCATGGTGGGTGAGACCTGAGGAGGGAAGGGGAGTGACCGGAAGAACATCATCAGGGAAATCAAAATCTACCTCGAAGGGGATGGATGGAGAGGCAACTCCTGCATGAGCAACGGATGACAAAGCTCCAGAGGCTGGCCCAAGAGGGGATGGCTCAGAAACCTGTGCTGCAGATGTGGGTGGAGCAAGAGTGGGTATGGAGACTGGAGAGGAAGAGAGGACAGAGACTGATGCAGCAGAGGCCGAGGATGTTGGGGCCGCACTAAGAGCCAGTGGAGCTGATCTCAAGTGGGGGATCATAGGGGCGGAAGGTGGGCGGTGAGGAGAAGATGAAGTATGTGAAGGTGGAGGAAAAAGTGCAGGCGTTGCAGCCCGCCACTGGTGCAAGAGGTAGGTGAGGTGAGGTCCACAAGTACAGGTGTGTGTGCCTCTGCGTGTGCAATTTTGAACAGTGGCCCGGAATGTTGAATAGAAGAGGGATGCAAAATCATACTGAGTGATGGTGAAGAGAGCACTGAGAGCAGGACGGATACCTTTCGTGATGTAGTAATGCTCGGGTGCTGAATAGAAGCGAGTGAAGAAGTAGCGTGTGATCACTGCTTCTCTCATTCCACCTTCCAAACCTTTTTGCAATCATATCCCCTCCTATTGGGTTTGCACTGTGAAAGGAATGAAAGGAGATGTGGTGAATCGTCGGAAGGAGGCTGAATAGGGAGAGCAGGGAGCCCCATGTACTGTGAGACCAAATTGGGTGTGAGAAGCTGCCTGGAGCCCATGAACTCAAAAGTGTATGTGACAGAGTCATGAGATCTGATGAATCCTGTACACAGTTCCACATCCACAGGAGGGAAGATGACCTTGTCGAACTCAGTTAGACACAGGGTCTGGATCTCGGAAGATGTCAATACCGAGGATAGTTTGACGTTTGGATCAAGAAGAGGTTTAAACATAACCCGAATGTGGGAGAGAGGAGGGGTGGTTATCGAAGGGCTCTGTATCTCTGTTGGCCCACCCGACCCTTCTGAATGTCGTCTCCGTGCAGAGGGGGTGTAATCTGAGCCCCCATGGTCGGAAGAAGAGGCACTGGAGCTCTGAGAGTGGAAAAGAACCCCCCGTTGCTGTCTTGATTGCGGTGGCTCTCGATCCGAGATGATAGTGATGTCCGGACCAAGATGGGGATGCATCACTGATGAAGTCGGCCCTACCGATAAAGTTGGCCTTGCTGATGAAGTTAGATCTGCTAATGAAGTCGGCCTAGCTGATGTAGTCGGCCCTGCTGTAGAGGCTGTAGGCATGGGTGAGGTCATGTGCACTGCAGAGGCTGCCTGAGACGTCATGGCGGTATAGAAAGGGATGAAGAGCTTATCTCTGGGCAACCGTGGCTTATACTTGGACTTCTTCTCGAGCATGAAGAAGAAACAAGAGGTGAAGTAGAAGCTAATGACGAAGCAGGAAGGGGAGCTGATGACGAAGCAGGAAGGTGAGTGATGACAAGGCAAGAAAGGAAGCAGGAAGGGAAGGGGAGCTGATGACGAGGCAAGAAGGAAAGCAGGAAAGGAAGGGGAGCTGATGACGAGGCAAGAAGGAAAGGAAAGGAAGGGGAGCTGATGACGAAGCAGGAAGGTGAGTGATGACAAGGCAAGAAAGGAAGCAGGAAGGGAAGGGGAGCTGATGACGAGGCAAGAAGGAAAGCAGGAAAGGAAGGGGAGCTGATGACGAGGCAAGAAGGAAAGGAAAGAAAGGGGAGCTGATGACAAGGCAAGAAGGGAAGCAAGAAAAGGAAGGGGAGCTGATGTCGAAGCAGGAGGTGAACTGATGACGAGGCTAGAAAGGAAAGGAAAGGAAGGGGCGTTGATGACAAGGCAAGAAGGGAAGCAAGGAAAGGAAGGGGAGCTGATGTCGAAGCAGGAGGTGAGCTGATGACGAGGCTAGAAAGGAAGCAGGAAAGGAAGGGGGAGCTGATGACGAAGTAGGGGAGCTGCTGTCGAGGTGTTGGCAAGCTCGCTGAGAGATAACAAGAGAGTGGGGCACGTGATAACAAGAGGGGGAGCTGATGGCGATGAGAAGGGGAGCTGATGGAAAAGCGCGGAGTAGAGCAGAGAAGGGCAGATCAGAAGAAGGAGCTGAGTTCGAGAGGACAGCAAGGTGGCAATAAGCAGCAGGCTGTCCAAGAGGGAGAAGCGCTCCGAGGACCCTCCCAGGCTGCCCACGAGGAAGAGGCTGTCCAAGAGGGAGAAGCTCCCAGGCTGCCCACGAGGAAGAGGCGATTTGCTGCAGGCTGCCAGGGAAAGTGAGGCGCAACTGGAAGAAGGGCTGCCGGGAGAGATGCGATCAAAGAGAGGGTGCTGCTGGGAGTGATGCGATCCAAGAAGAGGGTGCGAGATGGGCTGCAAGGAGATTGCGCTGCAGAGATTTCGTTGATGGAGAGCTGCTGCAGGAAAATTCGTTGATGGAGGGAGGGCTGCTATCGTTGGTGGAGGGGGAGGCTGCAGGAGAATTCACTGATGGAGGGGAGGCTGCAGGAGAATTTGCTGATGGAGGGAGAAAGAAAGAGGGGGCTGCTATCGTTGAAGGGGGCTGCAGGAGAATTCCCTGATGGAGGGAGAGGGGGCTGCTATCGATGAAGAGGGCTGCAGGAGAATGCGTAGATGGAGGGAGAAGGGGGTGCTATCGTTGAAGAGGGCTGCAGGAGAATTCGCTGATGGAGGGAGAGGGGGCTGCTATCGTTGATGGAGGCTGCAGGAGAATTCGCTGATGGAGGGAGAGGGGGCTGCGTATGATTTCGTTGGAGGGGGGGACGGCCACAAATACACAGCCAAAGAGAGCCAAATTTAGGAAAGTAAGCCAAAAATAGCATGAGTGGGCTGTAAGATGCGATGGATGAGCTGATCCCAAGGATCCACGCTGAGTTTAGCCAAATGCTAAATATAGCACTGGTCGGAATTGGGAGGTGAGATGAAGGACCTACGCTGAATTTGGTGGCTAAATATAGCCCTGGTGGGAGGTGGTAGGTGAGAGAAAAAGCGGTGTGGGCAAGAGGAAATATTTGAATGAAAACGGTGGGGAAATCTGAATTTGAATTTGAATTTCTCCTGTATAGGCCAGTGGACGAGTGTGTCATAGGGGTGAATGAGGCTGAAGGAGGGATGAACCAAGGGTGAACCAAGGATGAACAAGGGGTGACATTGGTGTGCCCATGGGTGACTGAGGGGTGAACAAGGAGCGGCAAGGAGTGACCGAGGGTGAACAGGGGAGGAACAAGGGGTGACATAGGGAGGAGCATGGGTGACAGAGAGTGAGCTTGGGGAGGTGACATAGGAATGAACAAGGGTGAACTAGGAGTGAACAGGGGTGACCTGGAGGTGAACATGGATGACCTAGAGGTGAACATGGGTGACAGAGAGGTGAACATGGGGAGATGAAATAGGAGTGAACAGGGGTGACCTAGGAGTGAACAGGGGTGACTTGGAGGTGAACATGGGTGACCTGGAGGTGAACATGGGGAGGTGACATAGAAGTGAACAGGGGTGACCTAGGAGTGAACAGGGGTGACCCAGGAGTGAACAGGGGTGACAGAGAGGTGAACATGGGGAGTTGACATAGAAGTGAACAGGGGTGACCTAGGAGTGAACAGGGGTGACCTGGATGTGAACATAGGTGACAGAGAGGTGAACATGGGGAGGTGACCTAGGAGTGAACAGGGGTGACCTAGGAGTGCACAGGGGTGACTTGGAGGTGAACATGGGTGACCTGAAGGTGAACATGGGTGACCTGGAGGTGAACATGGGTGACATGGAGGTGAACATGGGGAGTTGACATAGGAGTGAACAGGGGTGACCTAGGAGTGAACAGGGGTGACCTGGAGGTGAACATAGGTGACAGAGAGGTGAACATGGGGAGGTGACCTAGAAGTGAGCAGGGGTGACCTAGGAGTGAACAGGGGTGACTTGGAGGTGAACATGGGTGACCTGGAGGTGAACATGGGTGACAGAGAGCTGAACATGGGGAGTTGACATAGGAGTGAACAGGGGTGACCTAGGAGTGAACAGGGGTGACCTAGAGGTGAACATAGGTGACAGAGAGGTGAACATGGGAGGTGACCTAGAAGTGAACAGGGGTGACCTAGGAGTGAACAGGGGTGACCTGGAGGTGAACATGGGTGACCTGGAGGTGAACATGGGGAGGTGACCTAGAAGTGAACAAGGGTGACCTAGGAGTGAACAGGGGTGACCTGGAGGTGAACATGGGTGACCTGGAGGTGAACATGGGGAGGTGACATAGAAGTGAACAGGGGTGACCTAGGAGTGAACAGGGGTGACCTAGGAGTGAACAGAGGTGACCTAGGAGTGAACATGGGTGACAGAGAGGTGAACATGGGGAGTTGACATAGGAGCAAACAGGGGTGACCTAGGAGTGAACAGGGGTGACCTAGGAGTGAACATGGGTGACAGAGAGGTGAACATGGGGAGTTGACACAGGAGTGAACAGTGGTGACCTAGGGGTGAACAGGGGTGACCTGGAGGTGAACATAGGTGACAGAGAGGTGAACATGGGGAGGTGACCTAGAAGTGAACAGGGGTGACCTAGGAGTGAACAGGGGTGACTTGGAGGTGAACATGGGTGACCTGGAGGTGAACATGGGTGACCTGTAGGTGAACATGGGGAGTTGACATAGGAGTAAACAGGGGTGACCTAGGAGTCAACAGGAGTGACCTGGAGGTGAACATAGGTGACAGAGAGGTGAACATGGGGAGGTGACCTAGAAGTGAACAAGGGTGACCTAGGAGTGAACAGGGGTGACCTGGAGGTGAACATGGGTGACCTGGAGGTGAACATGGCGAGGTGACATAGAAGTGAACAGGGGTGACCTAGGAGTGAACAGGGGTGACCTAGGAGTGAACATGGGTGACAGAGAGGTGAACATGGGGAGTTGACATAGGAGTGAACAGGGGTGACCTAGGAGTGAAGAGGGGTGACCTGGAGGTGAACATAGGTGACAGAGAGGTGAACATGGGGAGGTGACATAGAAGTGAATAGGGGTGACCTAGGAGTGAAGAGGGGTGACCTGGAGGTGAACATAGGTGACAGAGAGGTGAACATGGGGAGGTGACATAGAAGTGAACAGGGGTGACCTTGGAGTGAACAGGGGTGACCTGGAGGTGAACATAGGTGACAGAGAGATGAACATGGGGAGTTGACATAGAAGTGAACAGGGGTGACCTAGGAGTGAACACGGGTGACCTGGAGGTGAACATAGGTGACAGAGAGGTGAACATGGGGAGGTGACCTAGAAGTGAACACGGGTGACCTAGGAGTGAAGGGTGACCTGGAGGTGAACATGGGTGACCTCGAGGTGAACATGGGGAGGTGACATAGAAATGAACATGGGGAGTTGACATAGGAGTGAACAGGGGTGACCTAGGAGTGAACATGGGTGACAGAGAGGTGAACATGGGGACGTAGAAGTCAACAGGGGTGACCTAGGAGTAAACAGGGGTGACCTGGAGGTGAACATAGGTGACAGAGAGGTGAACATGGGGAGGTGACATAGAAGTGAACAGGGGTGACCTTGGAGTGAACAGGGGTGACCTGGAGGTGAACATAGGTGACAGAGAGATGAACATGGGGAGTTGACATAGAAGTGAACAGGGGTGACCTAGGAGTGAACACGGGTGACCTGAAGGTGAACATAGGTGACAGAGAGGTGAACATGGGGAGGTGACCTAGAAGTGAACAGGGGTGACCTAGGAGTGAACAAGGGTGACCTGGAGGTGAACATGGGTGACCTCGAGGTGAACATGGGGAGGTGACATAGAAATGAACATGGGGAGTTGACATAGGAGTGAACAGGGGTGACCTAGGAGTGAACATGGGTGACAGAGAGGTGAACATGGGGACATAGAAGTCAACAGGGGTGATCTAGGAGTAAACAGGGGTGACCTGGAGGTGAACATAGGTGAACATGGGGAGGTGACATAGAAGTGAACAGGGGTGACCTTGGAGTGAACAGGGGTGACCTCGAGGTGAACATAGGTGACAGAGAGGTGAACATGGGGAGGTGACCTAGAAGTGAACAGGGGTGACCTAGGAGTGAACAGGGGTGACTTGGAGGTGAACATGGGTGACCAGGAAGTGAACATGGGTGACAGAGAGGTGAACATGGGGAGTTGAGATAGGAGTGAACAAGGGTGACCTAGGAGTGAACAGGGGTGACCTGGAGGTGAACATAGGTGACAGAGAGGTGAACATGGGGAGGTGACCTAGAAGCGAACAGGGGTGACCTAGGAGTGAACACGGGTGACTTGGAGGTGAACATGGGTGACCTGGAGGTGAACATGGGTGACAGAGAGGTGAACATGGGGAGTTGACATAGGAGTGAACAGGGGTGACCTAGGAGTGAATAGGGGTGACCTGAGGTGAACATAGGTGACAGAGAGGTGAACATGGGGAGGTGACATAGAAGTGAACAGGGGTGACCTAGGAGTGAACAGGGGTGACCTGGAGGTGAACATAGGTGACAGAGAGGTGAACATGGGGAGGTGACCTAGAAGTGAACAGGGGTGACTTGGAGGTGAACATGGGTGACCTGGAGGTGAACATGGGGAGGTGACATGGAGGTGAACATGGGTGACCTGGAGGTGAACATGGGGAGGTGACATAGAAGTGAACAGGGGTGACCTAGGAGTGAACAGGGGTGACCTAGGAGTAAACATGGGTGACAGAGAGGTGAACATGGGGAGTTGACATAGGAGGGAACAGGGGTGACCTGGAGGTGAACATAGGTGTCAGAGAGGTGAACATGGGGAGGTGACCTAGAAGTGAACACGGGTGACCTAGGAGTGAAGGGTGACCTGGAGGTGAACATGGGTGACCTCGAGGTGAACATGGGGAGGTGACATAGAAATGAACATGGGGAGTTGACATAGGAGTGAACAGGGGTGACCTAGGAGTGAACATGGGTGACAGAGAGGTGAACATGGGGACGTAGAAGTCAACAGGGGTGACCTAGGAGTAAACAGGGGTGACCTGGAGGTGAACATAGGTGACAGAGAGGTGAACATGGGGAGGTGACATAGAAGTGAACAGGGGTGACCTTGGAGTGAACAGGGGTGACCTGGAGGTGAACATAGGTGACAGAGAGATGAACATGGGGAGTTGACATAGAAGTGAACAGGGGTGACCTAGGAGTGAACACGGGTGACCTGAAGGTGAACATAGGTGACAGAGAGGTGAACATGGGGAGGTGACCTAGAAGTGAACAGGGGTGACCTAGGAGTGAACAAGGGTGACCTGGAGGTGAACATGGGTGACCTCGAGGTGAACATGGGGAGGTGACATAGAAATGAACATGGGGAGTTGACATAGGAGTGAACAGGGGTGACCTAGGAGTGAACATGGGTGACAGAGAGGTGAACATGGGGACATAGAAGTCAACAGGGGTGATCTAGGAGTAAACAGGGGTGACCTGGAGGTGAACATAGGTGATAGAGAGGTGAACATGGGGAGGTGACATAGAAGTGAACAGGGGTGACCTTGGAGTGAACAGGGGTGACCTCGAGGTGAACATAGGTGACAGAGAGGTGAACATGGGGAGGTGACCTAGAAGTGAACAGGGGTGACCTAGGAGTGAACAGGGGTGACTTGGAGGTGAACATGGGTGACCAGGAAGTGAACATGGGTGACAGAGAGGTGAACATGGGGAGTTGAGATAGGAGTGAACAAGGGTGACCTAGGAGTGAACAGGGGTGACCTGGAGGTGAACATAGGTGACAGAGAGGTGAACATGGGGAGGTGACCTAGAAGCGAACAGGGGTGACCTAGGAGTGAACACGGGTGACTTGGAGGTGAACATGGGTGACCTGGAGGTGAACATGGGTGACAGAGAGGTGAACATGGGGAGTTGACATAGGAGTGAACAGGGGTGACCTAGGAGTGAATAGGGGTGACCTGAGGTGAACATAGGTGACAGAGAGGTGAACATGGGGAGGTGACATAGAAGTGAACAGGGGTGACCTAGGAGTGAACAGGGGTGACCTGGAGGTGAACATAGGTGACAGAGAGGTGAACATGGGGAGGTGACCTAGAAGTGAACAGGGGTGACTTGGAGGTGAACATGGGTGACCTGGAGGTGAACATGGGGAGGTGACATGGAGGTGAACATGGGTGACCTGGAGGTGAACATGGGGAGGTGACATAGAAGTGAACAGGGGTGACCTAGGAGTGAACAGGGGTGACCTAGGAGTGAACATGGGTGACAGAGAGGTGAACATGGGGAGTTGACATAGGAGGGAACAGGGGTGACCTAGGAGTGAACAGGGGTGACCTGGAGGTGAACATAGGTGTCAGAGAGGTGAACATGGGGAGGTGACCTAGAAGTGAACAGGGGTGAACAGGGGTGACCTGGAGGTGAACATGGGTGACCTGGAGGTGAACATGGCGAGGTGACATAGAAGTGAAGTGAACAGGGTTGACCTAGGAGTGAACAGGGGTGACCTGGAGGTGAACATGGGTGACCTGGAGGTGAACATGGGAAGGTGACATAGAAGTGAACAGGGGTGACCTAGGAGTGAACAGGGGTGACCTAGGAGTGAACATGGGTGACAGAGAGGTGAACATGGGGAGTTGACATAGCAGTGAACAGGGGTGACCTAGGAGTTAATAGGTGTGACCTGGAGGTGAACATAGGTGATAGAGAGGTGAACATGGGGAGGTGACATAGAAGTGAACAGGGGTGACCTAGGAGTGAACACGGGTGACCTGGAGGTGAACATAGGTGACAGAGAGGTGAACATGGGGAGTTGACATAGGAGTGAACAGGGGTGACCTAGGAGTGAATAGGGATGACGTGGAGGTGAACATAGGTGATAGAGAGGTGAACATGGGGAGGTGACATAGAAGTGAAGAGGGGTGACCTAGGAGTGAACAGGGGTGACCTGGAGGTGAACATAGGTGACAGAGAGGTGAACATGGGGAGGTCACCTAGAAGTGAGCAGGGGTGACCTAGGAGTAAACAGGGGTGACCTAGGAGTAAACAGGGGTGACCTAGGAGTGAACATGGGTGACAGAGAGGTGAACATGGGGAGGTGACATAGAAGTGAACAGGGGTGACCGAGGAGTGAACAGGGGTGACCTGGAGGTGAACATAGGTGATAGAGAGGTGAACATGAGGAGGTCACATGGGGAGGTTACCTAGAAGTGAACAGGGGTGACCTGGAGGTGAACATGGGTGACCTGGAGGTGAACATGGGGAGGTGACATAGAAGTGAACAGGGGTGACCTAGGAGTGAACAGGGGTGACCTAGGAGTGAGCATGGGTGACAGAGAGGTGAACATGGGGAGTTGACATAGGAGTGAACAGGGGTTTCCTAGGAGTGAACATGGGTGAACAGAGGCTCAACCTGAGTGACAGGGGTGAAGAGGGATTAAGGAGAAGTGTGTGTCAGAGAAGGCAAGGGCTGTTTCCATCTTGCCAGAGAAGGAGAAACTCAGTTTTTATTGGTCTGCCACCAAAGAGTGCAACTGGGCAGAGAGTAGAAGCTTGACAGGGTTAGGAAAGGGAATACATTGTTGTTGTTTTTTTTTTTGAATAAATAGAAATTCAACTAATAGGAATGGAAATCCTTATCCAAAGAGAGAGAGTCAATGTGGATGATACTTCTTTACCCTTGAGCCATTTACAGGTGCTGGTAACTTCTTGCCCTCCAAGGTGGCCAAATAAACCCCTCCACTGGGAATAATCCTTGTGATAAAGAAGGGACCTGTCCAGCCACTGACAAATTTGGGTTTATGCTTCAGGAACTTACTGGAATATAACAAGACCAAGCTGCCAACTTGGAATTCCCTCTTCCTGAGATTTCTGTCATGCCATGCCTTCTGCCTTCTTTGCCAGACTTCCTAAGCAAGGAGCGCTTCACGACGATGTTCATCCAAGGCTTCAAGATCCCATAATCTCTCAAGTGTGCATGCCTCCAAGTTATCATCCATCTCTGCCATGACCCTAGTGGTCTTCATGTGGAACTCATAGGGCATAACCGCCTCCAAGCCGTAAACTAGCTGGAAGGGTGAATATCCAGTGCTAGCCTTGTATGCTGTTCTGTAAGCAAAAAGAGCAGCTGGTAGTAGAATATCCCAATCTGCCTAGGAATGAAGGCATAACTGAGCCACAATATGAGACATGGTCCGATTGGAGCTCTCGGCCAAACCATTGGCTCGAGGGTAGTATGAACTAGAGGTCTTGTGAACAATTTGCAGTTGGGTGATGAGGTCAGTGATGACATCATTGAGAAAGTGGGTACCTCTGTCACTCATCAATTCCACAGGACATCCAAACTTAGAAATGATTTGATCATACAAGAATGAGGCCACAACTTGAGTAGTGCAGGTCTTCGCTGACTTAGCCTCCACCCATTTAGTGCCATAACCAGTAGCAATCAGAGCATACTTGTTCCCTCTTCGAGTTGCAGGAGAGATGGGTCCAACAAAATCCAATCCCCATCTATAGAAGGGTGCTACAGGGATGGATGGCTAAAGAGGAAGGTACTCCCGTCGGGTAGGCTTCGGCCCCCCTCTTTGACATGAGTCACAGCGGCGCACATAAGCATAGTAGTCTTGGAATAGCTTTGGCCACCACAACCCAGAGTGCATTATCTTTCTAGCAGTGGCCTCTAGTGCCATATGACCTCCCCCCATTCCTGAGTGAGCCTCCTGAAGGATGGCTTGTGTTTCATGAGGGAGCACACGCCTCCTTAAAATGTGGTCCTTCCCCGACTTGTACAACTGACCCGCGATCAGTTTGAAAGGAGCAGCCTGAACAATCTGCCTCCGCTTTTGTGCTGGAGTTAACCCTTTGGGGAACTCCCCTGTAGACAACAAGTGTACAATGTTTGCATACCATGGGGGAAAGCAGTCCACAGCAAACAGGCAGTCATCTTTTGGTACTGTGGCATCGACACGGAAGAGGCCCGCATCTGGGAGGTCATCATCAACTCCTATGGCTGCTTCACCTGAAGAGATCCTTGACAAGTGGTCTGCTGGTTGATGCAATCGGCCTGCTCTCACTAGGATGTCGAAGTCAAACTCTTGAAATAGAAGAATCCACCTGCTCACTCTCCCCCCAAGCGTTGGTTTGTTCAGTAAGTACTTGAGAGCTTGATGATCAGTAATGATGATAAACTTACTGCCCAAAGAGATAGTGCCGATACTTTGTCATGGCATAGACCATGCCCAAGCCCTCGCGTTCAGTGGTGCTATAGTTTCTTTATGCTCCATTGAGTTGTCTGCTTGCGAAGTACACAGGTAGGTCGAGTTTGTGCTCTTCATCTGGTTGGGCCAATATCGCCCCAATCGCCAGCCCACTTGCATCTACATGCACATGAAAAATGACATCCCATTGAGGTTGCCGCAAGATGGGTGCCTTTACTAGACGATCCTTGAGGTTGTCAAACGCCAGTTGTTGAGGTGCCGACCAGTTGAAGGACTGCTCCTGCCGAAGGAGTTCCGTCAACGCCACCGCTATGTCGGCATAGGACCTGATGAATCTTCTATAATAACCCACATGTCCCAAAAAAGACTTGACTTCTCTGGGTGTTCGAGGAATAGGCAAGGTCAATATCACTTCCACCTTTGCTGGGTCCGTGGTCATTCCCTCAGCCGAGACGATGTGGCCAAGGAGAACCCCTCGCAAGGCGAGGAAGAAGCATTTGTCCGGATTCAAGCACAACCTAGCTTCTCTGCACTTATCAAAAACCCACCTCAACTTACTCATGTGATCAGTCTGAATAGCAGGTTCGAGGTGAGAAGCATTCTTACCATTGAACACAGAGAAGTCATCCAAGAATACCTCAAGGAACTTTCCGATGTTCTCTTGGAAGAGTTTGGTGACAAGACGTTGAAACGTGGCCGGTGCATAGACCAAAAGGCATCATCCGGTAAGCATAAGTTCCCCATTGGGTGACGAAGGTAGTCTTTAACTGATCTTGCTCTCGCACCCGAACCTGGTTATACCCATTGTATCCATCCATGAAGGAGTAGAGAGCATGACCAGCTACGGTTTCTAGCACCCTGTCAGTGAAGGGGAGAGGAAACCTATCCCGACGTGTGGCGGTATTCAAACTCCTATAGTCGACACAAACTCGGAGTTTTCCAGTCTCTCTTTTGGGCACCACTACGATGCCACTAAGCCATTCGGAGTAGTCAACAGGGTAGATCAACCCTTCAACCCTGCTTGCTCCATCTTTTGAATATCCGCATGGACAGCCTTGCCATAGTTAGGATTCATGCGATATGGTCCCCTGATCACCGGCTCTGCTTCCGGATATAGATCGATGCGATGTTCCATGAACTCAGTGGGTACTCCCTTTAAATCCTTATATGACCAGGCAAAGACATCAACATACTCTTGAAAAAAATCAGACAATGCAGCAAGGAGATAGTCATGTTCCCAGACCCAACTGGCTACCTTAAGATGTCCTGGTTGGTCTTCTGTCCCAATGTTCAGATACCTCCAATCCCTGGGATGGTCAACCTGAGGTATGCTTCCTGATGTGGAGTTGTTCGGTTCTTCTACTCCCACTGCTGGGTGCGCAGGAGAATCATCCAGAGAAAAATCCCCCACTACTTCTTCCATCCAAGAGCTCGGATAGGACGGTTGGGTGTGTTCTGGAAATGGTTGAAATGTAGAGGCAGCACTTGGGCCCATTCTCTTCTTTCCTTTTTGTGCTTGCTTGAGCATTCCTCTGTATGGTAGTCCAACCACCTCGTATGTAGTTTCATGAACCTCCTGTGTCGTTGGGGGGTCAGCTTCTGACATATATAAGTCGAGTAGAACAAGGTCCGCAACATCTTCTTCTCCCTGTATGTTGTGGGCTTGCCTTGAAGGTATGAAGTTCCAGACTCCAGTGTGAATGTGGACGGCTCCGTCAAATTGTCCGGTCTCTTGACCCCTCCTAGGTTGGTCAGGTTGCACAATGGATTCAATAACCCTTCCAAGAGTCATTTCCGGCACCGCCTGCCTTTGAATGACATCAGTAAGTAGGTGGTCATCCTCTTCTTCTGCAGATCCATGAGTGTCTTCTCCAATACCATCATTGTGCTCAGCCAGCCCATGATCTATGTGGTCATCTTCTTCTTCCATAGATTCATGAGTGTTCTCTTCAGTACCATCATTATGCTCTGCCAGCTCAGCATCTTCTTGCATAGCATCCTCTTCCTCCTCTGTTGTGACCCCATGGTCATTTTCTTGGTGTGAGGCATCCATGTCGTGTGCCTCCATTGCTTCCATTGCTGCTTCATGGTCTTGTCTTTGAGTCACCCTGGTGGCCTCCCCACCACTTGGTTTGGTACTTGCGGACATCATTCGCTGATACATGTGGGGATTATTAAGAAGACCAAAAGGCATCCGTTCATACATGAGATCAGCCAAACCAGGTGGTGAAGAGGCTTCTTGGCTCACCTCTTGCGCATTCCGTGAAGTACCAAGATGGGCTTTAGGATCCTCTTCTGGACACAACTCCACCACGTTGATGGCTAAGGATCCCAGGGCCCCCATCCAATCCAAGATGACAGCTTCTTCCTCATCTGGTCCAGCATGTTCCAACAAGTACGTCAAGCTCTCACCATCATCTCGTGCTGCTGTTACATAGGTTTCACCTTGGAAGGGTGAGTCCTCCACATAGGCCAACTCTTCTTTCTGTAGGGGCCAATCCCCAAGTGCCCATCGCTCCTCTTCCACCCCTTCTTCTTCTTCCAAATCCTCTTCCCCAAGTTCCACAGCGGGCCCTTCCAATAACCATGTCTATTTCTAAGGATGTGGATCCCAAAGGCAGTCGAACTTCATCACTTGACCAATCTTGAATGGCCTTTGCGGAGCGTAACCATGGTCTACCAAGAAGTAGAGGATAAGTCTGCTCACCCTCCGTCATATTAAGTACAATAAAATTGGACAGGAATGTAACTCCCCCAATCTTCATGTGAACACCTTTGACAGCCCCCATAGGCTTCACCTTGCGTTGATCCGCCATGCGTACTTGGAAATGTACATCAGTTGTCAATTTCAAACCCAATTGTTGAAGAGTACCTCTCGGCATGATGTTTGCTGCTGCTCCACCATCCAAGAAAACATCTTTCAGCTCCACCCCATTGATCTCCACTGCGAGCTTGGGACTTTGTTCACATGTGAGGGCAGCATAGGCTGAGCAATTGTCTAGTGTTACTCCATCTTGAACTGTTACTGTCTCTGGTGTGGGCCCGCCCTGAATAGATCCCCTTTGGCGCCCTCCTGGCATGCGATTCAAAAATGCAATAGTCTGATGCTTGATATGTGGAGACAATTGACAGAGTTGTCGTAAGGTGATATTGGGCCTAAAATCCATCAAGTCATCCATCAAAGAATAGGGCTGGCCAGTAGCAGCAGCCTTTTGTGCCTTCATCCGCCGAGCTTCTGGCCGAGGGTCGAAGCTCACACGAGGAAGAGGAGGTGCCTCTGGATTCTCAATCAATATTTCCTGTGGTGACTCTCCCATCACCCATTTCCCCTTTTCTCGGGCACTACTAGGCTTCACCCCTTTTTCCTTCTCTTGTTTCATTGTGCTTCCTGAGTGGAAAGTGGATGGGCCTGCCTGTGACTCCTCACGTTTTTGCCCTAAAGTTGTCACTTCCGTTGCAAACCTCACTATTCTGGACTTGCGGGAAGGGAACTGAGGTGTGACGCCTTCATCTTCAGAACTAGATTGAAGATCTTTGGTGACACTCCTGACCACCTCCTGGTACCTTGAAGGCATAGATTGCTCCCTTGGAGCTGAGGTAGTTTTAGAGCTATTGATAGGTCTTGATGGCTGTGGGGCCCTTCGGGTCCTTTCTAATCCAGTTACAGGAGAGGACAAGGGTGATGCAGTCCTGTGCCCACTCTCCACCTTGGAGGAAGGAGGTGGGGATGCTCCTCTAGTGACTGAGCTGGTATTAGTTGGTGATGAGGCCTCCGATATTGATGTTGAGTCATCCTTACTATTGTCACCCTTCATTTGTGACCTAGTCACAGCTCCCAACACTGCACCAATCAAATGGGGTTTGTCACCCTCCCCTGCCACTACTACATCAACCATGTTGACTTGCGATGTTGATTCCCTTCTGCCATTGGGACAATCTCTGGTGTAGTGGTCATTTGTGTTGCACTGTGTACAAGAGGGTCCCCCGAATGGTTGTGTACAATCATCTTGGTAATGGCCGTACTCGCCACATCTATAGCACATGATGGGCCTGCGAAAGTTGGTACCTCTGCCTCCACATCCACCTCGGAACCCACCCCGTCGACCGCAGATATAAGGGGGTCCATATCCACCCCCTGACATAGGTGGTTGATACTGTGCATAATAGGGCGGAGGATAGAAGTATGGAGCCCCAAATTCACTAGGAGTAGGAGCTTTCTGCAA
Source organism: Dipteris shenzhenensis (assembly GCF_047967505.1). NCBI lineage: Eukaryota > Viridiplantae > Streptophyta > Polypodiopsida > Gleicheniales > Dipteridaceae > Dipteris > Dipteris shenzhenensis. Next base: position 43,368,575 of record NC_141623.1, on the reverse strand, counting down.
AGGAGGATTAGGAAGTAGTGGAGGTGGAATGATAGGATGGGTGGGTGGTTCAGGTGCCTTCACAGGCGCTGAAGCTAGGGATACTGGCCCTGAAGTGGTCGGTGCAGCTTTGTTGATTGTAGCCACCAGTGGTTCTCCAATTGGATACTCCGGTAGAAGCTTCCTCAACCCCTTAAGATACCTACACTCGGAGGCATCATGTCCATGAATTTCACAAAATGTGCAAAAGGAGGTCGAGGTGGGTACCTTACGCTTCGATGGACATTCCCAGTAGCCATGGCCAGAACCCTTGCAGTCGGTGCACCAGAGACCACTTCTTATCTAAGCTTCAAAGGGTGACGGTCCATCCACTTTTGTTCTGTCTTTCAGACCTTCTTTGATTTCTTCTAATTCCTTCTTGAGTTGCTGCCATGCCTGTGAGCCCTCTTCTCTCGGAAGTTGGGCGGTCTGGGCGGGTGTTGAGGCGAAACTTAACTGGGACCGTTCCATCTTCACTGCTTCCCTCATAAATTCTTGTAGTGAGGCATGCTCAGGAAGTTTGTCAACCAGCCTTATAGCAATGGTGGAGGGTAAAGCCTTCAAAAACCACCCCTTCATGACGGCGTCATTGGGTGGCACCGACATCTTTGCCGCCAAGACCCTCATCCTTGTGTACATCTCAGAGATGCTCTCTCCAGGCTTCATGGTGTCAGTGGATAACTCTTGGACAATCATGTGTTCGAATTTTTCCAACTTGAAAGTGCGTAAGAATTCCTCCCTTAGGTCTGTCCACGTCTGGAAGTGGTCTGGAGGAAATTGACTGTACCATACATCCGCGGCATCCTCCAATGACGAGGGAAAGATGTGAAGGAACGCATGCTCATTCTCCACACCTTTCGCTCTACATGCTGTGAGGAACTTCCTCACATGAGCTTCCGCATCCTCATGGAGGTGGCCTTTGAACTTTTGAGTCTTCACGTGGACCTTGTTGAGTAGCTCGAGAAGTCTAGCTCTGTCTGGAGGACTGAGAACGGCCATCCCCACCCGAGAGGTTGGAGAGGCGGCCATCCCCACCCGAGAGGTTGGAGAGGATGCAAGAGTTGGAGGGAGTCCCGATGGGGCTGTAATGAGTGTTGGTGCTCCCAAGGAGGAGACCACCCCGACAACTCCTCCTGTGGAGGACCACAATGGAGAAGTGTACCCAGATGGTAGGGCGTAAGTGGGGGGTCTCGGTGTAGTCATAGAGGAAGTGTACCCAGATGGTAGGGCGTAAGTGGGGGGTATCGGTGTTGCAGAGGGAAAGGGTGAGAACATGGAAGATGTGGGGGTGAAAGAGGATGGGAGAGCATTTGGGAAAGAGAGGGACGGAGTTGAAGTCATGGATGAGTAGGCAGAAGGAAAGGAAGGAGGTGGTGGAAAAGGCAACAGCGGTGTGGATGAAAAGGGAGATGAAACCATCATGGCAGGTAAAGGCATGGCCGGAGCAAAAGTACCCCCCAATGGAATAGATGTAGAAGAAGGATTAGCTAGGAGCCCGGAGCTATGCATAACAGATGAGGTAGCAGCTTGTCCACAAGAGGTTGAGGCGGGAGCAGATGGAGTCACCACTCCGGTAGAAGAGGTTGAGGCGGGAGCAGAGGTTGAGGCGGGAGCAGATGGAGTCACCACTCCGGTAGAAGAGGTGGTTGATGAAGACATCGTTGCAGGAGGAGGAGAGGGGCTGCCTTGACCTTGACGAGTCCCTAAGGAGCCCTCGTCCTTAGTACCCTCTTCTTTCACCTGTTCTCCGCTTCTTCTTCTCCGGAGTCCGGATCTGCAGGGTTCCTGTTGATCCAAGTCAATGAGAGTGTCGATGAAGTTACTTGCTCTGGCTACTGCTCCAATGGGCTCACTTTGTGCTCGAGTTGAGGACTTCGCAAACTTACGTCGTACGTAATGCTTCTTGTACCTAGTTTGGTCTGCCAGAAGTCTTTTCTCCACTCTCCTCAAGTACCTCCCAGTTCTCTCACTAGCTCCTTCAAAGGTTTCAGAACTACTCGGCATAAGACCTCTCTCTAGGACCCTAGATCACCACTTCACTCATGCTACTCAACACCAGCAGTGTCCCACCGTGATCGCCAAAAACTGTCTGAGAGGGGGGGGGTTTCTAACACTTCCGGAAGTATTACCGGAGGCCTAGGGCCACTCGTGCGAGAAGCGAGTAAGACATGCCATAAGTGTCACTGATGGTACGTAGGCGAGTGCTTGTCGATGGTGTCAACTATATGCAAGCGGTAGATGGTGTCAACTATGTGCAAGCGGTACAAGTGCTGAAGTGATGTGAGTAAGAAGAAGACCAAAGCGGAACAACATCATGAAAGCCAACCCTCGACATGAACGGCAAAGAACTTCAACCACATGAAACAGGTCTGTTGTACCAGGTGAAGGGAGAGGAGGGAAGGAGAACACAATGGAAAGAGATTTTAGAGTAGCGAGCAGAGATGGGGAGTAGCATAACTCATTAGAAAGCAAGATGACTGATACACCCCCGAATATACGCACGAGGCGAGCTCTTGACTCTAGCCTCTCACTCCTTCACTCACGCCTCTCGTCCCTCCCCAATGTCCCCCTCCCCCTTTCCCCTTTCCCCCTCTTCACCTTCTCCTCCTCTGCTCCACCCCCCGCTACCAATCTCCTCTCCTTCTTCCTATTGGATGTCTTCTTGCACCCTTAGCCATCCTTAGCCATTCCACCGTTTGTGGTACGCTCTGTCCTTGATGGCTTCCGCAACACTCCAGCTTGTTCTGGGTCAGTGAATCCCGTGCTCCATGTGTTCTCCTGTCTATTCCATGCGCTCCTGACACTAGTTGGTTGAGAGGGTTGGTGCACCACCTATGCCTCTTAACTGTTGGACTGCTTCCCATGTGCACCAACAGGTGTATCCCGTGTACCATTGCACCAGTACTTCCCTCTGATTGACTTTGACCATGGTGAGTCGAGGTTGAGGTTTGGCACTCTTCGGTCATGTATTGCTTCCGTCATACCCAAGTCATGTCCAGGTCAAGTCCATGTCAAGTCATGTCCAAGTCTGTTCCATGTCAAGTCATGTCCAAGTCTGTTCTATGTGACCAAGATGTGAACATATGTGAACATGCTGCGACGATGTATGACCAAGGTATAACAACTTGGCATGTTGCTGAGGTGACCATGACGTGACCCAGGTGTGACTCTTGGTGGGTCGCCATAAACTTTGAGTACAATAGTCGGTAGAGATGGGGTCCCACAGAGGCCAGCATCATGCAGCCGTAGGATTTACTTTTGGCACCGGTACTAGCTCAGGATTCCATGCCTACTTCAGCTGCAGGGTCAACCTACGAGGTGATTTCCAGCATTACCCTATGGCGGATACGGTGTTCGCGATGTTCTTTTGTCCTTGGGGGCCATTTATGCACGGAGGCTGACACTCTCGCTTCCATTTGGGCGAAGATTATCTTCACTCTCAGCAGTCAATGGGAGCGGTGTACAGGCACCTCTTTGGCAGCTCGTGGGAGACTTATATCCTTCATGAGGATATGGGACTGCTCATTATTTTTTCATTTGACCCCTTTTGGGATGTCGTGGCATTTTAGACCACCTCCATGGCTTTTTTGCCACATTGTTGAGGCTAGGGATAGAGTACTTTCTCTCCCACCTCTTGTATGATTTGTTTTGAATGGAATATATCACTCTTTTATTTATTTTTTTATCATGAGCATGCACGTTTTGTGGCACTTGCAGAGAAGTTGGACATGGAGGTAAACAAGCAACCTGCCATTCTTGATCCTCAAGGTCGACCACCAGTGCCACCACCAGCCCCAAGTGCAGCAACTCTTGCTGCTTCCATTTCTGCCTCCTTCCGGAGTAGAGCTTCATCCACACCTTTAGGGGCTGCCAATTCAGGGGCTTCGAGAGTCGTGCAAGCTAGTCTTGTGGCATCCTGGGAGGAGGGCACAGGTAGATGCAGCAGTGGGCCGATTCTTTTATGGAGCAGATGTGCCCACAGTGAAGGCCCGCAATCCTTACTTCATTGATATGGTGAAGGAGATTGCAGCATTTGGTCCATCTTACACTCCCCCCTCATGTGAGGCGCTATGCACCACGATCTTGGCGACATAGAAGATGGCCATAGAGCATGCTTTGGCTCCCATCAAAGACATATGGCTGAGATGCAATGTCACATTGATGGGAGATGGATGGAGTGACACTAAAAGCCGCTCTATTCAGGGCATCATTGCATACTCCAGAGGGGCTAGCTTTTTCATTAAAGCTATTGATAATTCAGAGGTGGGAAAGTCAGCCGAGAGGTTGGCTAGCATTTGGATGGAGGCCATTGAGTATGTGGGTGCACAAGATGTCATCCAATTTGTTTCAGATGGTGAGAATGCCAACAGGGCAGCGGGGAGGATTCTTGAAGCGAAGTACCCTCATCTTACCTTCACTCCTTGCATGGCACATGGGCTGAATAATCTCCTGAAGGATATTGGTAAGTTGGATTGGGTGGATCCTATCTTTGATATGGGTAATCATATTGTCTCTTTCATCACTCGCCACCACTACATCTTGGCTGTTTTTCGGAAGATATCCCCAAACAAGAATCTCCTAAAGTATTCTGAGAGAGACGCGCTTTGCATATAATTTCATCATGTTGAGGCGTCTTTTTAAGCTGAAAACTCAAATGAGACAGCTTGTTGTTTCGAGTGAATGGGATGCATGGCGTGAGCGTAGCACTGTAGGGACTCAGAGATGCAAGACCATTGTCTTGGATGACATATTTTGGGATGATGTTCGCCTCTTGCTTCGGGTTTCAAAGCCTATTATTTTGATGTTGAGGCTTATTGATGGGGATAGTCCTTGCATTGGGAAGGTGTATGAAGGACTGGATAGGATGATTGAGACTATTCAGGGCATTGATGACTTATATGCTTGGAGGAAGGAGGAGATTAGGGCACTTGCAACCTCTCGGTGGATGGAATATCATTCACCTTTAGAGGCTGAAGCCTTTGTTTTGGATCCAGAATTTCAAGGGAAGGGGCAAGAAACAGATAAGGAGGTGGTGCAAGGATAGGAACAAATATTGAGACGACTTGTCCCAAGTGCAGATGATAGGAGGAAGGTGCGGGAGGATCTGTCATTTTATAGGCAAGGAAAAGGGTTATTTGGATTGGAGGATGCACAGGCAGACAGGTTCAAGATTTCCTCCGTTTGTTGGTGGGAGGACTATGGGGCAGATACTCCATTGTTGCAGAATATGGCCATTCATATACTCAGCCAGGGGGCTAGCTCTTCGCCCGTTGAGCGGTTGTGGAGTAATTTTGGGAACATTGCAACAAAAAAGAGGAACACGCTTAGGGTTCAGAAGGCAAATGATCTTGTATTTGTTAATGCAAACTTGCGTTTGCTTAACAAGTTCAGGGCAGATTGCACTCCTGAACCGTATCTTGGATTTCGACCACATGAGGACTCCGACAGTGATGCAGAGGGTGCTCCTGAGGCTAAGGAGGATGAGCATGAGGATGATGACCCCCAGGTCGAGGCTGAAGATCAGGCTCAGCAAGATGAGGGCGAGTCCTCTGTTCCGGTAGACCATTAGGCGGCAAGCCTGACTCTCTATTTTCCTATATACCATGTACTTGACTCGAGAGTCTAGAGTCCTTTTTTGTATTTACTATTTGGTATTGAGGCCTTCTGTTCAGGCTTCAGGCATGGCCTCATTTTGTTGTATTTTGCATATTATATGCTCGAGCCTCTATGATCTGCAATTCTATAACTTAAAGCTTTAAACTAAGTTCATGCACATTGCACAATGGACATTGCAATTTGCATTGATTTATATTTCAGTTTTCTAAGGATTTTGTGTCTTTAAAAGTCTAAAGATCAAATGGAAATCTTAAAGCTGCTACATCTGGTTTTTAGCATATTTTGGTATCTTTCCATGTGATTTGATGACGTGGCATTCCTATTCCCGTTCCCCCTTTCCGAAACGTTCCTGTTCCGACCCCCCCCCCCCGGTTCCCGAAACATCCCCGTTCCCTGGTAACTATGCTTTGGAGTGGTGTCATTGCAAACTCTGCCTGTATGATTTGGTGACAAACTGAGGGCTTACTCCAAATCGTCCTGGATCCCATGTCAAATAGCCATCCCTTTGCCATGGGGTCCTGAAAGTGTGCCTCAAAGAACTATCACTCTAGGCGAGTTAGAGCTCCACGTCATCATGCAAGTCAAAACGATTGGCCTTGCAAAAATTGCCCCTAGATAGGTGTATGACTGCACAATCTCCACCGGATCCCCTCGATAAGTGAAGCCATGTCGATGAATTACTCCTCATGAGGTGTTGAGAATCATAACCGTGGTCTTACAAGATTATCTGTCAAGTCTCTCTCTTTACAAACACCTCTAGGGCCTCTAAATGTCATTGTAAGGCTGTTGTTGAAGAGGATATAAGGACTATTGTCATCTGCATACAATAGTATATGTATCATCAAGTAGGCCAGCAACGACGATCCCTATCTCCTAGGTGGTTAATGAAAGTTGTGATCTCATCAATATAGAGTCCAAGTAGTGTTTGTGAGAGGGGGCATCCCTGCTTCACTCCTATCATGCTCTCTACCCAATCTAGCATGCCTCCAGGGGAATGTACTCTCCCTCTGACTGAATCGTACCCACTCATCACCTCCCAAATCATGTCTCCTAGGATGTGTATCTCTTGAAGTCGCATAACAATGCAGGATTGTGGGATTGTGTCAAAACACCTTCCAAAAGTGTATACAGCAAGTATAGCCTTTTTGGGATCTCAATCTCCCCTACTGCCTACTCGATGACTATCTACAAAGTGAAGATATGATCAAGAGTGGAATGTTGTCTCTGGAACCCAACTTGTCTCGTAAAGCCCATTGTCCGTGTGTCTCTTTATAGAGCTGATCTCTCTCTCTCTCTCTCTAGTATTGACCCATAGATCTTGGCCAGTGTATGACCAATCATGAGAGTACAGTAGCTCCCAATGTCCATTGGATCCCCTGCTTTGTGTATCGGTACAATGGTGGTGGTACTCCGAGCAAGAAGGAAGCCATGACATACAACATGATTGAACATTTGTGCTAAGATTGGGGCCAAGACCTCCTGTCCGTGTGCAAAGTGCTCAGTCTGCATTCCCTCATGATCCTAGGCTCTCTAGTTGTGAAGGAGCCGGCATCATGCAGCTTTATACATTCTGTGCGGTGAACAAAAATGCATGCTATGGGCCTAGGGAAGGGAGGACATATCAGGTGGTTCCTTCACCAAGACATCACAGAGAGATGTCGCATATCCACACACCTGGGTTTGTGATGCGAATAGGTGGTTTTCCCTCAGATAGGATCCCCCATGCAAAGGTGGGGTCGCCTCCAAGGAAAGATTTAATCACCTCATCCATCCTATGGACTGAAGTGCCTCAGACCTCGTCAAGTGTCTCATCTCTCGGCATTCATCATTAAACCACAGATTTTGGGGCATCTTTCCTACTGAAGGACATATTGTAAATCGGGTCGTGGGGAATGATCTGATGGCAACATCATGGATCACTGACACAAGTGTGTCTAAGGTATGGGTGAGGTGTGCATTATGGCAAGCCGGTGCAGATTTTGATGGGGTTGAAGATGCCTTTGATTGTTTCTTGGTAGCTTGCAGGTCCGTGAGATTGCGTGAAAGGGATGCTTGCCCAATGTGTCCCAACAGTCTTCTTCTTGGAGGGCCTTGGTGTAGAGATGTCTACAATGATTTGGTGTTGTAGGCCATAAGTCAATTATATGGTTGACTAGTACTTGGGTACTATATATACCAAGTACTTGTATTGTTTCATTTGAACATTTCAGTTGGAGTTCAAATGTGTTCACTTCTTGTTCTCTTGTGTTCACAACTCTTCTCCATTCTTGTTCCTACATGTGGTATCAGAGCATCCGTCACTAGATTCCATTCCCGCACTTGCTTTTAGACTCCCGCAAGCTTGGTGCTCTAGTTTTGTTCTTGGTTGCCCACATTCTGTTCCGTTTGAGCTCCCAAAGCTCGCATTCGACCCTGGCAGCCCAGATTTTGCTCCAGTTCAGTCCGGTGCCTCGTTTCATAGCCAGAAGGCCAACGGATGTTTTTCAACTTTTTGAGCTCCTATTTCGACGATTTTTAAAATTTCACAGCTGCCTGTAAACAAACGAACTTGTCTCGCACCATTTCGGGCGAAATTTCTTTTTTTGCAAAATTTTGTCCGTATAGTTGTGCGGACGCCCGTACAACTCTATACGGATATTTGCGCGACAGTGCCAGGAGTCCGTATGACTTGTCAGAAGCCGATTCTGAATCCGTAAGACTTGTCAGAAGGCGATTCCGAGCATTTTTTGGCTGTTTTTGCTTAGATCAGGAATCTTTTTAGTTCTAGGACAATTTCGGGAACTTCTCTTGCCCATATTGCAAGTGCATTGCAAGGTGCATTGTTTCACAACTTGAGGCTGTTTTAGGCACTTGTTTTTAGTGGGCACAACTTCTACAAGTTGTTTGCAGCTTTCCAGACTTGCATTTGGATTCCCATTGTGTTGGGTGCAAGATTTGTGGTACAGCTTGCATTTATGAGTCTTGAGACTGATTGACAGGTAGTTGCAGTTGGGATTGCATTCTAGCACGTGAAGTGCTTCAGAATATTGCAATTTGAGCCAGTGCTTGGCTGATTTTCGGGGCAGAAGTACTTTGCATTTGGGCCATTGTTTGGCATTGCATTGAGCCATTGTTTGGCTGCAATTTAGCAGAATTTGGGACAGAAGTACAGTGCTTGATTGCATTTTGTATCCCGGAAGGAGATTGTGATTGAGCAGATTTTTGCAGTTATTATCCCAGCAGGGATTGGCCTTAGTGCAAGCAATTTTTGGGACAAATTTACTGCTATTTCAGAGCAGCCACTATCAGTATATGCCACTGAAGTGATTGCATAGCAGTCAGTCGCATTTCAGGTACCCATTTGTTGCCTTTCTTTGCAGATTTATTTGCATGTATTCTTGAGCCAGCATCATGTCTCTTTCAGAGAATTTTGGGACCATGACTGAGGCCAACAAGTTGGATGGCCCCAACTATGATTTGTGGTCATTTACACTCAAGAATATCGTGGTTGGAAAGGCTTCTTATGGGATATTGTGAATGGTGATGAGGCTAGACCTACTAGATCTAGCACGAGTGCATCTTCCACTTCTGGCACTACCTACCACTTAGTCCTCTACTACCACTCCCACAGAGGATCAGAAGAGGTCTGATCGCAGGGATGTCCAAGCATTGTCTTTGATTGCATTGTCTGTGAAGATAGACATTAAGTCCACTATCAAGTCTTGCAAGACTTCAAAGGCAACTTGGGATAGAGTGAAAAGTATGTGGAATGTGAAGAATGAAGCAAGAAGCATTGCTTTGAATAATAAGCTCAATGACTTGTCCATGAAGGAAGGTCAACCTATTTCAGCTCATATTGCAAAGATTACTGACATTCGGGATGAGCTCGCAACTGGCTCATGACCATCACATGATTGTGGAATTCCAGGATGATCAATGCAGGATCAAGGATCCAAAGAAAGGGCATGAGATTGTGGCTACAGGTTCTTATGAGGCCAACATGGGTCTTTACAAGCTTGATGCTCAGCCATATAATCAGCATGCTATGGCTCTCTTCACCTTGAGAAAGAAAGGCCTCAAAGGCCAAGGCCACTAAGATTTCTTTGAAGGAGAAGCAACCCACCTTAAAAGCCTTGGAGGATGACAAGGAAGAGAGCTGATTTATGCCAAGTCCCTAGGAACTTCAAAGCTTACATGGTCCAAGACCACAAAATACTTCTTGAGCAAGCTAAAAGAATGGCAGAGCAAGGGAACCAGTACGGTTATGATGGTCCTTGCCAATGAAGGCAAAGACCCTAAACCGGCCTATATAGCCAACGACCTAACCCTTGAGCAAGAACATGATCTACTTGCATGAATATGAGGATTCTCCAAGTGATTTATGGCATGCCAGGTTTAGCCATCACATCACAGAGCTTTGGCATATTTGCATAATCATAATATGGTTGAAGGATTGCCAGAAATATGCAAAGAATCTTGGCAATACCCTTCCAGATCGTCCTCACCCCAAAGGCAATGCTGAACTGACTCAACTCAATTAGGGTCCTGGATCTCCACAGGTTCACTGCAATCCCTCCATGAATAGAAAGCCAAAAGATGAGGATATAGAACAAAAGAAATTGGTCTCTATCACCCTCAAGAGTCTGGCACCCGCATATGATACCTTTGTTACTTGACTATTATGCTCAGGGTTGCTCCACTCAATTTTGAGGAGTTAGTTGGCTTGCTCTTATAGGAAGAAATGCAGATTTCCAATTCAGCCCGTTCGAGTGAGCAAGTGATTGTCACTCATGGAAAGGGTAAATTTCAGAAAAAGACCAGCCATGCTTATCAACCCGGGAAGGAGAGCAACACAAACACAAATGCTGGGAATGCAGATAAAGGTGCAAAGGTGAAGAAAGGAAAATGCAATTATTGCAAGAAGCCTGGTCATTATATTGCAGAGTGCCAGAAAAGGATTGCCAATGAGAAAAAGAGGCAAGGCACAAGTAGTAATTATGTGGTACCATCTGAAAATGCCAATGCTTCACCATCTCATGCAAACTTTGCACAAGAGGGAAATGATTATGTGTTTATTGCATTTTGGAAGTCTTGGGGGCCAGGGGAAAATTAGTTGCACTTGATGCTTCTCTTGCTTCATCTGGGGATTCTTCATTTGCTGCCATAGATACTTGGTATCTAGATAGTGGTGCATCGAAGCACGTGACTCACAGGAAAGAGTGGTTTGAAGAAATCAAACCTGTTCATGGCAGACATGTTACGTATGCCAATGATGCCACTCTGGACATCACAAGAGTGGGAGATGTTCCCATTCGTCTAGATTCAGGAAAGAAAAAGTATATCTGTGATGTCTGGTATGTTCCTGACTTGAGGAAAAATCTTGTTCGAGTTCCATGATCTTTCTATTTCTAAGGGATTTCCAAAGCCTCCTTCAAAAGTTTTTCTACACCTCTGCAGAAATATGAAAACTATCCCAATAAGGGACTTTGGAGGGCCTCCAGCCTCTACTACTAAGCTGAAATCTCCTGACATTTCTGATTGTGTAACGAAAGAAGGGGATGCTCTTCTCTCGCTGCATTTCATCAATCCATTCCCACTCCCCTGGGTCCCACTGCAGTCTGCAAGAACTTAATGGGAGAACCACCATATAACCAGAGTCTCCAAGACCCAAGTGACAGGCGAACAAGGTCAGATCAAGATACCACTGTGAGTCCGTGCCCCACTCCATGTAACTTGCAATCCTAACAGCTGGAGGCAACCTCCAAAAGAATATCATCTGAAGATCTGAAAAGTCTGCCTCCCGAGACTGAACATCAAAGACAAGGGTCTCCTCATGTGCATCCCGCAAGGCAATGACCTGTAAGGGAACACTCGTCCCCATGAAAGCTCCCAACCAAGTGGACTTTGTGATTGGCAAGTCATCTGTATCTATCCACTTTGTTGATACGGTTGCCTCTATCTGCTGCATCTTGATTGCACTCCCTCTGAGGTGGGCAACTGATAAGAGTCTCTGATCCTCTGGAAGCTATCTAAAAGCCGTCTAGGCACCTACAGTGGAAGCAGGTCCCCTCTCCCATCTAGACCACTGCATTTAATGTGACACTCCTAGTGATCTGCCATGCTCATCCAATATAGAATCATTCCACATAACTGGCTGCCTGTCTATTTCTTCGCAAGAGGAGGGTGTAACTCTCCGAAGAGTGTCTCTGAAGCTGCTCCAGACTTTCAGAATGGAAGCCATGAGAGGGGAAGCGGGAGATCTAAGATGGGCTGAAGTAAAAATCCATCTCGAGCTGTCCATCCAATCTCCCCCAGGGGAAGGTGTACAAGACTAAATGCTACGTAGGAAAAAATATTTCCAAGGCTCTTGTCCAGGCATCAATCCTCTCTGTAGAGCAAGGCCATACACTATAAATTCGGATCAATAATATTGAGACCTCCTTTCCCTGTGGGGAGACTAAGGGTCTCCCAAGCCACCCTGGCTACAACATCTGAAGTGCCATCTAAGCCACTCCAAATAAAGTTCCTGATAGGTCTCATGAGCTGAGATATACAACCTCTAGATCTGCACCAACAAGAGCAAACAAACTAGGCAGTCGCCAATAATACCTGGTTCACAATCACTACTTTGGATGGAAGGTCAAGTCTGGAAGAACTCCAAAAAAGAGTTTCCTCCTAATGCTCTCCAACACGGGAGCAAGCAAACTGCTGTGCTAGGAGAGATGCCCAACCCAACCTGGCATCCTAAGTTCCTGATGGAAACACCCCTCTGAATCCAAGTGAATCCTATGTCAATCCCCCAGTCTGAAGAGTCCTCATCACTAATCCAAATGCCATTGTATTTGTTCCAATAAATATGGGCCCTTGCTGCAGTGCAAAACAAATCCAAGGTTGTCCTAAACGAGGTGAGTGTCTGCGGTGTGGCATTCGAAAAAATAACTGTATCATCTGCCAACTCACTATCCAGAAGCTCATCCTCTTGCCTCAACGGAAGACTCATCCCTATAATATCAGCTTGAGCTCTAAGGTAATAGCTCATAGCTTCGGCCACAAATAAAAAGAGAAAGGGGGCTAAAGGGCATCCCTGACAGACCGATCTGGTAATCTAAAACTTGTCTCCCCCGACTCCACCAATGAGAACCTGGCTATGGGCTGATCTGTAGAGAACCGACACCCCTCTGATCCATGAATCTGTGAATCCAAAGCGAGCGAGGGTATCCTCTAGAAAATCCCAGCCTACTCTGTCATAAGCTTTCTTAAAGTCCAGAGTAGAATGGCAAGCCTATGGCCATTATGCATGGCCCATTCAGAAGTCTCCCAAAATGAGAAAATATTATCAAAGATGCTCCTGCCATGCACAAATCCCATCTGCGTGTCATGTGTAAGATCTGGAAGAAAGGGCTGCAGACGTAGACTAATTGATTTTGCAAGGATTTTGTATAGAGTGCCCAACAAAGTCATCGGTCTCCACTGAGACACTAAATTCCTGCAACTTTTTTTTGGGATAAGATGAATGAGGCACTTAGTAAGTGAGTCTGGCATCTCACCTGAGTCCCAAAGACCCTACACGGCTGAGGTAATGTGATCCCCAAATGAAATTAAAAAAAAGGGTGTAAGCCCATCTGAACCACGGTACTTGCCCTTGTGATGAAGGGCAAAGAGAGCAGTCTTGAACTCTATGTTGGTGAATGGTGCATTGAGACTTTCATATCTCTAGTCACCAACATAGGTAAGTGCTGCCAAACAACAACTTGAGCATCATCTGTGGCCTGAGTGTCAGGATCTATTGTAAAAAGGGAGGCATAGAAATTTGTGGCTATCTCCAAGACGGTATCTGGATGTGTCTGTAAAACTCTGTCTAAGTCAACAAGCTGCGAAACACTCTCCCTATTATGTCTAGGGCCAAGAGTAGAGAAGAATTGTTTATTGACCTACCTCCCATCTAAGTCCAAAATCACTCCCTGGCATGAAAGGCATACTCTGCTCTCTGATCTAACAATGACTGTTACTGAGGCCTTGCTGTAGCAATGCGCTCCTGAACCCAAGCATCTGTAAGCCTCTTTTGGTCTTCCCTCTGAAGAGCAGCCAACTGCTGGCAGATACCTATCTCTCGCTTGAGGATCTCAACTGTCCTGAATTGAGCAATTGAGTGATAAAAGTCGCTAATATATGAGAGGGCTGCTACTATTTCTGATGGCAAAACCTGCCCATCGTGCATGTGAGATATCCAAATCTGGGGAAGGAGGTTGAGGGGGCAGGGGAAGGGAGGCAAGGACGGACTGAGGGAGGAGGGAGAGGTGAGGTAGGGAGGGGGCTGAAGGGAGGGAGAAGAGAGGGGCGGGGAGGAAGGCAGGAAGAGACTGAGAGGGGGAAGCAAGGGAGTCGAGGAGCAGCAGCAGCTCTTGGCTCAAAGTAACTAAATTTTTGCATTGTTTTCTTTTGTACTCCCATAAGTTGTTAAATCCACATGTGGATGAATTTGTGCAACCACTTCTGAGACTAGAGTCCAAAGTACTTCAGCCATATCAAGGGGGGATTTGTAGAGATATCTACAATGATATGGTAGTGAAAGCCATAAGTCAACTATATGGTTGACCAGTACTTGGATACTATATATACCAAGTACTTGTATTGTTTCATTTGAACATTTCAGTTGGAGTTCACTTGTGTTCACTTCTTGTTCTCTTGTGTTCAAAACTCTTCTCCATTCTTGTTCCTACACTTGGGTCTTCGTGCTGCCCATAGCAACTCACCCACCCCCCAGGGTGGGGCCTAGGCAATGCCTAGGAGCTGCTCACATAGGACAGAGTCTCGACAATGCCTTAAGGACTTCTCTCAGTAGCATATGCAGCAGGCACAGGTGCCTAGGAGCTGCTCATAGTAGCTCCCGTAGGACAAGGGCATAGGCAGCTACTCATATCTATAGATTTAGCAAGCGTGAGCAGACACAGGCTTAGAAGGTACCCCTGTGATGAAAGATATGGAGGTGGGATTGGTCCATGATAGAGGGTGAACCAGGGCATGATTGGCTTGTGAGACAAAGGATGAAGCAAATCATGGGGTCGAAGGAGGATAGGCGGGGGGGATGAGGGATTCCATATGATTCAAATGAGTATTAAGAGAATCTTCATGCTTCATATGGAGCTTAAAGAATTATTGTCTGAGAAATACTTTGGAATTGATAATTTTGTTGCCAAATAAGCGCTCTAGCTTGTCCCACAATTCATGTGTAGTGTCATCAAAATCCAAGTGATGAATAACGTCATCAGACAAACCCAAACCAATGATAGAAAGACCTTTGTCATTGAGAGTTTCCCATGCTACAATTTTCTTTTCATCAAATTCAGATTTCTTGTCTTTGCCACTAACCACCTTCCACACACCTTCCTAAGCAGAAGCCTTAGCTTGGTTTGCCAAGTTGGAAAGTTCTTACCATAAAATTTTTCAATGACAATTCCGGCTTTGGAATACTCCATGTCTGCTTCAAATGTTGCAACAATATGGGCTGAAGTGCGAGCTTGGAGCAAAGGCTAGAATAACCTGGGCTGTAGCAGCAACTTAGTTTGCAGTCGGAGTAGAAAACGGCCAAGAAAAGGCATCAGACCAGCTGGAATAGCGTAGGTAGTAGCTCATGTTGTAGTCAGGGCAGATGGTGGCATTCTTGAGGTGTGAATAGCAACAGTAGCAGCAGCACTCTTCAAGTAGGTCATTTCTTCAAAAATGGGCTCCAAATGAAGTTTTTTTTAGGGAGATCAGTAGTAGAAACGTCTCCACAACAGTAAGAAATTATTTCCTTCACAAAAATGCTGCCAACACAGCAAAAACGAGCTGTCTTTGAGCAAAACACGGGCTGCTTTTAAGCAAAAAACAAGCTTTCTTTTCCTCTACAAAGACAGCCACTAATGCCCACAAGAATGGTGACCAAGTTGCTCCAAATCTAAGCACAAATCTGCAGCAAACTTGAGGCTGATGGCATAGCAAAATCCATAGCAAATCACGCAACATCCCAAGTCCACAAATCAGCTCCAATGTCCAGCACAATCCGCAACTCAGGGAGAGGCTAAGAGTGAAGGAAGACGGGCTGCCTTCCAAGGTAAAAGAGGGAGAGTAGCTCCTCCTTCTTGGCCTCCCTCACCTCAATCCCTTGGAAGAGCAAGGAGCAAGAGGAAAAGGACTGGGACAAGGAAGGATGGAGGAAGAAAGAAAGGGAGGAGGAAGGATGGCTCTGATACACATGAAGGAACATAGTGGAGAGGTGGAGGGAGAGAGAGAGGGTAGGCTAGGGAGAGAGAAGATAATACTCAAATGGAAACATAATGAAAGTGAAAGGAAATGAAAATGAGCAATAGACCAAAATGGAAAGACTCACATTGATAAGCTTGATGTAGACTCCTTGATGTGTGTTGATCTGACACACAAGTACAATCATATATTGGATAGACACATACTAGAATACCAAAGTGTATATGGGATATCTCCCAATATGACACATGGCACTCACACATAAGACTCTACGAGAACTCCTAATAGAACACACTAAATTACACTCAACTTGACTTCATGTTCTAACAATCTACTCTCTGGTCTAGCAAAATTTGCATATGATCCCTTCCTGCAAACAGGGAGCTTCTGAATCCAAGCATCTGTAGGCTCTTTCTGCTCTTTCCTTTGTAGGGCTGCTAGCTAACGATGGAGGCCAATCTCTTGGCTGAATGGTGTTAGCAATAGTACGGTAAAAATCACTAACACCAGAGAGTGCCACAACATGTCAGGGGATGTATCAATGCCTTGGGTTTCTTTTCTTGGCTATTTCTTTCATACTTAATAGAATTCTATTTCAAGAAAATAAAAGAAATGACTCGTCACCTCAATCACAAAGAGGTAGAGAAAGGGTGCAAGCAGGCAGCCTAACAAATTTTTGTATCTAGAACCTTTCTCCTCTGCCACCTTGCATGAGAACTTGCTCCGAGCTTAATGATAGATGAAGAGACTCCTAACACCCACTAATGTGGGTATTAAGAGTTTGCCACCTTGCATGAGAACGTGCTCTAAGCTAATGAGAGAGTGAGGAGACTCCTAATACCCACTGATGAGAGAATCCCATGATTCATATCGTTCCTTCCAGGAAACTCCACTCCACCCATCATATATCTCGCCAAAGTTGATGAAAAGGATGGGGAGGGCTGATGGTTTCATTCCACTACCAGCCAAAAAAATAAGATGTTATCAAAGATGCTCTTTACAAAGGATAAGCTAAGTTTTGAGGCTTACTGGTTTTGCCAAGACCACAAAGAAAGGGTGATACACCTTGACTTGGAAATAAGAGACTTATCCCCCTCTAAGAGATAGGAAGCCATGATACCGCTGTCCCAAATCTCTAGAAAGGCTAGAGTGACAATGAAGGTAGGTACAATGCCATCATATCCTTGGCACTTGCCTTTTGGCAAGGCAAGGACTACTGTAAAAAGCTTATGTGTCATAAAAGGGTCATCCGACTAGCCTCTTAGCTTTGCAGTGACCAAGCTAGACACGTAATCCCAAACTCTGTACTAACCTTTGCATCTGGCTAGGGTAGAGGCCTCGGTTGAATAGAGAGGGGTGTAGGATTCCGCGGCAATCTATCTGACTACCAGTGGGTCTATTTGAAAAACTTCCTAACCTACAATATCTGTAGTAACCTAAAGTGTAGTGGTAAGGCCTGTGGAGCCTTTTTTGGTAGTTAGTCCTAGCAGCTATAGACATCCACGATTTGCTCTAAGATCTCATCATCCAAGTACATGGAGTCCAAAATCCTAATACTCATAGCAAGGGATATTGTTCGTAAAAAGTATCTGATGAGGGGGATGACAGGGTGATGATTGGATGCAAAAGCACCTGCTGAAATGAGAATGCATTGCCTTGGTTTTTAATGTTCAGTCTAATGGCACGTTATCCAAGCCCAAACATGAGGATATCCTTGCAGAATTTGATTTTGAGTATGTTAGGGTTTTAGGTCATGTGGAGTAGTATTTCTTTGCTTCAGAATGGCACATAGACCCTAGCTCAGATCACATTGCCTTGGGTTCATGGAGGATTTGACTCTATGGAGGTATCCCTATAAAGGTATTTACAATATGGGACCCTGAGGAGTGGGAGTGGATTGATGTAGGGCACCAAGAGAAGAGACTCCCTTTTTTTCACTACACAGTTAGTAATGCTATGAAATTTTAGCTCAGGCTTAGAGGCTAGAAACCCACTGAAGCTCCTCATTGGAAGAATTTTCAGATTTCTTCTGACCTATAGAAATCCTTTTGAAGGAGACTCTAGAAATCCATCGGGAATAGAGAAATCACTCTTTTCTTTTGGCTTTCTATTCACGGGGGGGTTGCAGTGAACTAGTGGAGGTCCATATTTGGAGCAGCCTCTACTTGCCCTTTCCTTTGTCGTCGTTCTTATCAAGGGTCTATTCAGCATTGTCTATGGGATTACAGACATGCAAGGATCATCTGGAAAGGGATTGCTAGCCTTTTGAGCAGCTTTGTTTCTTCTCCCTTCTTCATGACCTGCTTGGCTCTCTCTTTTGGCCTACAAGTCTTCATGAGAGGCATGACTCTTCTTGGGTCTCTTTTGGTTCAATGACAATGAGTTAAGTCATGGTCTTTGAACTATGTTCCTTGTTTTCCTTATAGACCTCCTCATGCTGCAATGTATACATTTTGGTAAATTTTGGCGAGCATGTTAGCGCGGCATGTTTGGAGATCTAGATGCACAGAGGCTTTGGATGGCTCCCAGATCCACCCTTCACACACAATGGCTAGTATTTGGACAGATAATGTGCACATTTTCATGGCTATTTGGGCGAGCATGCAAGGCTCTTCCCAAATGGCTTCCTCTTGGAGGATAATTCTCCTCGAGGAGTGGAGTGGCGCCCTTTTTTTCTTAGAGTGCACCATAGGGTTGAGGTGGTATTTTCAACCACAACTACAGTGCTTTTCTAGTTCTCTTTGATAAGCATGTTTTTTGCCCACTTAGGATGTTTTGTTTGCATGATATATTTCTATCATGAGCTTTCAATCTTGGGGGTTTCTTTCATACATAGTAGAACACTTTTCATTGAAAAGAAGAAGAAGCATGGTTAGATGAAAATGCTACACAGAAACAATGTGGTGGCAAGACTAAGGTTGAAAATGCCAGAGGCACAACCTCGTCAAGAATACTTAGTTTAGTAAAAAGATGGTTCAAAAGAAAATGCTACATGGAAAGTGTAGCAAACATTGTAGATAATATGGTGGAAAAACTAATTTTGGAAATGCCAGAGGCCCAACCTAGTCAAGATTAATTAGTTAGTTAAAAGGATGGTTTTTTTTTTTTTGCAAAAAGAGACTTCTATTAAGTATTAAAGAAAAACCGTTAGAGCAAGCTCCATACGGGATACATCATGCAATGCACAAAAAGCTCAAGAGCCAAAAAGAAAGGATTGAGGCTGATAGTGCCATCTCAATCCGGTAGAAACCTCCGAGAAAAAGGGAGAACCCCTCCAAACTCGAAGAAATATAGTCCTTCTAGAAGAGGCTGCCCGTGAAGAGCCATGCATGCTAGCCCATATGGCTATCAAAGTGTGGACCGTGTCAGTCCAAATACCCGTGAACACCTGTGATGGGTGTATCTTGGTGCCATCCAAGGCCTCAGTACATCTGGCTCTCCAAATGTGCCAAGAGGAAATGCTAGCCAAAATCTCCTAAGAGGTGTCCACTGAAACATGAGAAGCTCTGAAGGGAGTAAGTGGTACACCCTCATAAAACACCTGGGACCCGGTAAGAGATAACCATGCGACCGAGCCCCAAGTCATGAAGAAAGCGGAAGTGTGAAAGATGTTGAGTATCCGAGCAACCCCTTTCCAAACAGTCCTCGCCTGACTGCAGTCCCAAAGGCAATGTCGCACTGACTCCTCTGCAGAATGACAACGAGGACAAATGGGATCAGCCCCCCAAATCGTGATCTCCACAGGTTCATTGCAATCCCTCCATGAATAGAAAGCCAAAAGAAAAGAGGTATCTTTCTATTTCTGAGGGATTTCCAAAGCCTCCTCCAGAAATTTCTATGCAAATCTGCGGTGATGAAGAAGCTTTCCCAATGGGGGGCTCTGGAGGGAATCCAACCCCTACTGTTCAGCTAAAATCTCCTGGCATTACCAACCGTGAAACGAAAGAAGGGAATCCCCCTCTCTCGGTGCCCATGATCTATTCACTCCCACTCTCCTGGGTCCCACTGCAAGCACCTGATAGGTGCCCCCCCATATAACCACAACCTCCAGGATCCCAAGGCCAAGAGCAGAGGGTCGGGGTCTAAGTACCACTGCAAGCCCACTCCATGGTCCACAAAACCAGCAATCCTGACAGGCTGAAAGGCAACCTCAAGAAGAATGCCATCCTTGGATGTAGAAAGTAAACCTCCATCCCCAACATCAAAGACCAGTGCGTCTTCCCCGAGACCTCGGAGAGCGATCACCTGTAAAGGAACTGATGTCCTCGAAAAATCCCCCATCCAAGTGGTGGAAGGAATAAGCAACTCAACTGTCCATTCCACCGGGATGGCTGCATCTATCTGCTGAATCCTGCGTGCTACCCCTCTGAGGTGACTCACGGACTGCAATCTCTGATCTTCAGGTAGCCTGATAAAAGATTTCCAAGTGCCTACTGTGTAGGCGGGGCCTCTCTCCCATTTAGACCACTGCATGTAATGGGAAGTGCCCAGTGGTCTGGCATGCTCGTCAAGAATACTATCATTCCAAATGATCGGCTGCCTATCAATCTCTTCGATGGTAGAAGGTGGAATCCTTCGAAGAGTGTTCCTAAAGCTCCCCCAAGCTTTCAGGATGGCAGTCATGAGAGAAGAGGCAGGAGATCTGAGAGGGGCTGAAGTGAAAATCCAGTGAGGGCTGTCCACCCAATCATCTCCCAAGGTTGGTGTGCAAGCCTGAATGCGTCCAAAAAAGAAATCCTTCCAAGGTTCCTGCCCAGGCATGAGTCCCCTCACCACCACCTTACAAAGCAATGCCCTGCACTGCAAATGCGGGTCAATGACATTAAGGCCCCCTTCACATGTAGGGAGAATAATGGTCTCCCAGGCCACCCTTGCTGCAACATCTACTGTGCCATCAAGTCCACTCCATAAAAGATTCCTGACTGGTCTGATGAGCTGAGTGATGCAATCCCTAGACCGGCACCATCAAGAACACACAAACCAGGAGGTCGCCAAGAGAACTTGGTTCACTACCACAACTCTAGATGCAAGGTCGAGTTTGGCAGAGCTCCAGAAAAGGAGCTTTTTTCTTATACTTTCTAGTACTGGGGCAAACTGCTGTGCTGGAGAGATGTCCAATCCTACCTGGCATCCCAAATACCTGATAGGAACACCCCTCTGAATCCAGGAAAAACCAATGTCAACTCCCCAGCCTGGAGTGTCCTCATCACTGATCCAGAAGCCAAAGGATTTATGCCAGTTAATGTGTGCCCCTGCAGCTGAGCAAAAAATATCCAAGGCTGTCCGGAAAGAATCAAGTGATTGCAAGGAGGCCTCAATAAAAATAGCAGTGTCATCACCCAACTCACAGTCAAAAAGCTCCTACTCCTATCTCAAGGGCAATCTCAGCCCAAGAAGCTCAGCCTGAGATCTAAGGAAGATACTCATAGCTTCTGCCACAAAAAGAAAGAGGAAGGGGGCTAAAGGGCATCCCTGACGAACTCATCTGGAAATCTGAAACCTGTCACCCCTTACCCCTCCAATCAAAACCTGGCTGTTGGCTGATCTGTAAAGGGAGCCCACCCCTTTGATCCAAGCATTTGAAAATTCAAACCGTAGAAGAGTGCCCTCAAGAAAACCCCAATCTACTCTGTCATAGGCTTTCTCGAAGTCCAAGAGTAAAACTGCTAGCCTCTGCCCACTCTGCATAGCCCACTCTGTGGCTTCCCAAAAGAAAAAGATATTATTAAAAATGCTCCTGCCATGCACAAAGCCTGTCTGAGTATCATGGATGAGGTCTGGAAGAAGGGGCTGTAATCGGATGCTGATCGCCTTGGCAAGGATTTTGTAAAGAGTGCCCAAAAGAGTGATGGGTCTCCAATGGGATACAAAATTCCTGTTGCCACCTATCGGGATAAGGTGAATGAGTCCCTCGGTCAGTGAGTTAGGTATCTCACCCGAGTCCCAAACGCCCTGCAGGGCTGAAGTAATATGATCACCTATCATATCCCAAAAGGCTATAAAAAAAGGAGTAAGACCATCGGAACCAGGGCATTTGCCCTTATGAAGGGCTGAGAGAGCAGTCTTGAATTCTGTGTTGGTAAAGCGTGCATCAAGTGAGCATAACATCTCTGGGGTGACCAACACAGGTAAACTCTGCCAAACTTCATCTCTAGCCACCTCTCTGGCTTGTGAGTTCGGATCTGCAGAAAGTAGGGAGGTATAGAAAGCTGTCGCTAAATGCATGACGGTTCCCGGATGGGATTGCAAAACACTGTCAGAGTCAATAAGCTGCCTGACACTCTCTCTACTATGTCTGGAACCAAGTGTAGAGAAAAAGTGTTTATTGACTCTCCCTCCCATCTGTATCCAAAAGGACTCCCGTGCATGGAAGGCATACTCTGCTCTCTGATCAAGCAAGGCCTGCAAGTGAGCCCTTGCCGCAGCAAGGCGCTCCTGTATCCAAGCAACTGATGGTCGTTTCTGCTCCTCCCTCTGTAGGGCTGCCAACTGCCGGCAGATACCGATCTCTCGCCTGAGTACCTCACCTCGCCGAGCACTAGCAACGGAGTGATAGAAGTCGCTAATACTGGAAAGTGCTGTGGCCACATGTGAAGGACCGGCCACCCCCCCTACATATGAGAAACCCAGATCTCCAACACTGCCTCTCTGAGAGTCTCATCCGTGTATAAGGCGTTTGGGATCCTGATACTGTGAGACCGTCCTCTCAGATGAGGCTCCGAAATGGACAAAATTACCGAAAAATGGTATGAAGTGGAAACATCGGGTGCAATGCAAAAACTGTCCCCCCTCTATCAAGAGCCCAGTCACCCACATAGAATCTGTCAATCCGAGCATGGATAGGCATTTGCACCCTATGGTTTGACCATGAAAACAAAAGTGACTGAGACTGAACAAGAAATGCATCATCTGACCAAACATCTCTGCCACTGAACCTGAACAAGAAGGCATCCCAGGCTGCTCTCTCAAGGGAGTGGATACCACCTTCTCTGCCCCCTTTCTTATCAGAAGGTGCCTCAACCATGTTGAAGTCACCTCCAATAATCCACAAATCTGCAATGTCAGCCCACGAAAGCAACTCTTTCCAAAACAAAACATGGTCCCCTCTGTTGTTCAGAGCATAAAGGTTGAGGAAACCAACCTTACGTCCATCAATCAGAAGTAAAACCCACTGGGCCCTAGAGGGGGTTATGGTACCGTGTCCAATGACCAGAGGGAGAATAGAGTCTGAAACTGAAATGCATGTACCTCCTCTGGTTCCCAAGGCAGGAAGCCAAAAAGTCTATCCTGAGAGCAGCTTACCTGACTTGGAGCAATCTTTGATATCCAGTTTGTGTTCTTGAAGAAAAAGAATGTCTAGGGAACCACCTGAAACACCTGGATGGAGCTGATTCCTGATCAGCTGTCTGCGACGGTGATGAGGGATGCCGCCCAATCCCTGTATATTATCCTCATCGGCGGGAGGAAGTGGGTTGGAATACCTTACCTGACCTAGTGGCGGAAATAGAAACCTCTACCAGAGCAGACCTCCTGCCATACACACGAGGTCCAAGGGGAGGAAAGTCCACAGGGTGAGAAAGAAAGAAAGAAAGAAAGTGTATTATTGTCCACTAAAGGCCAAAATGGGCCCATGGGACATCAAGAACTCTGCATACAAGATAACACAAAATCAACGTGCCACAAAGAAGAGGCATCGTCGAATATTATCTAAGTGCTACGCAATACAATGCAAGTGAAAGTACATAATGTCAAATCTGAGCCTAAATACAAAGTAAACTAGATGCAAGGAAACCGCCCCTGGGTGCAGGGGGGATGAGTACAATATGCCAATGCAAAGATACAAGTCCAGGTGTCACGGAGAGAGAGAAGGATCTCTCAAGAGGGATGCCGATAACTGGCTCTCAAAAAGTAGAGGGTACAAAATCATCATCTGGGAGGCTAGAGAGGTCCTCCAAAGCGGAAAAAGAGTTCCGCTGAGCTAGTCCTGGGGAGGGGGTACGAAGGATTCCTACCGAAGTAGAAAGAGAATGTAAAACCCCCTTCCCTCTGTCCAAAGAGGGAGGCACCTGTACTGGATCCTGATCAAAAAGTGGTGCGGACGAGGTGCCAACATCCTGCGCTGTTGAGGAAGGTACAGCCTAAACCAAGGGTGGAGTCGAACAAGGCTCCTGAACAGTAGTCTCCTCCTGAGGCTCCAAGGGGGTAGCCTCCGAAGAGGTGGAGGAGTGAACTAAAGTAGAGGGCCTAGCCGCGACCGGAACCCACCGTGGGCCAGAGGTGGTGCGGGGTGCCGAAGGGACTCGAGTAGCCCTAGGAGAGGGGGGAGCCCGTGTCTGTGGAGCGGTAGGTCCTGCTCCAGCTCTCTGTCGTAAGCTAGTACGAGCTGGTTGCTTTGTGGGCCTCTTTTTCTTCCTTGGGCAATCTCTGGCGAAGTGCCTCGAGGATCTGCAAATCCTGCACTGGTCCTGCCGACTTGCAACCTCAAATCTCTGGCGGAAGAAAGACCCATCAGGTCGCTGTAGCATGATGTGGTCATCTGAAATATTGGGGTCCTGGACAATGACTCTAACCTTGGGTACCCCGTCAATCCTGACCGCCTTAGCAGCCGAAGAGGGCTCGCCAGGGAGAGGGGGGATCTCTGCCACCACACCAAACCTCTCGCCAATAACTTAAAGAAGCCAGTGATAAACTGAGGGAAGACCAAGGAACCTGATGAAAATAGAAACTCCCTGCTTGTCCTCTTCAACTCGGTCAAATCCCAGTTGAAAAGGAAACAAAAAGATCCTCCTGTAGCCTAGAGGTAGAAACCCGGCCTGTAGCAGGTCTCTCGTGACGTCCGGGGAATCTAGGCACACTTGAAAGAAACCCCGTCCCAACAAACGAACATCCTTGAGGTGGGGGGCGAGGTCCTGAGGAAGCGCCGCCAGCATCCAATCTCTAGCTTGTGACCTGGAGGGGTGTGAGCCATGAATGTGTGCAAAGAGAGTTGTGGAACACTCATGCCTTAAATCCTTTTGCAACTGCTGCAGCTCGTCTTTTGAAAAAGTGACAGTTCTCGCGGCCGGTGTGAGTGGAGACGGATTGACTGAATGGGAACCCATTCGTCAATCGAGGTGTGTTGGCTGATTCAAACACAAAAAATAAAAACTCCGTCTGCTTTCCTGAAACCCAGGAGACCCCTATAAGAGAATAGGGGTACTCTAGATGAAGGAGTGGGTGAAGAAGAAGGGAAAGAGAAGAAGAAACCAAGGGGAGACAGCGGCAGCAAGGAGGAGGAGGGGAGAGGAGGGGAGGATAGAGGAGAGGAGGCGTGGAGGAGAGGGGGAGAAGAGGAGTAGAAGAGAGGGGAAGGAGAGAGGAGGAGAGGAGATGGGAGGAGAAGCAAGGAAGAGCAGGGGGGGAGAGGAGGGGATAGTAGGCTGCAGCGGGGGGGGAGCAGCAGGCTGCAGCGGGGGGGGAGCAGCAGCAGGTGCGGGGGGGGGGAGCAGCAGGCTGCGGCGGGGGGGAGCAGCAGCAGGCGTGGGGGGGGAGCAGGCTGCAGCGCAGGGGGGGGAGGCTGCAGCAGGTAGGAGGGAGGGGCAGCGCGCAGGGGAGAGGGCAGCGCGGGGGAAGGAGGCAGTGCGGGGGAGAGGGCAAGTAGGAGGGGGCAGCGAGGAGGGAAGGGAGGGGGCAGTGAGGAGGGGGCAGGAGGAGCAGCAGGAAGCGGGGAGAGAAGCAGCTGGAGGAGCGGGGAGATGAGCAGCAGCAGGGAGGAGGAGCAGCAGGAGGGAAGGGAGGGGGCAGCGAGGAGGGGAGCAGGAGGAGCAGCAGGAGGAGCGGGGAGAGGAGAGTAGCAGTCGAGCAGGGAGAGGAGGGGAGCAGGAGGAGCGGGGAGCAGCAGCAGTTGGGGCACCATTTCAAACCTAAAAGGATGGTTTAGAAGAAAATGCTACATGGAAAGTGTAAGCAAACATAGGAAAGGTTTCAAGACATTGTTTCCAAGAACATAAACGGAGTTTGAGGAAACAGGATGCTATGTCACCCATAAAAGTGATTAGGGTGACAACATCCTATGTAAAGTTGTTATATTCTAGAACTGGTTATAAGAACAATGAACTATGGATAAAAGCAATGTTGTAAGTTCGCATAGGTATGTTAACTTGGAGGTTGGAGTGAGCACTAGAAGTTAGTGAGGGGGTACCTTACTAAAATCCCTAGAGGGCAAGTGCCCTTAAGCTAATAAAAATAACCCTTGGTGCTAGGGGTTGTATGAGATAATAGCTACTTGGAGTTTCTAGGGCCTTTTTCAAGGGAAGAGAAGAGGAAACATGGGAAAGGGCTCCACTCACAAGGTTGGGAGGAGAATGAGAGGTACTACTCACACAGCTCAAAGCATGAGAAAGAAAGAAAGAAAGTCTATTAATGTCCACTGGAGACCAAAAGGTCTATGGGATAGCAAGAAACCCTCTAGTACATCTGCTTCAGGGAGGGCACATGGTAGCTGCCAAGGAGTGGAAAAAAAAACCCACATTATTTAGAGTACCTACATGATAGTCTGGAAGAGTAAACAGCCATACATCAGTTTAAGACTGAGAGTCTTTTGGTTTTGATTTGAACTCTTTGATTAGTGCTATGCCTTCACAGTAAACTGCCCATTTTCCATCCTTTCTGGCAGCCCAGACTTTAGCTAATTCAGTTGCCTTAATCTTAAGTTGAGCTTGTGTAAGCTCCTCTGCTATCCATACTTTGGTGCCCTTCAACTTGTAAGATTGTCGAAGAAGCTTGATCCTCATATCTTTTGACTTCAGTGTAAGGATTGCATGACCTTTATAGTGCAAAATAGAAGCTGGAGTCGTCATCATCCTGCTCATCATCATCCACCCATTCAATGTTGGGCAAGCTTGCTTTGATCTTTGTCAATATTTCACTAAATGTGTCCTCCTCTTTGTACCAATCTTCTGGGAGTCCCCCTATTCTAATCTTCAGCGCATTATCACATCTAGCTTTGTGTTCTTTAATCTCTACTTGAATATCAGACTTGCTTGCTTTGGTGTCCACTTCCACAATCACTTCCTTCTTAGCAGTTTATACTTTAGTGTGAACAAGATCTTTGTCTGTATAGACTAGCTACGGGGTAGGGGGGGAATCCTTACAAGATTTTACAGCCTCATCAATTACTGCCTGCTTACCAGACCCTTCCAGAATGTGAAGTCGAGCCTTTACTTCTGCCAGTTCCAATCGTAGCTCTCTCACTGCCTGTTGCAGATAAAAAATCTGATCCTGTTGCCCAAGGATGGGTCGTTTTGAGCCTTCTTGTTGGTAATTCCGTGCATATGGAGAGGGTGTCATGGCTGCAACTGTAGAGGACCGAGTCCTGATGGATGTTGAAGGAGTTGAGGGAGTCGAGGGGGACTTGGAGGAGAGGGTAGGCTTGTCCATAGTTGGTTGTCTGTTAAACCCCCTAGCTTAACCTAACCCCGGGTTGGGTTGGGGGTTTAGCCCAACTCGGGGTTAGGGTTAGTTTGGCTGCTTCTAACGGTACGGAGGGAGAGGTACGGGCTGTTGTTGCTGACGGACTGTATGGTACTGGCTGCTTGCCGACGGGCTGTACGGACGGGGGAGAGGTATAGACGACGGAGATACGGCAGTTTGGAGGTACGGACAAAGTACGGAGGTGTGGAGGTACTGCGGAGGTACGGGGGTACGGACGAGGTGCGAACGGGGAGGGAAGAGAGAGAGAGAGAGAGAGAGGCTGAGCGGAGGGGGGGCTAGCGGGAGAGAGAGGGAGGTATGGATGAGGTATGGAGAGGGGCTAGCTAGTGGGAGAGAGAGGGAGGTACGGACGAGGTACGGAGAGAGATCAGAATGAGAGGTACTACTCACACAAGTCCAAGCATGTTTAAAAATTGGCAATCTTTTGTTTTCTACATCAAAGGAAGGCAACATTAGATGAGCATAGTTTTGTCCATCCTTTGAAGCCAAGTACCTATGATGACACACCTATGCCACAAAAAGAAAACAAAAGGTGCAAGAAATCGTCCTTTCTTGATTCTTGAGGTTGATTGTACAAATAAGTGCAATTGCACGTGCTCCTGCGAGCCTCCCCTCCCCTCCTGCAACCTCTACCTCCCCCTAGCTCCTCCCCGCCTCGACCACCCCCACCCCCTGCCTCTCCGCCCTCACCCCCCCTCACCCTCCGCCTCACCTACGCCGCTGCCGCCACCCCCCCCTCGCTTCACCCGCTCCCGCCCCCCCGCCCCCTCGCTTCACCCGCCCGCCCCCTCGCTTCACCTGCCCCCGCCCCCTCGCTTCACCCGCCCCCGCCTCACCCCCCGCCCCCTCGCCTCACCCGCCCCCGCCTCACCCCCTCGCCTCACCCGCCCCTGCCTCTCCGCCTCACCCCCCCGCCCCCTCGCTTCACCCGCCCTCGCCCCCCCACTCCGCTCCCCCCCCGCCCCCCCGCTTCACCCCCCCGCCCCCTCGTTACACCGCCCCCCGTCCCTCCCGCCCTTCCGCTCCGCCCCGCCCCTTCCGCCCCGCCCTTCCACCCCGCCCCCTCTCGCCCCGCCCCGCCCCTCCCCCGCTCCCGCCTCCTCACCTCACCCGCTCTCCATCCTCACCCTTCACCCCACGTCACCTCCGCCTCCCAGCCTCCCTCCGCCTCGGCTCTCGACTACTGCGCCTCCGCTTCCCCCGCCCGACTCACGTCGCCCCGGTTCGCCTCACCCGTCTTCTTCACACCCAGGCTCCACCTCCCGCATCTATCCCCCCCCTTTTTGGGTGGCAGCCTCTTCTTCATCGGAAGCCTCGCAGTTTGTCTTGGCGGTATGGCGGCTCCCTGCCCGGAACCGGAGGCCCAGTCGGACCCTCCCTCTCCAGATGCCTACCGCGTCATCCTAACAGAGCAACAATCGTCTCGGGTTCAGGAGGTTTCCAATGACTTTGCCCTTACCTCTGTTTATGGCAGAGTCATTGGACATTCCCCCTCCAGATCAGCCATCAGGGACTGGCTCCAGTCCACTCTCATGCTAGAGGACGGCCATATTGAGGAGGTGGCCCTTATGGGAAGGGGCATCTTCTGGCTCAAACTCTCCAATGCGAAAGCTGCGAGCAACCTGATTGCTGGTTCCCCCACGTCGGTGGATGGAAAGATTATTATGATAGTCTCGTGGTACCGTGGATTCAGCGCAGCGGATTTTGATGCTCGGTTCCGTATACCTCGCCATCCAGTGACGCTAGTTTTCCCAGGTCTTGCTGCTGAGCTGCGTCCGATTGTCAGGGACCTGGGATCCCACTTTGACTGGGTTATGCACGACACTTTCGCCGACGCGGTGACTACGGCAGGAGCCCCCCGAGTCCGTGTGGCTGTGGCGGACCCTGCGACTCTCCCTGCAGTGATCGAGATCGTGACAGATGCCGGCAGCATCACCTAGAGCATGGTAGTCACCGGACAGCCAGGCCAGTGCCTGAGGTGTCACGGCTTTGGGCACCTGGCGGCTGTTTGTCCACAATTCGCCAGCTCTTCTCAGCCTCCCCCGCCCCCTCCCCCTCCGCCCCCTCCCCCCCCCTCCGGGCAGCCACGTCAGGAGGAGCAGAGGTAGCCGTCCAGAGTTAGCTGGCGGTTGGACTGAGGTTAGAAGGAAAAGAGGAAAGAACAAGAAGATTTCTGATAAAGGCAAGGAGGCAGAGGTTACCCAACTGTAGCAGCACCTCAAAGACATGACAGGTAGCCGCCCCAGGGTCCTGGGAGAGCTTCTTCTTCGACGGTAGCCCGCCCTCCACAGCCTCAGGTCCCCCTCTCTTCCGCTCCCCAGCCCCTTTCCACTCAGTCCCAGCCCCTTCCCCAGTCGCACCCCCCTTTTCCCGACCCGCATCTTCAACCCCCGCCTCTTCCTCCCCAGTCTCCTCCTCCTCCTTCTCAGCCCCAGTTCCAGGTGTATCCCCATCCCCCCCCCCCGCCTCTCTCAGCTCTCCTGCAGAGTTAGCTGTACCGATGGTTCCTCAGCCGAGGGCAGCCCCCGCTCCCCCTCCTCCACCTCCCCCGCTAGTCGCCTCCGTGGAGTCTGAGTCGCATACTCCCCAGCCTCCCCCCCCTTCCCCTCCACTGGCAGGACACCCTGAGTCTACACCACCACTGGAGCAGGCTTCCCTGTCCGCTAGCCCCTCAGTGGCAGACTCTAGTGGGCCTCAGCTTCAGGAGAGAGAGCTTCCTCGCAACTTTTACAGATCTGGCCCTTGGGACTACTTGGATGTGGCCGACCTCGGGACCTTCCCTGCTTGTCTCGACATCAGTATCTTCCTGCTCCACAAAGGGGTGGATGGGAAGATAGCCGCCTTGGCCCCGAGGGATGGCCCTAGCTTCGCTTTCACGTTCCTCAGCGACGGCACCGAGACTTGGACAGATGACTCGGTTTGGGAGGCCCTCAGAGAGCAGACGCACGCTCAGGTTTGCTCCTGGATAGGCCCGTCCGGTGGGCAGCTTCTCGAGACTCAGTGGTCCGAGGGTGACGTGCGCCTGCGGTGGCATTGCGCTGCCAAACGCTTCAGACTGATCGTGATCCTCAGGCCCCCTCTGTCATGGCCCCTCCCCCAGGATGTCAGAGCCTGGACCCCTCAGAAACTCCGAGCCTTCTACGGGATGACTACTTCAGAGATCTCGAGCCAGGCATTTGCTCATGGCACCAAAGGCCTCTCGCCTTTGTTGAAGGTGTTGAAGAACGGGCAGGACGACCCCGCCTCCCCCTCCAAACCTTCTCATAAGCGTCAGCGCCTCCACTCCGAAATGTCAGCTTCTTCATCGACATCGGCCGCGAGCAGACAGTTGTTCGCAGCCTCCCAGTCCTCACCATGAGCCTACACCTTGTATCCTGGAATGTGAACGGGTTACGTTCGTCTGGCACCCGTGGTCCTAGGAAGCTCATTTTGAGACAGGAACTTCAACCAGCAGTGATTGGTCGTTTGGATGTACTTCTGCTCCAGGAGCACAAGCTTTCTGCGGCTCACTCCCGTAGTTGTGGGAAGATTCTCCCTGGACGCTCTCACACTTATTGGGAGCCCTCGATCGGCGCACAGGGGAGGAGTGGAGGTGTCTGTACTTCCGTGTGCGCGCAGTTAGCCCAGGGAGTTTTCGGTCATGGCACGTTGATCCCAGGCCGTGCCCTTTGGGTAGGCTTGGAACTGGAGGGTTCCAGAATAGGAATCCTCAACATTTATGCTCCCACAGACCTCCGTTGCAGAGCCACCTTCTGGAGGACACTCACAGGGATTCTCCTAGACATGGATTCTTGGATTGTTGGAGGTGACTTCAACAATCTGGAGACCTTGGAGGACTAGCAGGGCAGAGGACCAGAGTTTACAGGTATGTCTCAGGCAGAGCAGTCCGCTTGGGACTCATTTATCTTCGCGACAGGAGGTAGGGACAGCTGGAGAGACCCGTCCTTCCGTCGTTGGCACGGGAGCTTGGACTTCTCGTGGGGCTTCCGCAGGGAAGGAGGCAGACTCCTGGAGAGGCTGGATAGATTTTATGTCAGTGATTGGGCCATCAACAGAGGCGGTCAGGCGGGTATAGTTCCAGGGACGACACTTTTCGACCATGCGCCTGTGCTCTTATCATTAGACTCGGCAGTTCAGGCCCTTCCCCCCCGTTCATGCCGGATTCCCGACTCCATTTTCTCGAGGGAGGACGTGCGCAGTAGTATCGGCAGTCTTTGAGACAGAGATTGGGGCGAGTGCGTGGATCTGGTTGATTCGATGGCGCAGACTTTGCACGAGTCCAGCCAGATTTGCCAGCTCGCAGCCCTACAGGTTCGACAGGAGTGGTGGGGCAGAGAGAGAGCTCTTCGGAGGAGACCCTTCGAGCCAGAGCCCTTCTTGAGGAGACCCTCCAGCGTCGTTCAGAGTTCTCCTATCACGCCTCTCTCTCTTTCTAAGCTCGGAAGGGCGACCGGATGTGCAAGGAGTTCTTCAAGACGCATGGCCAGAGAGCAGCAAGGTGATCAGCTTCGGAGTCTTAGGACAGCCGAGGATCCGGGTGAGGTCTTGGGGTTGGCTACCGACTTCTACAGGACTCTTTTCCAGCAGAAGCCGCTTGCCCCTCGCACCCGACGCTCCCGTGAGGAGGTGTGGAGGCACATTCCATCCCTGGTCCAACCCAGCATGCAGGCGACGTTGTTGGCACCGTTCACTACGGACGAGATGTTGGAGGCCTTGATGGCCATCGACGGGCAGAAATGCCCGGGCGAGGATGGGCTATCCCGAGCATTCTTCACCTCCTTCTGGGATCAGATCCATCAGCCCCTCCTAGCAGCTCTTCAGAGGATTTTCAGCAGCGGCTATATGCCAGAGAGCCTCTCCTCGGGATTGATTTGCCTCATCCCAAAGGGAGGAGATCGACAGGAGATCCGTCAGTGGCGCCCGATCACCCTCCTCACCACTGCCTACAAAATCCTTGCCAAGATGATCAGCGCCAGAGTTCGGCCTCTACTTCAGACCTCATTCATGACACCCAGACTGGCTTTGTCCAGGATCGCAGTATCCTGGATAATGTCTTCACCTTCTCAGAGGCAGCGGAGTGGGCCCAGCACAATGGGTCACACCTAGCCATCCTACTTCTTGACTTTGAGAAGGCCTACGATCGAGTGGACTGGTCCTTTCTGGAGGGGACTCTGGAGCGACTAGGTTTCCCAGCAGGATGGATTCAGGGTATTTCAGCGTTATACAGGACAGCTTCTAGCAGGGTCATCATTAGCGGCAAGATGGGTGAGCATTTTCGTTTGGAGAGATCAGTGCATCAGGGCTGCCCCCTTGCTCCTTACATGTTCCTCTTCTTCGCCGAGGCTATGACATACTACCTTCGGGCGAGGTCTACTGGGATCAGGGGTGTTCGCCTTCCACTCCGGGAGGACACGGAGCTCTTGGACTCGGAGTACGCGGATGACACAACACTGTATGTCCAGGATGATGAGATGATGTTGGAGAGGGTGAGGATGGCCCTCGAGGTCTTCTGTTCGGCAGCCGGTGCGAAAATCAACTGGAACAAATCAGTTGGCTTTCTCACAGACCCCGGGGCATGCTCTCAATGGGGGAGGTTTTTGGGTTTCAGGTGGATCCCGCGGGGACAGACAGCTAGATACCTCGGTTTTCAGGTCAGCCTGGATATCATGCCAGCTCAGCAGTTTCTCCCGGTGCTAGATTCCATTCGACGGAAGCTGGCTTTCTGGAGCACTGCTAAGTTCTCCCTTGCAGGTCGTGCCCTGGTAGTCAACCACGTCCTCCTAGCCACGGCTTGGTATGTGGCATCCTGTTGGTGTTTCTCGAGATCCAGCGTGGCACAGCTTAGGAGGCTGGTTCGGAACTTCCTATGGTCCGGGGAGGATGGCCTCAGAGATACCAGAGCCAGGGTTGCTTGGCAGACAGTCATTCTTCCGCAGGCTGAGGGTGGCCTGGGGGTCATCGATCCAGAGCTTCAGAGTCAGGCCCTGTTGGGCAAGCTAGTTATCCACGGTTTGACCCCGGGGGGGCAAACGTGGAAGATGTTACTTCAGCAGGGGGTCGGCTCTTGTGTCCCGCGCCGAGGTGGAGAGTGGCTACCGTCCCTCAGGTGGATCTTCACTTCCGCCCCGCTCACTCAGCCCCGCTCCCCACTCGTTCGTAGCCTCCTCATGGTTTGGAGGCGGCTCCGCCTCAGTCTCATACAGTCCCCTCCTAGCTGTCAGGAGGAGATCGATCGCCAGCCGCTTATCTCGAACGATCAGGTCAGAGATGCCGAGGGCCTTCAGCTGGGGGAGAGATCACACATCAGGTGGGACGGCTGGATGCGGGGGCCAGCCCGGTCCCTTCGAGTTTGGAGGGACACGTACAGACATTTCGAGACGGCTGATCTTGCAGACGCAGCTGGAGGTGCCCGTGGAGCCCAGGCGAGACGTACGGAGATAGACGGCGCGATTCCAGCTGATTGGTTGGTTCCACCCGAGCTTCAGATCCTCATGCCTGGTGATGACCGTTGGCTGGGACAGTTCACCCCTCGTGGCATCCCACTGGTGGTTGCAGGGCGGATGGACGACTCCTCTGTTTCCTTCTTCGCGGTTATGGGGGATGGCCGACTCAGGAGAGAGGATGTGCTCATCGACCCCCTACTCCCATGGCAGAGGGTTCGGGTCGTAGGCCTCATGGGGAAGGTTTGGCGGACCGATCCTAGCATAGAGCAGGATCAGCTGCAGCTTTGGCGACTCTGGCTCTGGGAGGGGCAGGCCTTGTCAGAGCTGGATTGGGACCCAAGAGAGTGGAGATGGCCAGAGATTGTGACAGGTCAGGGGCCGACCTCTTTCTTTGCCTACAGCACGACTTTGGGCAGGCGAGTTCTCGGGAGGATGCAGAGCCGCCCTCTCACCCAGCGGCCCAGTTGGTATGCACAGGGTATTTCCAGATTCTTTTTGCAGGCCTTCTGGAAGGCCTTGTGGGAGAGCTGGCGGCCGCGGAAGATCTCCTACTTCCTGTGGCTTCTTGCCCACAAAGGTCTTCCAGTGGGGAGCTGGTTGCGGCAGATAGGCCAGGACGGACGTTGTCAGATCTGTCATGAGGACGAGGAGTCACCAAAACATTGCCTATGGAGTTGCACTCGCGCCCAGGAACTGTGGAGGTGGACTTTCGGGATCCTTACTCGCGCAGCACCGGAGCTAGGATTGATCACTTGGGGCGCGTTCTGCTGGTGCAGCACCGCACCTAGTTTTCATCACTTATTCGAGGCATGTCAGCAGGACCCTACATTCCTTATCACACAGGGGACGTGGGGGCCGCTCGAGAGCATCCCGCCGCACCTGGCAGAGGCCGGCTCAGGAGCTCAGGAGAGGCAGCCAGTCTGGGAGATTATTAGCAGCATCGCAGGATGGCACATTTCGACCTCGCGATGCGCGCAGATCCTCGGTGGCACCTCCTTATCGACTGCCCAGATCATGACTGACATCTGTAGCGAGATTATACACACCCTCAGAGGCCAGTGGGACCAGATACAGGGGACTCCGGGGCCGGTCGGGAGAAGTGGAGACGTTTCCTTCGGGTTTGGGACACACAGGGCCTCTTCTTCGAGCAGGCTTCGTAGGGCCTTCAGTGGCGCTACTCACCACCTCTCTGGCTGTTCATTCACACTCGCTTGATCCTGCCGTGAGAGAGAGCTTTACTTTTGTTACCTTTTGGGTTGCGTCCGATTTGTGAACGCAGCCCGTCAGCTGCAATGCTGACCTCTTGTATCTTGTTTTCGAAGTAATATAATTAGCACTGTTTTTTCGGCAAAAAAACTCTCTTGCCCAATGTCATGCTGTAAGCGAAGAAAGGGGTCGGCCCCTGGCCTGTCACAACCTCTGGCCATCTCCACTCACCTGGGTCCCGCTCCCTTTATAAACTGACCTACATGAGTACACCATTTTGATAGACCTAACCAGCCTTAGATGGTTCTAGCTCTAAGTCTATATCTTCTTAATATTAAAGAAAAATGCATCTAAGACTGGCTTGCTTTGACTTAGTCTATTAGCTTTTAGCAATGTATCATCCTCCCTTGTTAAGGAGGAAACCAACCCCCATAAGTTGATAAAATCATTTAAGGACCAAGTAAATAACAGCTGTCTTGTCAGCACTATCGCAATGGTTGAGGATATTGCATTGATCATAGGTCGTCCTATGACATGCTTGACACTTTTTCTCGGGAGGATGCAGAGCCGCCCGCCCACCCAGGGGCCCAGTTGGTATGCTCAGGGTATCTCCAGGCTATTTTTGCAGGCCTTCTGGAAGGCCTTGTGGGAGAGCTGGCGGCCGCGGAAGATTTCCTACTTCCTTTGGCTACTCACCCACAAGGGTCTTCCAGTGGGGAGCTGGTTGCGGCAGGTTGGTCAGGATGGACTTTGTCAAATCTGTCATGAGGATCGAGGAGTCACCAAAACACTGCCTGTGGAGCTGCACTCGCGCCCAGGAAGTGTGGAGGTGGACCTTCGGGATCCTTACTCACGCAGCACTGGAGCTAGGTTTGATCACTTGGGGCGCGTTCTGCTGGTGCAGCACCACACCTGGCTTTCATCAGTTGTTCGAGGCAGGCCCGCAGGACCCCATGTTCCTTATCACCCAGGGGACTTGGGGGCCGCTAGAGGGCATTCCGCCGCACCTGGCAGAGGCTGACACAGGATCTCAGGAGAGGCAGCCAGTTTGGGAGATTATTAGCAGCATCGTTGGATGGCACATTTGGACCTTGCGCTGCGCGTAGATCCTCGGTGGCACCTCTCTTTCGACTGCCCAGGTCATGACCGACATCTGGAGTGAGATTATACACACACTCAGAGGCCAGTGGGACCAGATACAGGGAGATTCTTGGGCTGGCCGGGAGAAGCGGAGACGATTCCTCCGTGATTGGGATACGCAGGGCCTCTTCTTCGAGCATACTTCTCAGGGCCTTCAGTGGCGCTATTCACCACCTCTCTGGCTGTTCATTCACACTCGCCTGATCCCTCCGTGAGAGAGAGCTTTCTGTTTCCTTTTAGGGCTGCGTCTGATTTGTGAATGCAGCCCCATCAGCTGCAAAACTGACCTCATGTATCTTGTTTTCGAAGTAATATAATCAGCACTGTTTTTTCGGGAAAAAAAAAAGTTTATAAAGGGAGCATTCCCTAACCAAAGAGGTTATTCACTGGTTTCATAAGTTCAAAAATGGGATGTCTGCAAATACATTAACTCGGAACCAAAACCAATGAAGCTAGCCACATATCTATATCTAAAAAGGAAATAACATTGTTCAGATATAGGTACAACCTTAAATAGACTAAGTTATCATCTTAGTAACCAAATAGCTCTCTTTTAAAAAAAAAATTAAAGGTATGATGTATTTAAGACAGCCTTACCAATTTTAAATCTATCTTCAACCTTTCTTCCTCTTTCTTCCTCATTTCCTAAGACACACGAACAAACTTTTGTTATTTTTAAAGCCATACAAGCACAAATCTAGTGTATCTCTATTCTACCTTTACACTGTAATCTATTGTCTACTTTTGAAAAGGCATGAAAGTAATCAAGTCTCACCTTCTCTTCTTTTTCTTGAAAATAGTTCTGATATGTACATAGTTGGCTTTCTATGTTCTTGTGGTCACCCTATTTAAAATTAAATGAAGCAAAATACACATCCCATCAAAAGGTTGTTTCCTTTTTCACTTTCTAGATGATTCATACAAAATACACATTTATCAAAAGGTTGTTCCCTTTTCACTTACAAGATGTTATATGGTTAATATTCATCTAGCACCAACTTCACAACATTGACCTATTCATTGTATGATAAATTTGATAGTTTGAAAATTGTATGTAGCATGCTTCATAGTTACAAAACATGAATGTGTACTTTGAAGGTATGAAAATGTCAATCTCTCTCCGGAAAAAAAATCATTTGATGGTTTCCTCATCCACTCTCAATCTAAATAATCAAGACATCGTGGAAAATTTATTGGCATGGTAAAGAAAGCATACATCATGCACACTACCCTAAGTAGAGGTCAGTATAATGAGGACAAAAATAGGGACGGTTTGGAAAGAGCCTCCTTCCTTTTAAGGAAAATTTCATTTCAAATTCCCTTTTCTATGCTCAATTTACATGACCAAGAAATCATGGGAAAATTATTGGCATGGGGGAAAAAATCAAACATCATGATTGCACCATCTTTTTCATCCCTCTTTGACACCGATTGCCAAGCTCACAATTTTCCAATTTAATTTGGCACTATAATGGACATCATGGGGGTGTCAATCATGATTTAAAAAAATTATGAGCCTTTGTGAATACGTTATATAGTGACCCAAAAGAGAGAAATGCAAATAAAACTTTCGACATGTTGATAATATTCTTTGAAGTTGCTCAGCCAACATGATAAAGAATTTGTTTAGACACTTTTATGTATAGTCACCAAACTATGTATTCTAAATGGAATGTCGATGGTGTGAGGGGACTTATGCCTGGGCAGGAGCCACAGAAGGACTTTTTATTCACAGCATACATGCCTACACACCTTCATCGGGAGGAGACTAGATGGATAGTACCAGCTGCTAGATCTTTACTTCAGCCCATCTCAGATCTCCTTCTTTCCCTCTTATGACTGCTATCCTCAAAGCATGGGCCAGCTTCAAGAGTACTCTTCAGACGGTTTCCCTTTCCTCTTGTGAAGAGATGATAGGCAGCCTGTCATGTTAAACGATAGTATATTGGATGAGCATGGCAGACCACTTGGTGCTTTTCACTACATACAGTGGTCCAGTTGGGAGAGGGGGCCTATCTCCATTGTGGGATCCTTGAAAGCTTTTGAAATCTTATAGATGATAGGAAATCTTAGATGATTAGTCATCTCAGAGGGAGTGTAGGGAGAATCGATGCAACCTTGCTAGTGGATCAGGTGGATACAGATGACATGCTTATTACGTGTTCCACTTGGATGGCCGTGTTCACGACAAGTACGAGCATTCCACTTCAAGTTATTGCAGTTTGAGATGCACATGAGAATGCCATAGTTTTTTATATGCATTGGGGAGTCAGGCTGTCCAGATCCACAGATGACATCTTGCTAGAGAGAGCATTTCAGCCCGTCAGGATTGTGTGTTATGTGGAGTTTGGTCTTGATTTCACTAGTACCTGAATCTTGACCCTTTTCTCATTTCTCTTGGATAATGGATATTATGGCTTTATGGAGGTGTTCCCATAAAGTTCTTCCAGTGGGACCTAGGAGAGTGGGAGTGGATTGATGAAGGGAATTGAGAGAAGAGCGTTCCCTTCTTTCATTATATTGTCAGTAATGTCAGGTGATTTCAGCTCAGTTGTAGAGATTGGAGGTCTTCAAGAGCTCTTCATTGGGATAGTTTTCGTATTACTACTGATTTGCAGAAAAACATTTCAAGGAGACTCTAGAAATCCTACAGGAATAGAAAAATTGTAGACACATACAATGACATCGTGGTGTAGGATAGACTAGGACTTGGTCTATTTTGGTGTGTAGTACTTGGGTACTATATATACCAAGTACTTGCACTTCATTTTCATTGAGCATTCTATTAGAGTTTCTGTGTGACCACTTCTTGCTCACTTGTGTTCACAACCTTTCGCCATTTGTTCCTTCATGTGGTATCTGAGCCTCTCTTACTAGTACCATGTTCTTGCCTTGCTTTCTATTACCCAACAAGTTCACCGGTGTCCTCGTGTGTTGCTCCGATCACCTTAGCTTGCTCGTGGACTTCAAGGCACCTTCATGGGAGCACTTTCGTCACTGTATAGCTCGTGCTCCACCCGATCCAAGCCGTACATCAGTCGTACAACAATACGTACAGCTGTCGTACATTTCATACAGATTTCCACATAACTATCATACAATCCGCCATACATTTTTAATGGATTTCTGTACCATCTTCCTGTCCGTACATTTTGTAGGAACAAGAATGAAGATGGATTGTGAACACAAGAGAACAAGTGAACACAAGTGAACTCAAATGAAATGTTAGACCAAATGAAGTACAAGTACTTGGTATATATAGTCCAAGTACTAGAACACACTAAAACTCCAAAATAGGCTAAGTCCTAGTCTATCCTACACCACCATATCATTGTATATATCTCTACAAATCCCCCCTCAATGATATGGCTGAAGTACTCTAGAATGATCTAGAAGTACTTGAAGTACCTAAAGTACCTTGGTTGCACAAATTCATCCACATGTGGATATAGCAACCTATGGGAGTGCAAAAGAAAACAATGTTATTTTACAACCCCCCTTGACATTGTTTGAATGTCTAGTATCCCCAAGCCAGGTCGATGTCGTGTGAAGAGAGGAACTGAAAGGATTTTAGTGAAGATATCTGCCACATTGTCCTTAGTGGAACAATATGTGAGATCAATGAAGGCATTTGTGATTCAATCCCGCACATAATGATAGTAGTGGTTTTCAATGTATTTTATGCAAGCATGAAATACATGATTGTTCCCAATAACAATGCAACTCTGGCTGTCACGGCAAATCGAAGTTGCATTACCATCCTGAGCATGATGCAAGTCATGCAGAAGCTTCCTTAACCACATACATTCCATAGTGGCTGAATTTGCAGCTTTGTATTCTGCTTCACTGAAGGAGAGAGACACATAGTCTTTCTTCTTATTGAGCCATGAGATGCACGCTGAGCCCAATGAGAAGCAATAGCCGGAAGTGGACCTGCAATCATCGATGTCCCCTAACCACGGTGAAGCCACTCAGAGAAATGTCACCATCTAGAGCATAATCCAGCCCATAGGAAAGTGTACCGTATACATATCTGAGAACCCTCTTTATTGCATTCCAATGCATGATTGTGGGACAATGCATGAACTGGTTAAGAAGCGTTGTGGCATAGGCAATGTATGGCCGTGTAGAGCATAAGTAGATCAAATTGCCAACCAACTGCCTGTACAATGTACCATCAAACTTTTCAATTGTATCATGCTTACTCAGCTTTATTCCCTTTTCCAATGAGTGGCCTTAGGCTTACAATTCTCCATCTTAAATTTCTGCAACAACCCCTTCGAATATTTGTCTCTGTTATAGATATCCCCCCTTGGGTTTGCCAAAATTTAATGCCAAGCTAGTAGTATAAGAGGCCCAAATCTGTCATGTTAAAAGTCTAACACAAGACGGACTGAACTGCTGCAAATTACTGCCATTGAGTATGATGTCATCGACATAAAGCACAAGCATGACCAAATCTGATTTTTGTTGCAGAACATATAAATTTTGGCTCTGTATCAGTGTTGACAAAATCCTAGGACAGCAAGAACTAATGTATCTCATGATACCATGCACGAGGCGCTTGTTTCAGCCCATGCAAGGCTTTCCTGAGCTTGCATACCTTGTGCTCTTGTCCCTGAACAACAAAACCCTAGGGCTGATGCACATAGACCTCCTCCTTGAGATCCCCATTCAGGAAGGCAATCTTGACATCCATCTAGTACACAGACCAACCATAAAATGCAGCAAGAGAGATATCAGAGCGAATGGTAGTCATCTTGGCCACCATAGCAAAGGTCTCCTCATAATCTATCCCCTCTTCTTGTGCATACCCCTTGGCAACTAAATGGTCTTTGTATTTCTCAACTGAACCATCTTGTAGATCCATTTGGTGCCAACCACATTCTTGCCAAAGGGCGCATCAACCAAGTCCCATGTTAGAATTCTTCTGAATGGATCTAATCTCAGCTTCCATGGCTTTCTGCCATGCCGGTGATAAGGAAAAAATGGAAAGACAACCAAGAATTATGTACTTCACCACGTTAGATAGCTGAGACTTCATAGGGATCAGTTGCAATGTGGGCTCGTACATGATGAGCTTATGAACCAGATTCTAGAGTATGTCTTTGTAATAGGCACCGAGACAAACCCCCATAAAAATTGACTGAACATAGATCACACAGACTCAGAGAGAACCAAAGGACTACACAACCCGAGACAACTAGACTTTAGAACTAAACTTTCCTCAACAGCTCAGAGAACAGTCAGCCTCAGAATACTACGAACCCACAGCCCACATGAAGGTTATCTTTAGGACTTTTCAAGACATCAACCCACAATCAAGATCCCACAGCCAAGACTCGTAAGCCTCCATCAAGAGCAACAGCTCATAACTCTTGACGTGATCATAACTGCTCCATAGCATCTCCTTCTCAAACACTGAGCTCTAGCATTCCATACATCTCCCCAAAACTGTAGTCAGTGACCAAAGAGTGAGAGGGACTGGCTAGTGGATTGCATCGATCATCTCTGCTCTTACACGACTACGTCCAGCGTCTGTATCTTTCTCTTGCTCGTAGAGTACTCCATACTCATAGCTTATGTCGCCACAGTCCTCCAGACAGCAGAAATGATGCCACAGCTATGCCTCAAGCTTTCACTAAGCAATAGCTCGTAACCTCCTTCCTAAGCATGCTCCCTACCATAGAGTAGCACCCATCCTTTCCTCAAAAAACTCCAGCCATCATCAGACCCACCCATTGTCTATACCATCTCCTACTAAAAGCCACTCCTCCTTTACGAGAAGCTATCTCCTCTCTCTCTCTGCATCCTCCTTCCAACCAAGAATTCATCAATCCTGCACACTACGAAGAAAACTCCCCTGTGAAGCTCACTGCGTGACTCTCCATTGTTGTAGCCTTTGTATCATTCATCCCATCCAACAATTCAATCCCCAGCCTCTCTGTCTCGCACTCCATGTTCCTCGCGCTAGGTACTGGAAGGTAGCATCTCAATACTGCTGCTCGTGCTCCGTGCCCTGATGTCTAGAGCAACACCAGCTAGCTACCTCATTCTCCCTCCCAGCAATGTGCAGTTGCGATCCTCATCTGCTTCTTCTCTCACACAAGTCTCTCCCACCGAGCTTCCATCGACCTTCCCCCACTCATCTCTGGTCTTCAGCTTCCTCCAATATCCTCGAGCTCACGCGCCAAGTCGCTCTTGGTTGCTCCCCATTCATGCCTCCCGCTGGTCCCAAAGCTCCTGTCTCACCCAATTGCCACTGCCACTCAGTCGTCAACCTCCTATCCGCGAAGATATCAACGGCTTTCCACAGTTGAGGTGCCACCTCCAGAGTTACGTGCGCCCACGCCCAACTGCCTTGTCGCCTCCCATAGCTGCTCCTCAGCCAACCCGTCGGATACCGCCTCCTGGCAATTCCTTACCCACGTCTTCCCTTCCTCCTTGCGCAAACCTTAACCTCCTTCCTAGCTTCCGGTGTAGGCCTTTCCCGCTCCACAATAGCAGCAGCAGACTCAGAGCTCCCCCCTGCTGTCCGAGAGCCTCCAGCCCCTGTAGTCATGCCACCCCTGCTCTCCAAGCTCCTTCTGAGCTCCACTCTTCTTGTCTCTACAGCTCGCCCTCCTTCCGCATCAGCGTATTGCGATTCTCTTGCGATTCTCCACTAGGCCACCTTCAAGCTTACGGTTCTCCTCGTCTCCACTACGAGCCTCTCCTGCTCACCATCTCCCGTATCCCCCCCATCTCCAATCTCCACTCGCTCCTCCTAATCTACCATAAGCGGCACGCTCCCCTTCTAGAGGTCTCCAGCTCGTATCATATAGTAGCCTCCTTTCACGTAGC
Organism: Dipteris shenzhenensis; assembly: GCF_047967505.1. Lineage (NCBI taxonomy): Eukaryota > Viridiplantae > Streptophyta > Polypodiopsida > Gleicheniales > Dipteridaceae > Dipteris > Dipteris shenzhenensis. The sequence goes on along the minus strand of NC_141623.1, from coordinate 43,325,616 downwards.
ATGCCAGCTCGTCGTCGAGAAGCATCCCTTCATCCATCAGGTAGCCACCTTTGCATGAGCAGGATGCCTTCCCAATTAGTCCAGCCACCTCAGCCTAATCTACCACCTCATCAGTGACATTTTACCACTCTCAAGACATTTCCCCCAAATCACATTAAATGCACATTTTGGACCTTTAGTCACACAATTCCCACACACATTAGCATGCACATTAAAGCTTGCATGCAACCCCGTACACACACATGAAAAGCCCTTTGACATGGACACCATAACATATCAAATTCCTGTAACATGCAAGTGCACATTGACTCAAGAAAATGTAAAAAGCCCTTCATGACTTGACTTTACATGACCCCAAAAACATTTTGCTTAATCACACACTGGACACCCTTGCTCTGGAAGTCTGGTACAACCACATTGCATTTCATCATTTCCCATGAAGTCCCTGCAAAACATACTTTATTATCTCAAAAAAGTATACATCAGTCCATCATGCTTGTGAAAGAAAAATCCACAAATGCCAAAAGCCCACACCTACCCTAGATGTGTACAACTATGTGCCTACCCACAGCTATATACAGTGCTCAAAAACTTGATACAGATTTTGTCCTATCACCGGATTGCCCAGAGCATACTCAAAGTGCTAAGGCTCAGTTTCAGCTTCATCACTTGGGTCATGAGAGAAAAATTCACCTGCTTCTTAGCATTTTGAGTGCTGGCCCTGGTTCTCCCCAATGCAGGCTGATCTTTAGCATCTGCAAGTGTCAACCTAGCCCATCGAGGAACTGAATTCTCAGCTATCCCACTGGGAATAGTATCTGGAAGTGCATCTGCCATGGCATCCTTCGCACGGCACTAATAATGCTTCCAAATATTGGGTTGTCCCTCCCCAAGGTGTTGTATGAAACATACTGAAAATACTAGCAACACCTTTCCAGATCGTCCTCACCTATCTGCACTCCGAAAGGCAATGCTGTAGTGACTCAACTACAATGTGGCAACGACGACAAGTAGTGTCAACCTCGAACCTGGATCTCCACAGGTTCACTGCAATCCCTCCATGAATAGAAAGCTAAAAGAAAAGAGTGATTTTTCTACTTCTGAGGGATTTCCAGAGCCTACACCATAAGATTTTATGCACAGTTGCGAAAATTCAAAAACCATCCCAATGAGGGGCTCTGGAGGGCCCCCAACCTCTACTGCTGAGCTAAAATCTCCGGGCATTTCTGATTGTATAACGAAAGAACGGGATGCTCTTCTCTCGGTGCCCCTCATTAATCCATTTCCACTCCCCTGGGTCCCACTGCAAGAACCTAATAGGGGAACCACCATACAACTCCTTGCAATCTTGATAGGATGACAAGCAGCCTCCAAAAGAATATCATCAGAAGATCTGGTAAGACTACCTCCCGACTGACTCCCGACTGAACATCAAAGACTAGGATATCCTCATGTGCATCCTGCAGGGCAATAATCTGTAACGGAATGCCCGTCCTTGAGAACGCTCCCCATCCAAGTGAACTCTATGATCGAAAAGCCTTGGCTTTCAGTGCTATAGCCTACAAAGATGCATTTGATGCTCTTATCATCAAGCTTGGATCTTCTTAGCTGGTACCAAAGTATATGCAACAAACCCAAAGACTCTAAAATGATGCACCTTGGGCTTGTACCCATAAATGCCTCAAAAGGCATCATGTCAACCAATGCTTGTGTAGGCCATCGATTCTGAATATATGTGGCTGTAATATTTGCTTCACCCCAAAATGCTTTTGACATTCTCTTAAATTTCAGCACACACCGTGTTATCTCCATGAGAGTCCTGTTCTTCTTCTCTGCAATCGGATTATGCTGAGGCATGTATGGCATTGTTTTGTGATCTTTTATTCGATGCTCTTTCAAGTACCCTTCAAAAGCATGTGAAGTATACTCTCACCCATTATCAAAATTAAGTGTTCCAATTCTAAAATTGGTTTGGTTCTTATCCAATGCTTTAAACTCCTTAAACTAATTGAACACTTCATATTTGCTTTTCATGAGAAAGAGCTAAGTGCACCCGGAGTAATCATCAATAAATGTAACAAAATACTGATACCCTCTATGGGTTGTGGCATTCATTGGTCCACAAAAATCACTATGCATAATCTGCAAGACCCTTTGTGCTCTTATTGAACCTGGACCATCCTTTTGGAACGGTAAGCGATGCAACTTTCCAAGAGCACAAGCTTCACATACCTCTTGAGTGGCCTGCTGTAATTTTGGCAAACCTTCAACCATATTATGATTATGCAAATACACCAAAGCTCTGTGATGTGATGACCAAACCTAGCATGCCATAAATCACCTGGAGTAGTAAAAGAGACAGCCATAGCATGCTCATTATAGTGCTGAGCCTCAAGCTTGTAAAGACCCATGCTGGCCTCATAAGAACATGTAGCCACAATCTCATACCCTTTCTTTGGATCCTTGATCCTGCATTGATCATCTTGAGATTCCACAAGCATGTGTTCATCATGAGCCATGGATGGAATCGGAACCTTGTGGACTTCACTTGTGGTTGCTTCTTGTACCTTCTCTCCCGTACCTTCCCTTCCGTACGTAGCCTCCCGTAGCTTCCGTACCTTCCATATGTTCCGTACGTAGCCTATCATACCTTCCATACATAGCCTCCCATAGCTCTCCCATTGTACCTTCCCGTACAGCCTCTCCAGTACCTTCCCTTCCGCACAGCCTCCTCGTATCCTCCGTACCTCTCCCGTACACCCTCTCTCCTATACAACCTTTGTACCTTTTGTACCGTACCACCCGTACAGTCTCTCCCCTACCTTCCGTACAGCCGTACCTTCCGTACAACCGTACCTCCCGTACAACCGTACCTTTACTCATCAACACCTCTCCATCCTCAATATCTCCCGTCCGTACCTAGTCTAATCCTAGTCTAGTTCTAGTCCTCCCTAACCCCGAGTTGGGAAAAACCCCCAACCCAACCTGGGGGTTAGGTTATGATGGGGGGTTCATCATACAGCCAACTATGGATTGGCCTACCCTCTCCTCTAAGTCGCCCTCAACCCCCTCTACTACTTCAACATCCATTAGGACTCGGTACTCTACACTTGTAGCCATGACACCCTCTCCATACGCACGGAATTACCAACAAGAAGGCTCAAAACGGCCCATCCTTGGGCAATAGGATCAGATTTTTTATCTGTAGCAGGCAGTGAGAGAGCTACGATTGGAGTTGGCAGAAGTAAAGGCCCGACTTCACATCTTGGAAAGGCCTAGTAAGCAGGCAATAATTGATGAGGCTGTAAAATCTTGTAAGGATTCCCCCCCTACCCCGTAGCTAGTCTCTACAGTCAAAGATCTTGTTCACATTGAAGTACAAACTGCTAGGAAGGAAGTGTTTGTGGAAGTGGGCAACACAGCAAGTAAGTCTGATATCCAAGCAGAGATTAAAGAACACGAAGCTAGATGTGATAATGCGCTGAAGATTAGAATAGGGGGGCTCCCAAAAGATTGGTACAAATAGGAGGATACATATAGTGAAATATTGACAAAGATCAAATCAAGTTTGCCCAACATCGAATGGGTGAATGATGATGACTCCAGGCAGCTTCTATTTTGCACTATAGAGGTCATGCAATCCTTACACTGAAGTCAAAAGATATGTGGATCAAGCTTCTTCGACAATCTTACAAGCTGAAGGGCACCAAAGTATGGATAGCAGAGGAGCTTACACAAACTCAACTCAAGATTAAGGCAACTGAATTAGCTAAAGTCGGGGCTGCTAGAAAGGATGGAAAATGGGCACTTTACCGTGAAGGGGTAGCACTAATCAGAGAGTTTAAATCAAAACCAAAAGACTCTCAGTCTTAAACTGATGTATGGCTGTTTACTCTTCCAAAATATCATGTAGGTACTCTAAATAATTGGGGTTGCTTTTTGCACTCCCTAAAGCAGATGTACTAGAGGGTTTCTTGCTGTCCCATAGACCTTTTGGTCTCCAGTGGACGTTAATAGACTTTCTTTCTTTCTTTCTTTCTTTCTTTCTTGTTTTCACAATCCATATCCATTCTTGTTCCTACATGTGGTATCAAAGCTCGTTGATGCAACCCACCTCCTTCCCGCTCTACCACATGCTCCTGTTGCACTTCCGTCATGGAGAATAATGTTTCATTGCTGGGTGACTTTGTTTCAGCTCACCTACTTTTCGTGAGATCTTGAGAGCTCAGCTTTGCTAGCTCCCTCATCTCACTACGGTCTCCAATTTCTGCCTATACTGCAACATGCCACAGCTTTGTATGGTTCGTCATCTGTACAATCTGTACAAATGTACAGAATCCTATTCCTGCCCTAACCGTACACCCGCCATCAGCTCCCGGACCTGCCTCGCCATCAGCTCGACATTTGTCTCACCATTTTCACTTGCAAAAGCATAGCTCATGCCTTTGCCCTTGAATCCACTCATTTCGAACATCTTCCAGGTTGTATTTGCAGCTCCAGTTTGTACTTGCAGCCCGTGCTTTCAGTTACCTTGCACAAGTGTTCTTGGAGTACTTGGAGTACAGGTGCATTTGGAGTTTGAGCATGTGCATTTGGGACAGATTTGGGGCTGCATATTCAGCTCAATCTATTTCTCAAGTTGTGCCCAGTGTTGGCTGAAGGTTATGAACTTTTGGATGCCTATTGATCAAGAGTTTGCTATCGCATTGTGAGCCATTGTTTGGCTTAGATTGAAGCTGATTTTTGGGGCAGAAGTACATCGCATTTCAGCCCGTGCTTGGTGTGGTTGAGGACAACTTTTGGGGCATAAATATAGTGCTTGATTGCATTTTATATCCCGGAAGGGATTGAGGTTTAAGAAAAAAATTTGGGGAAGATTTACTGCTATTTTAGAACAGCCACTGTCAGTGAATGCCATTGCAGTGATTGCATAGCAGTCAATGGTCTTTCAGTTGTCCATTTGCTGTCTTTTCTTTGCAGGTACATTTTCCTTTATTCTTGAGCTTGTAGTCATGTCTCTCAATGAGAATTTTGGTACAATGACTGAGGCAGATAAGTTGGATGGACCCAACTATTCTTTGTGGTCACTTACGCTCAGGAATATTTTCATTGGCAAGGTTTATGGGATATCATGAATGGTGGTGAGACTAGATCTGCTAGATCTACTAGTGCATCTTCCACCACCACTCAGGCTTCTACTCCGGTAGCTCCCATGGAAGATCAGAAGAGGTTTGATTGCAGGGTTGCCCAAGCTTTGTCTTTGATTGCATTATCAGTGAAGACGCACATCAAGTCTACCATTGAGTCGTATAAGCATGCAAAGAATACTTGGGATAACCATTTCTGAGCACATTGCTGAGATTACTGATATTTGAGATGAGCTCGCAGCTATTGATGAATACATAGAACTTAGAAGACAAGAAATCGGTCTCTATTACTCTCAACAGCCTGGCTCCTTCATATGGCACATTTGTTACCTCCTTGACCGTTATGCTCAGGGCTGCTTCACTCACATTTGATGAGTTAGTTGGCTTGCTCTTATGGGAAGAAACGAGGACCTCCAATGTTGCCCGTTCTTCTAGTCAGGGGGAGCAAGCACTTGCCACCCATGGAAAGGATAGATTTCAGCCTGCAGGAGATTATTTTTAGGAACCAGGCCCATTTTGGAAAGGAGCAAGGAGGGCCGAGTGTGCAATCAGGGGAGCTCAACAATGAGTCCTTGAGATGTAATCTGAAGTAAAGGAGTCTTTGAGATTGTAATCTATATAATATGTGTGTAATATATTGAATTGTTAATCTTCTCCAGAGTTTACTTGGGCAATGTTTTCTCAGCTATGTGACTAGATAGTGTCCTTTGATCCATGCCAGCACGGTGATAATAATGAGACGAAATATTTTGATTTGACAAGTAATGTGAGATGAAAGATTTCAATTAGATCACTAATGTGAGACAGAAAGATTTCTATTAGTGAAATAATGTGAGGACCAAAGATTTCGATTAGACAACTAACATGAGACTGAAGAATGCGAAGGTCGGGCTCAATGAACTCAAAGATTTCGATTAGCAACTTAACATGAGACTGAAGATTGAGAAGGTCGAGATCAATGAACTCTCTCCCCATAGGAGGAAAATGCAAACAAAAATGCAGAGAATGCATATAAAGGTGCAAAGGTGAAGAAAGCCAGATGCAATTATTGCAAGAAGCCTACGTTAGAATATGAAGCCAAGTTGAGTCAGTTTGGTGTGTTCTAGTGTTCTAGTGTGAGATCTAGTCTAGTGTGTCCTATGGATGCCACGTGTCACATTGGGAGTTATCCCAGATGCATAGGTGTTCATATGTGTGTATGTGCTCTTATATAAGAGCTGTACTTGTCTAGTGTCAAATCAATCAAGTATCAAGCCTACAAGCTCTTTGGTCTACATGTGAGTACTTTCATTTTTTTCATTGCTCTTGCTATTTCATTTCCATTTCATTATGTCTCTCTTTGAGTATTATTATCTCTCTCCCTACGCTACCCTCTCTCTCTCCCTCTCCACCATCCACCTTCAGCCTGAACATTACATTGCAGAGTGCCAAAAAAGGATTGCCAATAAGAAAAAGAGGCAATACACAAGTACTAATTATGTTGGACCAGCTGAGAATGCAAATGCCTCACCATCTCATGCAAATTTTGCACAACAGGCAATGCACAAGTAGTAATTGTGTTGGATGAGTTGAGAATACAAATGCTTCACCATCTCATGCAAATTTTGCACAAGAGGGAAAGGATTTTGTATTTACTGCATTTAGAATAGCTTTGGTGCCAGGGGGGATTCAATTGCACATGATGATTCTCATGCTTCATTTGGTGATTCTTCATTTGCTGCCATAGATACTTGGTATCTAGATAGTGGTGCATCGAAGCACATGACTCACAGGGTAGAGTGGTTTAAAGAAATCAAACATGTTCATGGAAGACAGGTCACTTGTGCTAATGATGCAACTTAGGACATCACAAGAGTGAGAGTTGTTCCCATCCTTCTAGATTCAGGAAAGAAAAAGTATACCCGTTAAGTTCTTGACTTGAGGAAAAATCTTGTTTCAGTTCCGTCCATGGCCCATGCTCAGCACATGCTTGTGGAATTTCAGGATGATCAATGCAGGATCAACGATCCAAAGAAAGCGTATGAGATTGTGGCTACAAGCTCTTATGAGACCAGCATGGGTCTTTACAAGCTCAATGCTCAGCCTTGTAATCAGCATGCTTTTGCTGTCTCGTATGCTACTCCTAGTGATTTATGGCATGCTAGGTTTGGTCATGCACATCACAAAGCTTTGGCATATTTGCATCATCATAATGTGGTTGAAGATTTAATTACAGCAGCCCGCTCAAGAGATGTGTGTAGAAAGTTACATCGCCTACCGTTCCAAAACGATTGTCCAGGTTCAATAAGAGCACAAAGGGTTTTGCAAATTGTGCAACGTGATGTTTGTGGAGTCTGGACTAATGAATGTCACAACCCATAGAGCATATTGGTATTTTGTCACATTCATCGATGATTACTCCAGGTTCACTTGGCTCTTTCTCATGAAAAGAAAATCTGAAGTGTTCAATTGGTTTAAGGAGTTCAAAGCATTGGCTGAAAACCAAACCAATTTTAGAATTGGAACGCTTAAATCTGACAATGGGAGAGAGTATACTTCACATGCTTTTCAAGAGTACTTGAAAGAGCATGGGATAAAGCATCACAGAACAAAACCATACACGCCTCAACATGATCCGATTGCAAAGAGGAAGAACAGAACTCTCATGGAGATGACACGGTGTATGCTGAAATTTAAGAAAATGTCAAAAGCATTTTGGAGTGAAGCAATAGTTACAGCCACATATACTCAGAATCGATGCCCTACACAAGCATTGGTTGACATGACGCCTTTTGAGGCATTTTATGGCTACAAGCCCAAGGTAAATCATTTCAGAGTGTTTGGTTCTATTGCATATGCTTTGGTACCAGTTAAGTATCGATCCAAGCCTGATGATAAAAGCACTAAATGCATCTTTATGTGGTAAAGCACTGAAAGTAGAGGCTTCAGGATTTATGATCCAGCCACAAGGGAAGTAATCATAAGCAGGGATGTTTTCTATACTGAGCATGATGGCATGCAGCCCATCAATAAGGATTTTCCTCCATATGATGATACACCTCTGAATATTGTTCAAGTTGAGGATGATGCTGATTTGGGTGCTTCAAGTGACTTGGGTTCACCAGTTTTGATGTTCCTTTCACCTCTCAGATTTTAGCAGGGTTACCACATGTTGAGGGTTCTTCTCCCTCGAATGTTTCAGATTTGCAGCAAGCTCATGGGGAGGGACAGCCCAATATTTGGAAGCATTATCAGCGCCGTGCAAAGGATGCAATGTCAGATACACTTCCAAATAATTTTCCCAGCAGGACAGCTGAGAATTCAGTTCCTAGATGGGCTAGGTTGACACTTGCAAATGCCAAAGATCAGCCTGTATTAGGGAGAACCAGAGCTTGCACTCAGAATGCTAAGAAGCAGGTGAATTTTTCTCCCATAATGACCCAAATGATGGAAGCTAAAACTGAGCCTCATCGCTTTGAGGATGCTCAAGGCAATCCGGCATGGTAGAAAGCCATAGAAGCTGAGATTAGATCCATTCAGAAGAATGCTACATGAGACTTGGTTGATGTGCCCATTGGAAAGAATGTGGTTGGCACCAAATGAATCTACAAGATAAAGTATCATGCAGATGGTATAGTTAGGAAGTACAAAGCCTGTTTAGTTGCCAAGGGTTATGCACAAGAAGAGGGGATAGACTATGAGGAGACCTTTATTCCGGTGGCCAAGATGGCTACCATTTGCTCTATCATCTCACTTGCTGCGTTTTATGGTTGGTCTGTGTACCAGATGGATGTCAAGACCACCTTCCTCAATGGGATCTCAAGGAGGAGGTCTATGTGCATCAGCACCAGGGTTTTGTTGTTAGGGACAAGAGCACAAGGTATTCAAGCTTGAGAAAGCCTTGTATGGGCTGAAGCAAGCCAATTCATGCATTGTCCCACATTGGAATGCAACGAAGAGGGTTCTTAGATATGTATAGGGTACACTTTCCTATGGGCTGCATTATGCTCCAGATGGTGACATTTCTTTGAGTGGCTTCACTGACTCATAATGGTCAAGGGACATCGATGATCGTAGGTCCACTTCCAGCTATTGCTTCTCATTGGGCTCAGCGTGCATCTCATGGCAACATGACATACGGAGGATTCCGCTCCGCTCCAGTCTTTTTTCTTTTCATTGTCACACTCAGATGTATTTGATTATGTATGATCAGACTTAGGATTCAGCATAGGTGATGATGCTCGTTTAGTAGCTCCACCCTTACTGTGATTTGTATCAGGTTTTCTTTCAATCTCATAGACCCATCGGTCTTCCGAAGACTCTAATAAAATTTATTTTCTTTCTTTCTTTCTTTCTCCTCCAGTGAAGCAGAATACAAAGCTACAAATTCAGCCACTATCGAATGTATGTGGTTAAGGAAGCGTCTGCATGACTTGCATCATGCTCAGGATGGTAACACAACTCCAATCTTCTTTGACAGCCAGAGTTACATTGCTATTGGCAACAATCCCGTATTTCATGCTCGCATGAAACACATTGAAAACCACTATCATTATGTGCGGATTTGTATCACAGATGGCTTCATTGATGTCACATATTGTTCCATTGAGGACAATGTGGCAAATACCCTCACTAAAAGCCTGTCAATGCCTCTCTTTACACGACATCTTGGGGATACGAGACATTCAAACAATGTCAAGGGGGGTTGTAAAATGACATTGTTTTTCTTTGCACTCCCATAGGTTGCTATATGCACATGTGGATGAATTTGTGCAACCATGGTACTTTAGGTACTTCAGGTATTTTTGAGATCATTTGACAGTACGTCAGCCATATCTTTTAGGAGGACTACCCAAGGCTGAGACCCTTTATTGGAACCTCAAACATTCATTTTACAGGGACTACTCAAGGTAGAGAATCTTTATTGACCCCAGTCATAGAAAATAAAAATGTATTTCATTCATTTTATGCATAGCAAGGGCAGAGAATCCATAAATGACCCGAAGTAGCTATTGCACATAAGAGTGCACATCCCGATCCAAAGAAGTATGTCGGTGAAGAATATGGCAAGAATGCCCTGAATTATATGTCGATGTTATCCATGGGGGCAGCTACAAGGAGCAATCGCATGATGACTCTCAAAATGTCGCGATGTGAGTCACCAAAATTAGAGTAGAGCCTCAAATTTGATCAATTATGCCCAAAGGAGGCAAAATGCCCAAATGAATGTATCAAATAGTAATGAAATTACATCAATTTTGGGAAATCCTAAAAAAATCTACATGTAAGAGGATTCAATTATGGCAAAGGACTGCAAAAGTCAGAAAAGCCCTAAATTCTGGAAATTAGGGTTTTTGTCAAAAATTAGGGTTTTAAAAAATTTAGAGCTTTTTAAAATTTATTGCAAGAAAGTATCCTAGCAACACTCAGGAGCTCTCTGATCATGAAAGTCCCCAAAAAACTGAGTATCCAACTTGATATTTCAAAACTCGACTTTTAGGTTAAAAAACACAGTTTTGACTGTTTTTCTCAGATTTGATCAATGGATGTGATGTTCATAGTGTCGTCTAGCAGTAATAGAGGTGGGAGACTGTAGAGATAAAGGAAGTAGCTTAAAAATGACCTCAAGCAAACCCTAAATCGTCCAAAACAGTGCGGCAGCTGATAGAGGCCACAAATTTGCTGAAAAAGTTAGAGTGAAGTTTTCGCAAGGAAGAGCTTCAAGACTAGTAGCTTCACCAATGGCAGCAACTCCAACCTTTAATTTTTTGAATAAGAGCAGCTCATGGAGAGGCTAAGGGTGAGAAGAGAACAAGATGGGGAGAAAGAGTGGAAGGGAGCTCAATCATGGAGGCAAGGATGGCTTTCATTTGCAGGCTTCCCTCATCCTCTAGATTGAGCACGGAGAAGGGAAAGGTAGGAAAGAAGGATCTGATACCACGTGAAGGTGCATGGTGGAGAGGGAGAGAGAGAGAGGCTAGGCTAGGGAGAGAGATAATGATACTCAAAGAGAGACATAATGAAATGAAAATGAAATAGCAAGAGCAATGAACAAAATGAAGTACTCACATGTAGACCAAAGAGCTTGTAGGCTTGATACTTGATTGATGTGACAAGTGACAAGTATAGCTCTTATATAGAGCACACACACACATATGAGTACGAACGCATATGGGATAACTCCCAATGTGACACGTGGCATCCATAGGACACACTAGACTAAAACTCACACTAGGGCTCACTAGTACTTGACTCCATTTCCTAACACCTCGGTACCGCCTCCACCTGTTTTCTTGGCACTTGCTTCCCCCCGATGGGTTCCGGTTCGTGTGCGGCCTACATCCCCTTCTCTCTAGAGCCCAATGGATTCTTCTTTTGATTGGGGGATGTAAGGTTGAGGAGTTCAACCTCTACACTCCCAATAATAGAGGGGATTGTGTCCTGTTCCGGAAGGAGTTGCCTCTTGGGCCCCCACAGCAAATTCCTGGGTCATTGGAGGGGACTTTAGAAGTTACCCTCAAATAAAAAAGGGGGTAGAGAGGGCTCCATCCATTCTTTGGAGAGGGCAGCTTGGGATGCCTTCCTTTTCAGTTTTAGTGGGGCAGAGATGTTTGGTTTGATGATGCCTTTCAAACTTAGTCACAGTCACTCGTGTTTCCTTGGTCGAACAAGAGACCGTAGATGCCTATCCATGCACGGATTGACTAGTTTTATGCTGATGATTAGGCCTTGAATGGAGGAGGATCAATATGCGTTGCCCCTGGGGTTTCCACTTCGTATCACTTTCCGGTGGTATTGATGGTTTCCGACCTGCACTTGAGAGGACAATCTGCCAATATTAGGATTCCTGATGCATTTTATGCAAAGGAGGACCTTATAGAGGTAGCTTTGAAGATCTGACTTTTACCATCTGGTTGCTAGTACCAGGAGACGTGAGATTCTTAGACGAGATATTGTTGTTTGCTAGCAGTTGGTAGCCTTGCAGAGGAAAGAGTAGAACAGGCCCCATGATGCTTGGATCTAGGAGCGCCTTGCTACAGCAAGGGCTCATCAGTAGATTTTGCTAGATCAGAGAGCAGAGTATGCCTTTCATGCATGAGATTCCTTCTAGATATAGATGATAGGTAGAGTCAATAAGCATTTCTTCTCTACTCATGGCCCCATGCATAGTAGAGAGAGTGTTTTTCAGCTCATTGACTTAGACGAAGTTATGTAGTTAGATCCAGATGCCATCATGCGCATAGCTACATACTTTTATGCCTTCTTCTCTCAGCAGATCCTTGCAGCATAATTACTAGGGAATGGGAACATTCCGAAATCTCAAGTGCCGAAACGGGAACGCTCGGGGAAAGGGGAACGGGGGAGCAGGAATTGGAACGCCACGTCATATGACATGTCATCAATTTATATAAAAATATACAAATTATGAAAAGAAAACAACTTTTAGAGGCTCTAAACTTTCCATTTCAGCTTTAGACATTTAAAGACACTCTTAGAATACTCAAAACAGAAATGTACATGTCTGCAATATGTGAATAAAGCGTAGTAGACTGTAGAATACTATTATTCTCAATAAATGATTCCGCAGTCGGTTTGAGCCTCCAGATTTTTCTTCGCCACAATAGGAAAAATCCCACTTTCCTGCTCCTCCTTTTGACTTGTCATAGATGCGTCCAGGTGTCACCTCCTTCCACCACTCAGATTTGTGGTCTTGGTTGAGGCCACGGGGAGGAGCCATTGAGAAGAGGGGGGGCTGAGAGAGGTGGGCTGAGAGAAGATGGAGAAAGTGGAGAGAATGGGGGGCTAAAGGGGGCTGAGAGAGTAGAAGGGAGTGGAGGGAAGGGGTTTGAGGGAGTAGAAGGAAGTGGAGGGAAGGGGGTTGAGGGAGTGGAGAAAGAGAGAGAGAAAGAAAGAAAGAAAGTTTATTAAAGTCTTCAGAAGACCGATGGGTCTATGAGACTGTGAAAAACCTGGTACAAATGAGCTGTGGTGGTGGAGCTAGCATCCAAATCAATGCAAATGTAAAATATGCAGAATGTCAGTACTAAATCCTAAGTACAACATAGTCATGTCATGTTGGTAGTCGACTATCTCATCATCATCATCATCATCATCATCATCACCATCAAGACATCAGGGTGGATGTGGCAATGGGGGCATGAAATCGGCGATAGAGTGTTGTTGACCACTCAAAGGTGCAGCCTTTGCATGTCTCCTGGTCATAGCTCTGCGTCTAACCAGGGCTACTGTGACCCCCGTTGGGCGAGACCCGACTCTAAACATGGAGGGGATGTCCCCAAGTCTGATATGTGTGTCAACCCTCTGTCTGAGCTGTCGGGTCACAGGCTCCAGGCCACGGTCATGTCAAGGCCTCGTCCCGTGGGTGTCTATGTGATATCGCTGGAAAAACTCTGTGATAAAGCTCTGAGAGGGATCAGCCAAGGAAAAAGTCTGCTTCTGTCTCCGTGCTCGAAGTATCTTCTCGTGGTGTGAAGTATCTTCTCGTGGTGTCTGAGTGCCTCATGAACGAAACTTGCCAAACATCGCTAGTCTGGGTAGGAGATGAATCGGGCCAAAACCCCATAGCTGTCTCTGAAGAGATAGTAGAAACGTCCACGGATCTCATAGTAAACCAGACACCTGAAGATGAAGTGCACCTCTGTCTCAACCTCCTGCATATGTCAAACAAAGTGCATATGCGCCTCTCCCTAGGTAGTCGCTTTGCTCTACCGCTCTCAATACAAAGTCTATGTGAAGAGACCAGAAACTACCCAAGAGAGATCCTCAGTGAGTGGGGTAAGTAAATCTGAGTGTACCCTGGTGGGTCAATGAAACCCTCCGTTGTGATATGTAAGAAGTGATCTCTGTAGAAGCCCAGCTTCACTCCAAGATCACTCGGGCCCTCTCTTGGCTATAAAAGGAGGGGGCTATTCCTTGATGGGACACGCTCATTCTTGTAAAGCCACCTAGCTAGTACTGCTGTACTGGAATGGGGGTAGTCTGTCCATATGGAGCCCTAGTCCCTCAAACCATCTCTCTGTGCGTCCATACCAGCACCTCTAGTCTCCTCCTGTTGCAAGTGCCATAGAAGAGGACAGTGCTAGCCATGGTAACCTGCTACGCCCAGAGGTGTAATCCCCATACTCCCTGACTCGGTACAGATACGTGACGACTAAAAGTGCAGCATCTAGCTGTAATGGGGGTGACCCAAACTCCACCCGAATGATTTGGTGAGGAACGGATGGCTTACCACAGATCATCCGTGATAACACGAGAACCTGTAGCCACTCCACACGGGCCCACTCTGTAGCCGACAAGTTTGACCCCCAACATGGACTGCCATACATCCTCGTTGGACGGACCAAGGAGTCAAAAAGCAACCCTTTGGTCCGTGGATCTTGAAAGTGAGAGCGGAAGAACTACCTCTCTAGTCTAGCCAATGAAGCATATCCTCTTCTCAAGCGTGCCTGCATCGCGGGTTTCATAGTGAAGATAGGTTTGGAAAAGATGACCCCAAGATAAGTGTATGATGAAACTGTTGGAATGGTCACCTCCCCATCTATAAGCCCCCATATGAGGAGAGCATGGGGGAGGGAGACCTAGGGCAAGATGTGCCCCAAAAGAAGAGAGGAGGGTACCTGGCTGATCTGCAGAGCATAAGGCGGAGCAGAGGACAGCAGTAGGGACCCAAGAGAAGAGGCCATGAGCTCATGGATGACGTCAGCAACAGTACGGAGCTGAGGCGCACACGTGTGGGCAGATCAGGGAGCCAAGAAATAGCGCAGCATAGTGGGGGTCTATGGGCAGGTATGCAGCCTGCAGCAGGGTCCCCAGCAGCAGCAAAGGGGAGCCTAGCAGCAGCCCAAAAGGGTCTGGCTAGGGCCCTTATATAGGGCTGGTTGGGCTGGGCCAACCAGGTCAGTTGGGCCAGCCAACCAGGTCTGTCCAGTCGGCCCATTTAGGGCTGGCTGGTCGGTCCATTTGAAAGGGCCTTGAGCCCTATAAAAGGAGAGGCACTTGCCTCATTTCATTATCCAGCATAGCCAGCAATTCTGGGCAGAAAGGAGCAGCAGGAAGCCTACTCTCTGGGCCTATCTACAGGAGGTGAGAGAGTGCAACAAGGGCTGCAGACTGAGCCAGGAAGGGCTGGACCTTGGCTGTCTTCTAGGGCGGCAAGGTGCTGTGATCATCATCACTTGGAACAACATTCAGCCAGAGCAGGAGCAGCCAGAAGCCACTCCCTTGGGCCTCACACTGGGGGTGAAGGAGAGTGGTAGGTGAGCTGCAGACTGAGTTCCCTAGAGGCTGGACCTTGGCTGTGTTCTAGGGCAGCAAGGTGTTGTGATCATCACATTCTCTGGAGTAGCAGATTTACAGCAGACAAGAGCAGTAGAAAGGGCTTCCTTGGGCCTTTTCCTAGGAGGTGAAGGAGACCTAAAGAGTGCTGCAGACTGAGCTAGTAAGTGCTGCCTACCTAGGCTGATCTACAGGCAGTAAGGTAGAGAGAACCATTCTGGACAGAAAGTCTACAGACACTTGAGGTGGAGCACGCGGGCTCGAGTCTAGAGATAGCCAGCAGATAAGAGAAGTACCTTGTGGTAAGATCAGAGGACCACACCATTGGTGGGACTCTGGATCTATCTCTTTTGTATTGTGTCCATAGCTTTGGACAGAAATATATTATTTTGGTGGTTTCTCTGTCTGGCTGGTTCATCGTCTATTGATGAGTCTGCACATCTATTTTATGTTAAGAAGTTTGTGATTCCACACCATACACACACACTGTCTAACATGGTATCAGAGCCCAAGTAGGAGGCTCACAGGTGTGGGAGCCTGAAGGTAGGGACCTTGCTGAAGGACGAACCTAATTCAGAAGCTCTTGGGAATCGACTTCCATGACTGGAGGATTGTGCCCTTGCGAGAAGGAGGGTGACTCAGGTTCAGTGAGGTGCGTTTAATGTTCGTGGTCTAGGCCATCAGGAGATGTACTTTTGTTGCAGACCTTGCCAAAGGAAGGACGGGTTGAAACAGACCCTAAGAGCATGGTGCCTGGAAGAATCCAGGTTGTTCACTCATTATGAGGGGGACAACTGGTGGAAGATCGTGATGGCTGGATTGCTCGAGTTCGAAGGCAGGAATGTGACGGAAGGTGGTGCCAGGAGGTGCTACCAAAGATGGACCTACGTACTAGGATGGTGTGCGGAAGCGGAACCAGACCTAGTGGAGTAGGAGCCACTGGATGAAAAGCCAAGAAAAGATTTCGACATCAAAAAGTTCTAGAGGACTACGACCAAGGAGCCAGTGGAGCATCTTCACTGACGTGTTGGCATTGGGCCTGGATGTGTCGGTGAGAGGGGGTGTTGGAATGGTCACCTCCCCATCTGTAAGCCCCCATATGAGGAGAGCATGGGGGAGGGAGACCTAGGGCAGGATGTGCCCCAAAAGAAGAGAGGAGGGTACCTGGCTGATCTGCAGGAGCATCAGGCGGAGCAGAGGACAGCAGTAGGGACCCAAGAGAAGAGGCCATGAGCTCACGGATGACGTCAGCAACAATACGGAACAGTACGGAGCTGAGGCGCACACGTGTGGGCAGATCAGGGAGCCAAGAAATAGCGCAGCATAGTGGGGGTCTATGGGCAGGTATGCAGCCTGCAGCAGGGTCCCCAGCAGCAGCAAAGGGGAGCCTAGCAGCAGCCCAAAAGGGTTTGGCTAGGGCCCTTATATAGGGCTGGTTGGGCTGGGCCAACCAGGTCGGTTGGGCCAGCCAACCAGGTCTGTCCAGTCGGCCCATTTTGGGCTGGCTGGTCGGTCCATTTGAAAGGGCCTTGAGCCCTATAAAAGGAGAGGCACTTGCCTCATTTCATTATCCAGCATAGCCAGCAATTCTGGGCAGAAAGGAGCAGTAGGAAGCCTACTCTCTGGGCCTATGTACAGGAGGTGAGAGAGTGCAACAAGGGCTGCAGACTGAGCCAGGAAGGGCTGGACCTTGGCTGTCTTCTAGGGCAGCAAGGTGCTGTGATCATCATCACTTGGAACAACATTCAGCCAGAGCAGGAGCAGCCAGAAGCCACTCCCTTGGGCCTCACACTGGGGGTGAAGGAGAGTGGAAGGTGAGCTGCAGACTGAGTTCCCTAGAGGCTGGACCTTGGCTGTGTTCTAGGGCAGCAAGGTGTTGTGATCATCACATTCTTTGGAGTAGCAGTTTACAGCAGACAGGAGCAGTAGAAAGGGCTTCCTTGGGCCTTTTCCTAGGATGTGAAGCTCAGATCTTCTATGAGTGGCAGGATGCTTCCTAGGCCATCTCCATTCTACAATACCTAGTCGAGCCTTGCTCTTTGGAGGATGTGCCTATCTCCCGTTATAGACCAGTACACGCTGGTGTGGAGCTTCGGAGATATTGGCTAGTATTACGGCTTCGTAGATTTGGAGGGCCAGATGCACAGAGGCCATAGATGGATCACAGGTCCACCCTTCTCACACCCTGGCCAGTATTTGGGCTGATACCATTCACACTCTGATAACCAGTTGGGTGTGCATGTGGGGGTCCTCTCGGGCAGCCTCTGCTAGGAGGGTTATATTCCTCACAGAATATAGGGGCTCCCCCTTTTTCTCAGACTTTTTCTCAGAGACTACAACAAGGCTGAGGTGGCATTTTCAGCCCCAACCTTGGTTTCTTTCCAGTTCATTCTGAATTTTTATTTACTCCTCTAGAGTGTTTTTTCCCCTCATGCCCAGCATGATGTATTTCCACTTCGAGCTTGCTCACATGGGTTTCTTTCCTACTTAATAGTAGTCTTTTTCATGAAAAAAAAAGCTTTCAATTTCAGGTCTTGATCTTTTCTTTCTATTGCTTAGATAGATCCTACATTTTTATAGCATACTTAATGAGCATGCTATAATTAAGACAAGCTTTAGGAATGCCTTATCAATGCAAATAATATATTTGAGAGTTACTCTAAAGTTTTGTTTGAGTTCCTTGCCTCATCATAGCCCTCAATGTGATTTTTGGTGACTGTTCTTGACTCTTCATGTCATAGTAACAATGTGTAGCTCCTTGTTCCAAAACATGCACACTGTTTAGGACGTCATGGTTTATTGTAATGTTGTTTACATGATTGTTCTCAAGGTACCTCTTCCATTTGGTGAAAGAGAAAACGATATAGAGATAACAAGACAGTGCAAGGGGTGGATAGAGATTGCAAATCCCACATTTTGCATATGCCTAGAATGCATTCACTCTCATAATAAGAGCTTGCCTAGAATGCATTCACTCTCATAATGGGAGCTTGCCAACTGCCCATGATGGATGGAATTCACAGTTGGACAAGTCTTTAGAAGAGAGTATGATCATAGCATCGAAGAAAAGTAAAGAAAGAACGGTCTACACATCAAACAAAGGACTCTACTGGAGCAACAACTAATACATGATTTTACATGCGTGGAAATTACTATCTGGTTAGGTTATTTTGAGTAAACAAAGGACTCCAGTGGAGGAGCAGATAATACATTATTTTTCTTCCATGAACATTGCTATTTGACTAGGTTATTTTGAGTGGATTTAATATTTACATCTACACAATTGGACTTGATTGTTTTTTATAGTTTTACACAAGAGGAGATCAAAGAAAACACAAGAGGGGGTCCAAATTTTTTGATGGTGGTATATATGTTATGGCACTATCTTTCATTATTTCTCTATACTATCTAAAAAACATAATCTTGAATTTGTTTCTGAACAGAGACAAAGAAAGTAGCAAAGGTTGTCATCCACTATGTGTCGTACTTCCTACATTTCCTAGACAATGTGGTGGGTCATGGTTTTAATGCTTTGTACAAATGTTTATTTGGAGATTATATCTCCATGGGAGTGGACTTTGCTCTTGGCAAGACGAATCCAATGTATGAGAAATACATGACTTTCATTACATTTAAAGTTTTGGAGTCAAGACTCAAAAGAGGCCTAAAGAACTATTAAAATAATAGAGGGCTGGATAAGTGAAGATGGAACGCTTCACTACAATTTTCCATGTGGACACCTCTATAACTGAGGCTTCCTAATTGTAGGATGAATTAGATTTATTAGTGAAAGTGGGTTTACAAAAAATCCCAGTATGGCCATTGGCACCAATGTCCCTAAAACCCACAAACCACCCCAAATAGTCTTGAAATAAATTTCTTCTCTTGGCTATTTATTTCATACTTAATAGAGGTCTATATCCCTTGAAGGAACATGGTGGAAAGTGGGAGAGAGAGAGGGTAGGATAGGGAGAGAGGAAGTGATCCTCAAAAGGAGACATAATGAAATGGAAATGAAATGACTAGAGCAATGAAATGGAAATGAAATGACTAGAGCAATGAACAAAAATGTAAGAGATTACAAAGATATGGTGTTGTAGGCATAAAGTCAACCCTATGGTTGACCAGTTGACCAGTAGTACTTGGATACTATATATACCAAGTACTTGCATTGTTTCATTGGAACATTTCTATTGGAGCTTTCTTGTGTGTGCACTCTTGCTCACTTGTGTTCACTACCTGTCTCCACTTTGTTCCTACATTTGGTATTAGAGCGCTTCCGTCTCTAGAACCCATTCCCGCGCTTGCTTCAAGACTCCCGCAAGCTTGGTGCTCCAGTGCACGTTTCTGGTTCTCACATTCAGCTCTCCAGCTTTTGCTTGAGGTAGCTCCAACAGTCCAGCGGCTGTTTTTTGACATTTTCAGGTCCGATTTCGACATTTTTTGAAATTTCGGAGCTGCCCACATACAAACAAGCCTGTCCCGCACCATTTTAGGCAAAAAAAAAATTTCTGTTTTTTTTCCCGTCCGTACAGTCCATACAGATCTATCCGTACAGTTGCGCGACAGTGCCGTGAGTTCGTACGACTTGTCGGAACCTGATTTCGAGCGCGTACAACTTGTTAGAAGGCGATTCGAGCAATGTTCGACTGTTTTTGGGCGTTTCTGCTCAGATATGGACCTTCTCTCCCAGGTGTGTTCTAGCAACTCCAGGCGTCTCTCCAGGCTCTTCTCTACACGTGTATTGTGTTCAAAAGTACTCCCGATAGCTTCATTCAGCTCCAAACAGCTCACTTCAACTCCTTTGTCATCTCCAGCTTGCCCACACAGACTGTGGACTGTTTTGTAGGTGTTTTGGGCCAAGGTGCACTTTCAGTAAGTGTTTTGAGCTGTGTATTTTGCTTCGGGACTGTTTTTACAGCCCATACTCTTATACTCTCAGGTGCATTTGCAGATACTCTGCATTGTTGGCGCATTTGCAGTTACTTTATAGTTGTTGATGCTTTTGAGCTCCATTGGATGCATTTGAGCACTCGTGGGTGCGCTCTTTCAGATTTGGGTTGTGCATTTTCAGTTTGGGATTGCACTTCAGATTGCAGCAGAGTGCAGTGATTGATTGATGCCATTTTTGCAGTGATTGCATTGTGCAGTCAATGGCATTTCAGAGCAGCCAGTCGTACTTTGCATTTGCAGCCAATATTAGTTTGGGATTTGCAGGCACATTTGCAGCCAGTTGCACTTTTGGGACTTGTAGTTCTTTTTGCAGATACATTTGCAGCTTGTGGGTATCCCATTTTGCATCATGTCGACTCTTTCAGACAGTTTTGGCAATTTGTCCAAGGGTGACAAGCTGGATGGACCAAACTATGCCTTGTGGTCATTCATGCTTAAGAACAACTTGGCTGGTAAGGGCTTGTGGGATATTGTTAGTGGGGATGAGGTGACCGCCGCAGTGTCTAAGCGATGTTTTTGATTGCCACAAATGTGAAGAGGCACATTATGACGACTATCAAGTCGTGCAAGGATGCAAAGGCAGCATGGGAAAGATTGGCAAACATGTATCATGTTAAGAATGAGGCAAGGGCCATTGCCTTGACAAATCAGCTCAAGGATCTCGAGATGCAGGAAGGCCAGGCCATCACTGATCATATTGCCAAGATCATTGATCTACGTGATCAGCTTGCAAGTATTGATGAGGAAATAGAAGACAAGAAGCTCGTCTCTATTACTCTCAATAGCTTAGTGCCCTCATATGACACATTCGTCGACCACTGTTCTCAGGGTAGCCCCACTCTCGTTTGATGAGTTAGTTGGGCTTTTGTTGCAGGAAGAGGAGAGATGCTCAAATTTTGCCAAAGCCTCTCGTCAGGGTGAGCAAGCGCTTGCCATGGGTGGAAAGGGCAAATTTCAGAAAAATTTTGAGTCAAAACATAGCCATACAACTCAGCCCAAGGAGGGAAATGCAAGCAGTTCAAGCTATCCCGCTACCAGGAAGGTAATAATCAACAGAGATGTTCTCTTTGCTGAGAATGAGTGCATGCAGCCTGCTAGTGCAGACTTGCCACCATACAATGACACCTCTTTGGACATCATCCAGTTTGAGGATGATGAGAGGGAGTCTCCTGATGCTTCCCCTTCTACTTCTCATAGTTCAGATGGCTTGCCACATGTTGAGAATGGCTCTTCCTTAAATGTTTCAGATTTGCAGCCAATTAATGAGAATAGACAGCCACATGTTTGGAGGCATTATCAACGTCGTGAGGCCACTAAAGATGTTGATGCAGCTCCGAGTGGTACAGCAAAGAAATCTATTCCATGTTGGGCAAGGTTGACCATTCAAGATGCTAAGGATCAGCCTACTTTGGGGAAAACCACGGCCAGCACTCAGAAAAATCATAAAAATGTCAATTTTGCTTTGATGACCTCAGTGATGGAAGCTGAAAATGAGCCTTTGAGCTTCAAGGATGCTCAGCATAATCCAGCATGGTAGAAAGCTATGGAAGCTGAGATTAAATCCATTGAGAAGAATGCCACATGGGACTTGGTTGATGCGCCCATTGGGAAAAATGTGGTTGGCACGAAATGGATTTATAAGGTGAAATACCATGCAGATGGCACAGTTGAGAAATACAAAACCCGTTTGGTTGCCAAGGGGTATGCACAAGAGGAGGGGATAGATTATGAGGAGACTTTTGCTCCAGTGGCCAAGATGACCACCATTCGTTTTGTCATCTCTCTTGCTGCGTTTTATGCTTGGTCAGTATACCAGATGGATGTCAAGACCGCTTTCCTCAATGGAGATCTTAAAGAGGAGGTCTATGTATATCAGCCCCAAGGTTTTGAGGTGAAGGGACAAGAGCACAAGGTATGCAAGCTCATGAAGGCTCTATATGGGCTGAAGCAAGCACCTCGTGCATGGTATCAGAACATACATCAGTTTTTGCTGTCCCAGGGCTTCGTAAACACTCATACAGAGCCAAATCTGTATGTTCTGCAGCAAAAATCAGAATTAGTCATGTTGGTACTATATGTGGATGACATTATACTCATTGGCAGTGATTTGCAGCAAATTACAGCAATGCAATCCACTTTATGTCACAACTTTGACATGACAGATTTGGGCCTATTGCACTATTGTCTTGGCATTGAATTTTGGCAGACCCATGATGGATTTCTATGTCACAAACAAAATATTCGAAGGGGTTGTAGCAGAAATTTAAAATGGAGAACTGTAAGCCTGTGGCTACTCCATTGGAAAAGGGACTCAAGTTGAGTAAGCATGACGCTGTTGAAAAGTTTGATGGCACTTTGTACAGGTAGTTGGTTGGTAGTTTGATATATCTATGCTTCACATGGCCTGATATTGCCTACGCCACAGGGCTTTTGAGCCAATTCATGCATTGTCCCACGATCACACATTGGAATGCAGCAAAGAGGGTTCTCAGATATGTCCATGGCACTCTCTCTCTTGGCTTGCATTATGCTTCAGATTGTGATCTAAAGCTGAGTGGTTTCACTGACTCAGATTGGTCAAGGGACATTGACAACAAACGGTCCACTACTGGCTATCGCTTTTCATTGGGTTCAGCTTGTATCTCATGGCTCAGTAAGAAGCAAGAGCGAGTCTCTCTTTCCTCTAGTGAAGCAGAGTACAAAGCTGCAAATTAAGCCACTACGGAGTTAATGTGGTTAAGGAAGCTTTTGCTGGTTAAGGAAGCTTTTGCATGACTTGCATCATGCACTGGATGGCGAAGCAAACTCTATTTTCGGTGACAGCCAGAGTTGCATTGCCATAGCCAACAATCATGTCTTTCATGCTCGCATGAAACACATTGAAAATCATTATCATTATGTACGGGATTGTATTTCTTATGGCTTCATTGATCTCATCTATTGTCCATCTGAGGACAATGTGGCGGATATCTTCACCAAAGCCCTGTCAACAAATCTTTTCTTACGACATCGACATGGCTTGGGGATCAGAGACATTCTCACAATGTCAAGAGAGGTTGTGAAGTGATTCACAATGACATTGTTTTCATGTACTCCCATAGGTTGCATATCCATCTGGATGCATTTGTGCAACCATGGTGCTTTAGGTATTGCAGGGTACACCTGAGATGTTTCCAGAATACTTTCAGCCATATCTTTGAGGGGGGATTTGTAAGAGATTACAAAGATATGGTGTTGTAGGCATAAAGTCAACCCTATGGTTGACCAGTAGTACTTGGGTACTATATATACCAAGTACTTCTTGTGTGTGCACTCTTGCTCACTTGTGTTCACAACCTGTCTCCACTTTGTTCCTACAAAAAATGAGAGTACTCATATGTAGACCAAAGAGCTTGTAGCTTGATACTTGATTGATTTGACACTAGACAAGTACAACTCTTATATAAAAGCACACACACACATATGAACACCTATGCATATGGGATAACTCCCAATATGACATGTGGCATCCATAGAACACACTAGACTAGAACTCACACTAGAACACACCAAACTGACTCAACTTGGCTTCATATTCTAACATCCCCCCATGAAGACAAGGTGAGAGACTACTGGAATGGAACCAAGGACAAAACATGATAGTGACAGGACTACTAAACTGTGCAATGTCTGGACTAGACATGGCTCCCATGCCAACTCAGAGGCTGAAGTCTAAGCATGGTTCAGAGGTCGGACTGAGCACTCACATGGCTTTACGTCCCAAACATGACTCAGAGGCTCATGTCTCAGCATGGATGCATGAACAACTCAGAGGTCTAGAAGACCAATGCACCATGGAACTCATATGCCAGGCCTGATAACTAGACCCTATCAATACCATTACATGGCTCCCATAGTACATCCCCCCTCTTGACTCCAGGGACTAACTAGAAACATGGAGTCACACACCAAAAATGTAAAAGAAATACATCATTTTAGTAGGACTATCCAAGGCAGACGACCTTTATTGACTCTTCAAACATTCATTTTAGAGGGACTACTCAAGGCAGAGAACCTTTAACTCAAACATATAAAAAATATAAAAGGTTTCATTCATTTTATGCATAGCAAGGGCAGAGAACCCATGAGCCCAAAGTAGCTACCGCACAAGAGTGTGCACATCCTGATGCAAAGAGGTATGTCGGTTAAGAACCAGGCGAGAATGCCCTCGAATGATGTGTCGATGAAGGCCATAGGAGCAACTACCAAGGGAGATCACCTCATGACTCTCAATGTGCCGATCAAAGAGTCACCGAATGCATAGAAGAGGCTAAAAAAAATGAGCGAAAGTGCTAAAAAAAATTAGCGAAAATGTATTGTAGGAGATGACGAGGTGTGAAAAGAGTATTCCCGCTGTCGGAAGCCTCAAGTCAATGTACCGAAGTGTCGGTACAGTCGAAATGACTTGTGGGTAAGCTTAGGAAGCTCAAATCACTGTTGGAGGTCACGGGAGTCCAAATCTGGGCAAAAAATGCCAAAAAATAGCCTAAAACTGCTCGGAATCGCCTTCTCACAAGTTGTATGGACTCCTGGCACTATCGTGCATCCGCTTGTAGAGGTCCGTACAGCTGTACGAACAAAAAATTTATTTCCCCCCCCCCTCAAAATGGTGCAGGACACGGTCGTTTATGTTTGGGTAGTGCCAAAATGTAAAAAAAGGTCAAAATCGGACCTCAAAAGGTCAAAAACAGCCGTTGGATTGCTCCAAAACAAGTTTGTGGCGACCAACTGATGAGGAATGTCCGCCAATGCTGAGGGAGAACCACGAACTGATGCGGGAGTGAGCTAAACTCACAAACGAGAACCAGGAGCAATCACTAGGACACCGGATGGCGAGAAACCATGGCGAGGGAGGCTCTACCTTAGAGAAGAGGGGAGCTTCCATTTGTGGGCTTCTCTCATCCTCTAGATAGAGCAAGAAGAAGGGGAAGGTAGGAAGGGAGGCTCTAATACCACATGAAGGAACATGGTAGAAAGAGGGAGAGAGAGAGGGTAGGCTAGGGAGAGAGGAAGTGATACTCAAAAGGAGACATAATGAAATGGAAATGAAATGACTAGAGCAATGAACAAAAATGGAAGTACTCACATGTAGACCAAAGAGCTTGTAGCTTGATACTAGATTGATTTGACACTAGACAAGTACAACGCTTATATAAGAGCACACACACACATATGAACACCTATGCATATGGGATAACTCCCAATATGACATGTGGCATCCATAGAACACACTAGACTAGAACTCACACTAGAACACACCAAACTGACTCAACTTGGCTTCATATTCTAACATCCCCCCCCCAAAAAAAAAGAAGAAGAAAGAAAAACAAACATAAAAGGATTCAGAGATTTCACATTAGGTCCGTAGGGAGATTTTAAGGAATCCACTTATTAACTAACCATTCCATTTGAACTAAACGTGATCTTAGAATTTCTTACATCTTACTTGTAGTTTTTCTAGAACTTCCATGCGTGTTTTGATGTCTTGGTCATACTCTCGGAGTAGGTTTGTTACTTCTTCAGCATTCTGTTCTTTCTTTCCACGTGAAGTCAGCTCACTTTCTCTATTCTCTTTCTAGCAAAAAGAAAACAAAGTGCTTAGAATGCTAGACTCTGATGAAGCCTTAAATATATGAATGATGAGTAAATATGCATGAGTGGAAAATTCTGGTTATCACCCTACAGCTTACACCATCCCAAGCTTGTTACCACCATAGCATTTGCCCAAATCCTTATCTGTCCTCACTCCCCTCCTCTCCTCTCCCTTGATGCCTTCTCTCTATCATTTCTGTTATTTGTCCTGTGTCGTCCCTCGTATCCTTATTGTTGTCATTTCCCTTCCTCTTACTCATTTTTGTTGCCTTCATTGTCTCATAGCCTCCCCACCCCCATCCCTTGTCTCCACCAAGATGGTCTTCTCATACAAATTATCTTACGTCATATTTCTTGCTTCAAATGAGAAACATATTGCAAAGTGGAGCCACACCAGGTGCGATGGGGATCTGGAGGATTCATTTTGTGGGATTTAGTTTGGGATGCCTGATTTAGCATTTGTTTTGCCACGCTAGCTTGTTCAATATCGTGAGTGATATATGATTGAGGTTGATGATCCTCGTATGCTTGTGTGTGTGAGATATTTACATGTCAAACATAATTACATTGGGTTTAATTGGTATAGTGGACCATTCAATTTTTATTACTAACATGATTGGTATCTTGAGACTTGAATACATGATCAGATCATCAAAAATGAAAAGCACGGATACCAATTGAGATGTCCAATAAGTTATATGGAAATGGGTTTTTGAATAATTATACTATGTCATGGGCAATGTTTTTTTGAGAGAACTTATAAGGCCTATGATAATTTTCACTCAACAATCTATGTGTATCAATCCCTTTAATTCACAGAAAAGGGATATTTTTGTTCTCTTTGTTTTTCACTCTTGGTGCTTAAAATAAATAGTATCTCAGATTCATGCTAGCAGCTGGAAACCCTCTAGACCACCACATTGGGAGAGGTTTCAGATTTCTATTGATTTGCAGAGTCTTGTTGGAGAATTCTGTGGAGATCTCTTAATAATAGGAAGAACTCTCCCTCCTTTTGGCTAAGATATTCATGGCAGGATTGCTGTTAATAAATGGAGGCAAACTTTTGGAGTAGATCCTTGGTGCTGTTGAGCGCAAGGCTTATGGGCAGATTTATTCCTTCCATTCTTTACCTTACCTGGGTTCCGAAGCCTGGCTATCATTGAGTGGGCCTAAGTTTTTAATGAGAAGAGACTCTTCTAGGGCTATTCTCACTGTCATGTTAAATTGTTCCTTGGTGGACACAGTTCTATATTCCCACTTCAAAGCTCCCCAAGGGCCTTTGGGATACAAGTTGAGAGATCATTGCCAGTATCAATGCCTGGCAAATCTTTTGGAGAAGAGGCTAATGCTCACACACAGGTCCATCCTTGTCAGACCTTTTCTTGCATATGGATGAATATTGTACATACATGATGGCTGCTTGGTTGAGTATCTAGGGCTCTTTCAGATCGGCAACTTCAAAAAGGGTACACTTCCTCGAATAATGGACACACCCAACTTCTTCTTCAAGTCCCCCTCACGGTTTGATTTGGAATTTTCAGTCACCTTCTTGGCTTTTGCATACTGTGCATGGCATAAGTGTTCTTACTCAAGTATCGGTTTCTTTCATACTTAATATAGGTCTTCTTTAAGAAATGTACTCTAGATGGGGAAGCCTGACCAGCCCATCCAGAAGGGAGATTGTACCCGATCTTGAGCTGCCATATCCTTGTTTGATGTTCTTGTGCTCTCCAATGAAGACTTGTGAGGTTTTTGCAAGCTTCTCCCTTCACTTGGTATACGGACCCTATGTCATGTGGCTTGAGTTCTGTTCCATTTATGTCCAGGGTTGGCTCTTGTGATTTCGTTCCACTCTAGTCTTTCGCTCTGCTTACATCACTGTTGAACTCATATCACCTGCATATCATTGACACCATCGTCCGACACTTGCATCATGCACCATCGGTGACACCATTGGGACGTCCTACTTGCTGAGGGGAGGAGAACACAGCATGGAGAAGTGTTAGAGTAGCGAGCAGAGATGGAGGAAGAAGCATAAATCATTAGGAGGAATGAATCATACACCAAGGAGAGTTACACCAGATGACTGATACACCCAAGAGAAGATACACACTAGGTGAGCTCTTGATTCTCGCCTCTCTCTCTCCACTCCTTCTCTATGTTCCAGTTCCAATGTGCCTATGCTGCGATGCCACCAATCCTCCCTCTTTTTCCCCCTTCACCTTCCCCTGGTCGGCTGCTCCTGGCTGGAAATCTGCTTCCCTCCTTCCTGTTGGTTGTCTTCCTGTCTCCTTAGCCATTCCCTAGCTTCATCCCTTGATGGCTTCTGCCATTCCCAACCTCCTTGTCTGAGGGGAGGGGTTCCTATCCTTCCAGAGGTGTTACCGGAGGCCAAAGGCCGCTGGCGTGAGAAGCATGAGTGTTGCAATGCTCTAATGCAGTGGATCGCGCAGAGTGCACCCTGCAATGGTGTGCGGGTGTTGTAGGCTGTACTGCAGTGAACAGCGACGTACGAGTGCACTATGCAAAATGACAATCACATGAGAACTCCACAACATAAGCATAAGAAGAAACATCGTCATACACTAGTGAACAATACCCATATCGGAAAGAGACAAGAAGAATGAGAAAGTGACCAAGATGGCCAAAGTACATATCATTGGACCAGCACCAACAGGCACAAGTCACAAGTGACAAGAACACACAGGTCTATCCCCATAGTGGACAGAGGCATACATACAGGTCTCTCCACACTCTCCCCTTGGCGAGCTCGTAGCTCCAGCCTCTATCTCTACTCACACTCTCCTCTCTCTCACTCCAATGCCGAATGCCGAATGCTCAATGCTGAATGTTAAATCCCCCCTCCCCTCTCCACCTTCTCCTTCGCCCTCATCCCCTACCTTGAAGGGTCCCCTCTTCACTAACAATCTCTCCCTTTTCTCCCGATTAGTCATCCTCCTTTCTCATTAGCTGTTGAGGATAGCTGTTGCGCCGCTGGCTCTCTTGATGGCTCCGGCGACTTCTTGACTCCCTAACTCGCTAGCCTCTTCTAGTCAGGGTGGTGTAGATACTCCATGTGCAGGTGAGCTAGATCACCACACCACTGAACCATTGTACACGTCTTCACCATGTGCAATTGTAAATACTCCCGACTGCTCCATGTGCTAAGCTCACTCTCCATGAGCGCAGCTCTCAATGAGATCACCTTGGGCATGGTACTCCTGGTTGACCTGTGGTTGACATGTGTCGACGCATGACCGCCTTGGATATGGTACTCCTAGATGAACCCGTGGTTGACATGTGTCATGTGGTCAATCCCTCATGTCGTGTGGCTGACTTGTGTTGACACATAGTCAACATGTGGTCAAGGCCTACCGACCTATGCCTGTCGACATGTAGTCAACACCTAAAGATAGCAACAACTGCGTGGGGTGTCTCCATTGTAACACTCCTTCGAGTCGGAGAGTTAAGTACTTCATACCTTTGCAGATCCGCAGTGATATCAAATGTCTCCCAATGAGGAACTCTAGAAGGTCTCCAACCTCTACTACTGAGCTGAAATCTCCTGGTATTACTGACCGTGTAACGAAAGAAGGGGATGCTCTTCTCTCGATGCCCTGCGTCAATCCACTCCCACTCTCCAAGGTCCCACTGCAAATACCTAATGGGAACTCCCCCGTAGAGCCAAAGCCTCCAAGACCCGGTGGAGAGTAGCCGGGGGTCTGCGTCGAGGAACCACTCTGAATCTGATCCCTGTACCAAAAGACCTACAACCCTGATAGGCTGAAAAGCAGACTCAAGCAAGATGTCATATGTGGATCTGAGCAATCTGCCACCATCCTGCCCACTAAAAACTAAAGCATCCGAAGCCTGCGGAAAGCTTTCCAAGACCCCAAAGATGATGCAGGTCCCCTCTCCCACCTAGACCACTGCATGTAGAGTGAGGCACCAAGTGGTCTGCCATGATCATCTAAAATACTGTCATTCCACATGATGGGTTGCCTATCAATCTCTTCACGAGAGGAAGGAGGAATCCTCCGAAGAGTGCTCTTGAAACTGGCCCATGCTTTCAGAATGGCAACCATGAGAGGGGACGAAGGTGATCTTAGGTGTGCTGTGATGAAGATCCACCTAATACTGCTCATCCAGTCTCCTCTTGAAGAAGGTGTGCACCTCTGTATGTTGCTAATAAGAAAGGCCTTCCACGGTTCCTGCCCTGACATAAGTCCCCGCACCACCAACTTGCATAGTAAAGCTCTGCCCTGTAAATCTGCCCTGTAAATCTGGATCAATAATATTGAGACCTTCTTTCTATGTAGGGAGTATGAGGGTCTCCCAAGCCACCCTGGCTAAGGTATTTGTTGTGCCATCAAGCCCACTCCAAAGAAAATTTATGATCGGTCTCCTGAGCTGAGTGATGTAGTCCCTAGAATAGCACCAGCAAGAACAAACAAACTAGGCCGTGGCCAAGAGGACCTGGTTGACCACCACAACTCTAGAGGCAAGATCCAGCTTGGTTGAGCTCCAAAAAAGGAGCTTCCTCTTGATGCTCTCGAACACGGGAGCAAACTGCTGCGTGGAAGAAATATCCAAGCCGACCTGGCAGCCCAAATACTTGACAGGCACACCCCTCTGAACCCAAGTGAATCCTATGTCAAGCCCCCAAACTAGAGTGTCCTCATCACTGATCCAAAAGCCATTGGATTTATGCCAATTTATCTGCGCCCCAGCCGCCAAGCAAAATAAATCCAATGCTGTTCTGAAAGAAGTGAGCGTCTGTGGAGTGGCATCCAAGTAAACTGTTGTGTCATCTGCCAACTCACTGTCAAGTAACTCCTCTTCCCTTCTAATGGGAAGTCTCAGCCCAAAGATGTCAGCTTGAGATCTAACATAGATACTCATAGCTTCGGCCACGAACAAAAAAAGGAAAGAGCAAAGGGGCATCCCTTACGGACTGATCTGGAAATCTGAAATCTCTCACCCCTTACCCCACCAATAAGTACCTAGCTGTGGGCTGATCTGTACAAAGAGGAAACACCTCTGATCCAAGCATCAGTTAAGCCAAAACGTAGAAGGGTGCCCTCCAAAAAACCCCAATCTAGTCTGTGATAAGCTTTCTCAAAATTCAAAAGTAGAATGGCTAGATTCTAGCCGCTCTGCATGGCCCACTCTTAGGCTTCCCAGAAAGAGAAAATGTTATAAAAAATGCTTCTTCCATGCACAAATCCCGTCTGGGTGTCATGAATAAGATATGGGAGAAGGGGCTGCAATCGTAGGCTGATTGCCTTGGCCAGAATCTTGTAACAAGTCCCCACAAGTGTGATAGGCCTCCACTGGGACACTAGATTTCTGCAACCTCCTTTCGGGATAAGGTGGATGAGACCTTCTGTAAGCGAGCCGGGCATCTCACCAGAGTCCCAAATGCCCTGCAGGACTGAAGTAATGTAGTCTCCAATCATATCCCAGAATGCAATGAAAAAAGAAGGGGTAAGCCCATCCGAACCTGGGCACTTGCCCTTGTGAAGGGCTGAAAGTGCAGTGCTGAACTTTGTGGTGGTGAAAGGTGCATCAAGCAAAACATGCATATCCCGTTTCACCAACAAAGGGATGCTCTGCCAAATAACCTGTCTAGCATCCTCTCTATCCCGTGTCTCAGGATCAACAGTAAAAAGGGCGGCATAAAAATATGAAGCTATGCGCAAGACATCATCAAGATCTGTCTGTAAAACCCCATGTGAGTCAATAAGTTGGGATACACTCTCTCTACTATGTCTAGGGCCAAGAGTAGAGAAAAAGTGTTTATTGACTCTGCCACCCATTTGAATCCAGAAGGACTCCCATGCATGGAAGACAAATTCTGCTCTCTGATAAAGCAATACCTGCTGATGAGCCCTTGCTGCAGCAAGGCGCTCCTGAATCCAAGCATCTGAAGGCCGTTTCTGCTCTTCCCTCTGCAAAGTTGCCAACTGCTCGCGAACACCAATCTCACGTCTGAGAATATCTCGTCTCTTGGTACAAGCAACTGAGAGGTAGAAGTCGCTAATACCAGAAAGGGCAGCACCTACCTGTGATGGCAATGGCTGCCCACCCTAGACATGAGAAACCCATATCTGCAGGGTTGCCTCTGTAAGGTCCTCCTCTGTGTACAAGGCATCTGGAATCCTGATGCTAGCAGATCGGCCTCTCAAGTGAGGCTCTGAGATAGCCAACACAACAGGAAAGTGGACTGAAGTGGAAACCCTAGCAGCAATGCATACCGATCCACCTCTGTCAAGTGCCCAATCATCTACATAGAATCTGTCAATACGTGCATGAATAGGCATCTGCTGCCTCCTGTTCGACCAAGAGAACAGGAGGGACTGTGGTTGAATAAGAAAGACATCGTCCAACCAAGTATCTCTGCCACAGTAGTGAAAAAGGAAGGCATCCCAAGCTGCTCTCTCCAAAGAGTGAAGTCCTCCTTCTCTACCCCCTTTTTTGTCTGACGGTAACTCAATCATGTTAAAGTCACCTCCAATATGACTCCGTGTCTAACAACCAAGGGGAGAACTGACTGTGAAACTGAAATAGAAGTGCCCCCTCTGGTGCCCAAGGCAGGCGACCAGAAAGTATGACCAGAAAGCAGTTTGCCAGACTTAGAGCAATCACTAGCATCCAACTTGTGTTCCTGGATAAAAAGGACATCAATAGCACCTCCAGTGACACCTCGATGAAGCTGATTCCGGATCAGCTACCTACGGCGACGGTGTGGAACTCCGTCTAGGCCCTGTATGTTCCAGCTGACTATCCTCATCGACAGGAGGATACTGGATGGAAAGGCTTACCCGACCTAGTAGAGGAGACCAGCTTCCTCTGGCCGAAACACTCCTACTGAGGGCAGGAAACTCAACAAGTGAAAGGATCCCTACACCTGCTGAGAGGGAGGCCCTGTCAAAAGGAATCCCAATGACCGGGACCCCTAAGGTGGAGGGCACAAACTCCTCATCATCCATGAAAGTCGCCGAATCAGCCAATGTCGAAAAAGAGTTCCTGAGAAGCAAGTATGGCCGGACCTGCCAAGCCTCTATCAGCAGATCTGGAGCTGGGAGCTGAGGAGGCCTGTGGCTGGGCTGAAGAAGGATCTGGAGTCCTCATCTGTGCATACACTCCCTCAGCTATGGCATGAACAATCTGAGGGGGAGAAGTATCGGTAGCCCCCTCGTGATCACAAACCAAAATGACTAGGGCTGGTGCATCTGAAGGCCCCTTCTGATGTGGAACTGTAGTATCTGGGGCTGCAGCAACATCCACCTCTGGAGTCTGGATGGCATCTGTCTGAACCAGATCAAAGGTCTCCTCCTGAGGTAAAGGAGCCACTCTGACCGCTCTCCAACGTGGTACTCGGAGTGCTGCAGGCTTTGGGCGCCTTGCTGCCCCTGGTGGTCCTGGGGTGTGCGAAGCAAGGCGCCCTGCTGCTCCTGGTAGTCCTGGAGTGCGTGGTATAGGCCGTAGGGGAGGTGCAGACGGGGTAGTACGTGAAGGAGCCGCACTAGAAGCCCTCTTGGGTCTTTTTCTCTTCCTTGGGCAATCTTTAGCAAAGTGCCCAAGGGTCCTGTAAATCCTGCACTGATCCTGTCTACCTGCAATCTCGATTCTCTGTCGAAAGAGAGAGCCATCTGGACGCTGAATCATGATGTGGTCATCTGAGATGTTAGGGTCAGAGATAATGACCCTAACTCGAGGCACCCCGTCTGCTCTGACTGCCTCTGCCGAGGAAGAAGGCATGCCACGAAGGGAGGGAATCTCAGTGACCACTCCGAAAGTGGCTACGATAGTAGCAAGAAGTTGATGGTAAACCTGAGAAAGACCAGGAAACCTAATGAATAGTGATGTGACCTGACTGTCCTCCTCGACCGGATCGAAGCCCAAGGTGTAGGGCAAAAGAAAAATCCTCCTCGAACCCAAAGCCATGGGATTAGCTTTGAGAACAAGGGCTGTGGACTCGTGGGAGTCAAAAATCACTTGGAAGAATCCACGTCCCAGAAGACGAATATCCCTGAGGTGTGGGGCGAGATCTCCTGGTAACACCGCCAGCATCTAGTCTCTAGCCTGTGATATGGAAGGATGTGACCCAAAGATGCGGGCGAAAAGTGATGTGGAGCCCTCTAATTCCACATCTTTATTGAGCTGCTGCAACTCCTCTTCTAAAAATTTAACGGTTCTCACGGTCGGTGGAAGTGGACGGAGATTGGCTGAATGGGGATCCATTCGCCAATCGAAGTGAAAAGGCCGATTCCAACACTGTTAAAGCTCCGTCCGTGAAACTATTGCCGAGGACGCCCTGAAACGGGCGTAGGAAGGAGGAGAAAAGGAGAGGGCAAGAAAGAAAGAAGAAAGAAAGTGTATTATTGTCCACTAAAGGCCAAAATGGGCCCATGGGACATCAAGAACTCTGCATACAAGATAGCACAAAATCAACGTGCCACAAAGAAGAGGCATCGTTGACTATCATCTAAGTGCTACGCAATACAATGCAAGTGAAAGTACATAATGTCAAATCTAAGCCTAAATACAAAGTAAACTAGATGCAAGGAAACCACCCATGGGTGCAAAATGGGGGGATGAGTACAATATGCCAATGAAAAGATATAAGTCCAGGTGTCACGGAGTCTGAGAACCAAAATAATACTGGAAATCCTGTCCATCGACTCTGCCTCCTGCTATGAGAGTACAAATCTGAGCAAAGGTGAGGTGAGCGGCTGGTGGGGCGAGATCTCCATGAGTAAGTCTCCTCCAAAAAGCTGCCATCATCCTGGATCGTCTGGAGATGAAGCGGCGAGTACGTCCCCTATGTAACAAGATCCTGCGGCGTCTACAAACCATCTCATATGTACATCCACAGGGTGGAGGCATGTGTCCTGTGTGAGCTCTGACCTCCTCGTGCTCCTCCTGGTCTCTGTCCTCTGGTATAGCGTGTGCCTGAGCTCTATCAGGTTGGGCTCTATCACGCTCCGGTCTGTGATGATGGTCTCTGAGGTAGTCTCGTCGAAGCATAGTGGCCTCCCTGACATAAAGAGCTAAGCAATGCTGATCCTCGTAGTCCATCACTCGTGAGAGAGGTCCAAAGCCATCCGTGAAGAGACAGTGGAATCTACCTCTGAGCTCATAATATAGCGGGCATCTGCAAATGAAGTGCTCCTCTGACTCCACCTCTCTCATGGTGCAACAAGGGCAGATCCTGGTCTCTCGGCCTGGTCGCCGTCCATCCTCCATGCGTCGCATCCTACCAGCCTCTATCTCGAGCTGATGCGAAGAGACTCTAAGCTGGCCAAGGGCAATCCTCAGTGAGAGGATAGAAGGACAGAGGGGAAGGGACGGAGAGGAGAAGCGGAGGGGAGCTGAGATAGGATAGAAGGGAGAGGACTGACGGGGAAGGAGAGGGTAGGCAACAGAGAGGAAAAGAGGGGGGGGTTAGGAGGGAGGCAGGAGGCTGAAGGCGGGGAGGGAGAAGGTGGGCAGGGGAGAGGAAGAGAGGGGGCAGGTTAGGAAGGGAGGGGGTGGGGGGGTTAGAGGAAGGGTGGGGGAAGGGGCGGGGGAGGGAGGGGGCGGGGGGGAAAGGGAGGAGGGGGGGGAAAGAGGGGGCGGGGGGGAAAGGTGGGGGGCGCGGGAGGAGAAGGGGGTGGGGGGGGGCAGCGAGGGGAGGGGGAGAGGGAGGGCGGCGGAGGGGGAAGGGGAGGGAAGGGGCGGGGGAGGAGGGGGCAGGGGGGCAGTGGGAGAGGGAGGGTGGGGGAGAAAGGGGGCGGGGAAGGGAGGGGGCGGGGGCAGCGGGTGGGGGAGAGGGGGGGGGGAGGGAGGGAAGCGAGTGGGGAGAGGGAGGGCGAGGAGGGAGAGGGAGGGGGCGGGTGGGCTGGCAGGGGGGGAGAGGGAGAGCGGGGAGGAGGAAGGGAGGGAGGAGGGAGAGGGGTCTGGCGAAGGGGAGGGAGAGGAGGAGCAGCAAGGGGAGGGAGAGGGCGGGCAGCGAGGGTGAGGGGGAGGGAGAGAGAGGGAGAGGGGGCTGGCTGAGAGAGGGAGAGGGGAGGGGGCAGCAGCTCACGGGGAGAGGAGCAGCTCGCAGCGTTTTTTTGGAGTGGAAGGACAGAACCAAGTTCATTACAATTATAGATTGTTCAAATAGAAAATTGACTTTATCCTTACATCCCAAATCTGAAATCAAAATGGCTCTTGGCCTTACATATCCAAAACTGAAACAAAATGGATCGTGGCCTTACATCTCCAAAACTGAAATAAAAATGGCTCATAGCCTTACATGCCTAAAGAATCCCATCATCTACACATCACACATCATGGTCTATGTACAGTGAAGTAGAATTAAAGAAAATACATCAAAACTCTAGGTTCTTAAGAGGTAGACAGGTGGTATGGGCAGGCAGGAGGTGCGGGTATCGGGCCCGAAGTGGTCGGTGTAGCTTTGTTGACCGCAAACACCAAGGGTTCTCCAATAGGATACTCTAGTAGAAGCTTTCTGAACCCCTTAAGATACCTACACTCGGAGGCATCATGTCCATGAACTTCACAAAATGTACAAAATGAGATAGAAGTAGGTACCTTACGCTTAGAGGGACACTCCCAGTGAGACCATGGCCAGAACCCTTGCATTCCGTGTACCAAAGACCACTTCTGATCTCGGCTTCAAAAGGATGAGGACCATCTGCCCTAATTCTTTCCTTAAGTCCCTCTTTGATTTCTTCCAACTCCTTAAGATGCTTCCATTCTGGCGAGTCCTCCTCTCTTGAGCGGTTAGTAGTTGGAAGTTGTATTGGCGCAAAGCTCAATTGTGACCGTTCCATCTTCATGGCATCCCTCAAGAACTCTTGTAGGGAGGCACGCCCTGGAAGTTTGTCCACAAGTCTAATAGCAATAGTAGGGGGTAAGGCCTTCAAGAACCACCCTTTCATCACAATCATTTGGTGGTACGGACCATTTTGCTGCCAAGACCCTCATTCGTGTATACATTTCTGAAATGCTCCCCCTGGCTTCATAGTGTCAGTGGACAGCTCTTGTACAATTATGTACTCAAACTTCTCCAATTTAAAGGTCCGGAGAAATTCCTCCCTCAGGCCTGCCCAGGTCTAGAAGTGATCAGGGGGAAACTAGTTGTACCACACGTCCGCTTCATCCTCCAAAGATGAAGGGAAGATATGGAGAAAGGCATGTTCATTCTCTACCCCTTTGGCCTTACATGCTGTGAGAAATTTTTTGACATGAGCTTCAGTGTCTTCATGGGGATGGCCTCTGAACTTCTGAGTTTCCACATGGACTTTGTTGAGCAACTCAAGAAGTCTACCTCTTTTCGTAAGATTGAGAGCCACCATGGCGGATGTGACACCCCTACCCACTCCAGGGTCTGAACCATGTGTAAGAGTTGAAGGACCTCCTAAGGGATTACTAAGGATCGCTTAGGAGAGAGAGAGTGCAGGTAGTAAAAGAGTCGATGATAAACGCCTTAGCCGTCACGTCAAAGTTGGATAATAAAAAACAAAGGAGTACAAGGTACAAGTACCTAGACCTAGGATTAAGTGTCCTAGGTGTCACATAGGACTAAGTGTCCTATGTGGCCTAAAAGACACTAACACTATAAGTGTCTTTATTTATGCCTACAAGGCTCATACCATGGCCTATAGGGCATCACTAGAACCACCAGAGGATGGCCTACATAATGTGCATTGGATGAATGCCATGCACGATGAATTGCAGTCCATTCATAAAAATCAGACTTGGGATGTCGTGGATTTTCCACCAGGCAAGAATGCCATAGGTACACGTTGGGTTTTCAAAGTCAAAAGAAAGCCAGATGGGTCCATTGATCGGTACAAGGCAAGGCTGGTTGCAAAAGGATATGCTCAGAAAAAGGGCATAGATTATGAGGAGACTTTTGCTCCTACATCCAGGATGACCACCATCAGGTTAGTTATAGCAATGGCTGCAAATTTTGAATGGAATGTATCAGTTGGACATTAAAACAGCGGACTTGTTGGAAGAGGTTTATGTCAAACAATGTGTAGTACTGTGGTGAGGCTGATGAGACAACGCCTCCGGTAGAGGACCACAGTGGTGAAGGAGTGTATAGAGATGGTACTGCATACGTGGAAGGGACCGGCATTACAGAAGCCGATGGTGAGAACATAGAAGATGTGGGGGTTAGAGAAGCTGGAAGAGAAGTTGGGAAAGAGGGGACGGAATCGAAGCCACGTTTGATGGGTGGGCGAGGAGAGTGAGAGTGGGAAATGCAGCATAGAAGTAGATGAGAGAACATTCACTCAAAGTAAGGACAAGACCGGGGCAAAATGAGTAGCC
This sequence comes from Dipteris shenzhenensis, assembly GCF_047967505.1. Lineage (NCBI taxonomy): Eukaryota > Viridiplantae > Streptophyta > Polypodiopsida > Gleicheniales > Dipteridaceae > Dipteris > Dipteris shenzhenensis. The sequence goes on along the minus strand of NC_141623.1, from coordinate 43,287,277 downwards.
ACAAGTAGGATGAATGTAGAAGCAAACTTGATAGGACCGCGGATGTCTAGTCCGATGCAGGAGGAGTCACAACCCCATCAGAAGCACTTGTTGATAAAGATATCCTTATAAGAGGAGAAGGGGGTCTGTCTTGAGCTAGATGAGCTCACGATGAGCCTTTTTCCTTCATCCCTTACGCCTTCATCCTTCGTACCTTCCTCTTTCACACGCTCTTCACTTTGTACTTCTTCTCCAGACTCATGATGTCACCACCAAGGATCCTGATGATCCAAGTCAATGAGAGCTTCGATAAAGTTACTTGCTCTTGCCACTGCTCCACTGGGTTCACTCTGTGCTCGCCCTAAGGACTTCAAGGACTTCCATCGCACATAATGCTTCTCGTATAGACTTTGGTCAGCCGGAAGTCTTCTCTCCACTCTCCTTAAGTACCTCCTAGTTCTCTCACTAGCTCCTTCAAAGATATCAGAACTACTCGGCATAAGACCTCTCTCCTTGTTATCTCTGTGCCAACATGGACTTAGGTAGTACATAATGTGTGTGTAGAGTAGCGGCAAAGCTCCGCTTGTACTTGCATAAGGCTAGGAATAATCTCTCTTAGGAATCCTCAACATGCAAGTTCTACTTGCAACTTCTACATGCAATTCCTACATGCATGTTCTACATGTGAGTTCTACATACAACTCATGCATGCATGCAACTCCTACATGCAACTTCTATATACAAGTTCTACATGTAGAGAGAGAATGTCTTACAATTCCTACATGCAGAGAGAGAAGCTCTTCAACTTGTATAAATACCCCATAATGGAATGAAGCCCACACTCTTTGGGGCATTGTGTTGAGTTCTACTTTGGTATTCCAAGCAATTGTGTTTAAGTGTCCATGCTTCCTTGCACTCCACGTCCAAAAGCATGTCCTAACCTTGCAACTCCTTCTTCCCTCTCCTCCAGCAACCCATCCTCTCCCTCTCCTCCCCTCTCCTCCTTCCTCCCTCTCCTCCTCCTCCCTCCTCCTCCTCTCTTCTCCTCCCTCTCCTCCTCCCTTCTCCTCCCACCTCCTCCTCCTCTTTCCTTCTCCACCCTATCCTTCTCCCTTCTCCTCCCTCCTCCTCCTCCTCCTCCCTTCTGCTTTAACACCTTCTTTGTCTCCCACTCCTATGCTCCCCGTAAACTCTTAGTCTCTCAACCCTTGACCTCCATGATCTACGAGGGAGACGAGTTCTCCGCCATGTACTCTACCTTGAACCTTAGATTCTCCTTCTAAAAATTGAACATCTTCTAAACCCTAGAACCTCCTTCTAAACCTTGAAACCTCCTTCTGAGCCCTGAACCTCCCTCTAGCCCTTAAAATCCTCCTAAACCCTTCAACCCCCAATGAAGGCGAAAGCCTTCGTTATCCCAATCATGATGATGCACTTTCCTTTCACACATGCTTGCACTATGTTTGCTTACCACACTTAAGCCTACGTCTCTCACCGGAATACGACCCGAGGTCCTAAGCTACACTTATACTACAAACGACAACACCGATATATCTGTAGGTGACAAAAAGCCTCGGAACCCTGCATACTCAGAATATCCTACTCTTCCTACGGAAGCCGTGGGAAAGAGCAAACACTCCTCTAGACTTCACTCGTGCTACTTAGCACCAACAGTGTCCCACGGTGATCGCCATAAACTGTCTGTGGGGGGGTTCCTACCACTTTCGGAAGTGTTACCGAAGGCCGAGGACCATTGGTGTGAGGAGCAAGTAGGGATGTGTCAATGGTATCACCGATGGAAACCACGTTTTGAATGAATCTGTTAACTTTAAATCAACATCATTAATTTACCATATAAATTAGTAATATCTATAATATGTCGAGGTCATGTATGCAAAATATCTTACTACTATAATGCTTATTTTTCATAAATAGAAACTGCACAATACCTGTAATCTTTTGAGATCGTCTTTTAATTGTGTGCATTGTGCAACAAGATTAGATTCCTATAAAAACAAAATAGTCATCTTCAGATTTGATATTATGTGCCTTTACATCAAGGAAAGGTGTCTAAGAATATTTGTATTTTTTCCTCGAAATAGACTTCTATTAGAAAGAAAGAAACATCTAAGAGAAGAAACTCAAGGCATAGATACATCATGAGGTTCATGAAAAACTGTGGTAAAATACCACTCAAAAAGTCTTTAAAAATGAAGAGCTTGAGAACAATCTAACAAACGGAAAGGAAAAGAACTCACGAGATCTCAACTTAAGTATGGATAGGAAAGAACTCATGAGATCTCAACTTAACTAGAAGGTCATTACTTAAGTAGAAGGTCACTGAGTAGCAAAGGTGAAGACAGCAAGAAAGGATGGTAGTCTACCGTGAAGGCAAGGCCCTTATTAGGAAATTCAAATCAAAACCTAAAGACTCTCAGTCTATAACTGATGTAAGCAAGTAGGTTTGGGTGCAGGTGCCCGTTTTAGAGGCTCCAACTTAAGTAGCAAAGGTCACTGAGTTAGCAAAGGTGAAGACAGCAAGAAAGGAGGGTAAGGGGGTAGTCTACCATGAAGGAAAGGCCCTCATTAGGCAATTCAAATTGAAATCTAAAGACTGTCAGTCTATAACTGATTTAAACAAGTAGGTTTGGGAGTGGATGCCCCTTTTAGAGACTCCACTCTTTAGTTTTTTCTGTTGTATCTAGGATTCTTCCAATCTCATAGACTTTCGGTCTCCTATAGACTACAATAGACTTTTTTTTCTTTCTTTCTCCTATGTTATCCCTCTCCGATTTATGTTGCTTCGCTTGTCTTTCTCTCAACTCTGCACAATCCTCTTCATCCTTCATAGCTTGAAATCCCTCCTCCTCAACCATGTTCCATAGCTTTGCCATGTTTGCCCCAAATGTGGCCGGGGCATTGCATAGGATGAAGGGAATTATTCTAAAAGCTTTGATTGTCAGATTAGAGCCTCCAGAATGGTTTTTCTGGTTCTAACATGGATCCTAGGTAAAACTTTTATTTTTATTTTTTTAAACATGGGTCCTAGGCATAGTTACTAGGGAATGGGAAAGTGGGAACGTTTCGGCATGGAGGGGATGGGAACACAATGTTATATGACACATCATCAACTCACCTAGAGATACACCAAAATACAAAAACAAAATCATGTTTTCTTCTAAATAAAAAATCCGATAGCGAAGCTCAACGGAAAAGTACATCATGTGAGGCACGAGAAAAACAAATATCCTAATAGGGTCAAATCAAGATCTTGTTAAAGAGCTAGAGAAAATACTAGGTTGAGATTGAAAGTGCCACCTTGACCCTGTGGGGGACTTCGATAAGAATGGGGAGCCACTTCACTCCCTGAAATAAACAATCTTGCTCGTATAGGCTGCTCGTAAAGGCCCCTTCATGCTCCCCAAATGGCCACGAAAGTGTGTACCGTATGCACGGTGGACCTTTGAACCATCCTAAGCCTCTGCACATCTAGATCTCCAAATATGCCACACTGATGTGCTTGCAGGATCTTCCATGAGGATTCTCCAAATATGTCACGCTGATGTACTTGCAGGATCTTCCATGAGGTCTATAAGAAAGGCCAAAAACATCATCCAGAGAACATGACTCAAAGCAGTGCCGTCAAACCGAAAGAGCCTAGGAAGAGTCATGTCTCTCGTGAAACACCTAAGGCCCAGAAAGAGAGAGCCAAGCTAGTGAGCCCTAGGTCATGAAACAAGGAGAGGACATAAAAGTGCTCAATACCTAGCAATCCCTTGCAAAATGATCCTTGCTTGTCTGCAGTCTCATAAGCAATGTTGAATAGACTATTTAACATAAAATATGCTCCAAACTTGGACCTCCAGGAGCTACACCTCCACTGGTTCACTGCAATCCCTCCATCAATAGAAAGCCAAAAGAAAAGAGTGATTTTTCTATTCCGGAGGGGTTTCTAGAGTCTCTTCCAAATGATTTCTTTAAGTCTCCTGAAATCTGAAATTTATCCCAATGAGGCTAAGCTGAAACTTCCTGGCATTAGTGAATGTATATCAAAAGAAGGGGAGGCTCTTCTCTCGGTGCCCTATCCCAATCCATTCCAACTCCCCGGGAGGCCACTGCAAATGCTATATGGGGACACCTCCATAGAGCCAAATTTCCCATGAACCCAAGTGAATGTGACCTAGGTTAGGTCTAGATACCACCTTGAAGCCAAGAAACATTGCTCCACATGACCTATAACTCTCACAAGCTGAAATGGAAAATGACAAGCTGCTCCACATGACCTATAACCCTGACAACCAAGAGACCTTGTGAAGGATTGTAGGAAGAGAATGGACGATCAAGAGAAAGAGGAAGATTAGTTTGTACAAACATTACAATGATATGGTTATATAGGCTAGACTTAGGTTAGTCATTCTAGTCTACGTTATTTTTCATATCTGGGTTACATATATAATCTAGTTGTTGTACTTTCATTTGTGAAACTATTCAATGGAATACACTCATTTCTTGTGTCCACTTCGTGACTCCCCATAGTTGGTATCATAGCCATTGCCCCATCACCTGAGTCTGCCTCAACCTCATCCCTTTTGTTGGCACTATGTGCTCATCCTTGAGGGAATCTTCGTCAACATTCTCGTGGACATTCATAGGAAGGTTCCTGATTGCTGCTCTTTTTACTGTTCATAGGGCCGAGCATTGACCTATAGTAGGCCGTATAGCATTGTATGGGTCTTGCCTGCAATCCCGACTATATGGCTTGCATCGTAGAGCTGGAACTGACTGAAATTTTCAGCTCCTTGTTGTACCTGCAAGTTTTCATGTCCAGCCTCATTCTTGAGGCTCTAAGCTTTGTAGAAAACTATTGAAGGAACATGGTGGAGAGGGAGAGGGAGAGGGAGAGGGAGAGGGAGAGAGAGAGGGTAGGCTAGGGAGAGAGAAGATAATACTCAAATGGAAACATAATGAAAGTGAAAGGAAATGGAAATGAGCAATAGACCAAAATGGAAAGACTCACATTGATAAAGCTTGATGTAGACTCCTTGATGTGTGTTGATGTGACAGACAAGTACAATTATATATAGGATAGACACACTAGAATACCAAAGTGTATATGGGATATCTCCCAAAATGACACGTGGCACTCACACATAAGACTCTACTAGAACTCCTAGTAGAACACACTAAAACACACTCAACTTGACTTCATTTTCTAACACCCCCCCATGAAGGAAAGGTAAGGGACTATTGGAATGGAACCAAGAATAGAACATGACAATAACAGACTACTAATCTGTGCACCCCAAGTAACTCAGAGGCTAAAGTCTGAGCATGTTCAGAGGTTAATCCAAGCACTCTCATGGCCTAAGACTCAACATGACTGAGAGGCTCATGTCTTAGCATGGCTACATGACTATGCTAGCCAGAATCTCCCAAAGCTGTGTCTACTGAAGCATGAGCAACTCTGAAAGGAGTGAAAGGAACATCCTGGAGAGAGCGTGATCCACAGAGTGGTGTTGTTGTATAATGAAGGATGAGTCTGAGTCCTGTCCCTCGAAAAACACCTGAGGTCTAGTAAGAGATAACCATGCTACTAATCCCCAAGTCATGAAGAAGGGTGCTCTATGAAATATGCAAAGAATCCTGGCAACACCCTTCCATATCGTCGTCCTCGCCTGTTTGCACTCCCAAAGGCAATGTTGAACTGACTTAATTGCTATGTGGCATCGAGAACAAGTAGGGTTAGCCCTGAACTTGGATCTCCGTAGGTTCACTGCAATCCCTCCATGAATGGAAAGCCAAAAGAAAATAGTGATCTTTCTATTTCTGAAGGATTTCCAAAGCCTCCTTCAAAAAAAATTCTGCACCTCTGCAAAAATATGAAAACTATCCCAACGAGGAGCTCTGGAGGGCCTCCAACCTTTACTACTAAGCTGAAATCTCCAAACATTTCTAACAGTGTAGCGAAAGAAGGGGATGCTCTAGGTGCCCTTCATCAGTCCTAGCCACTCCCTGGATCCCACTGCAAGAACCTGATGGGAGAACCACCATATAACCAGAGTCTTCAAGACCATATTGGAGCATGGTGGTAGTAGGGAGAGAGAGAGGGTAGGCTAGGGGGAGAGGAAATGAAACTTAAATGAAAGCATAATGAAAGCAAAGGAAAATGGAAATGAGCGATAGACCAAATGTACTTACATGACCCAAAAGGCTTTGAATGTATTGAGTGATATGACAATGAAAGTACAATGCCTTTATAGGATAGCACACACACACTAAAGTGTCAAATGTATATGGGATAAGTCCCATAGTGACATGTGGCACTCTAGGATATAAAGTAGTCTAGTACTACTCTATAACTCAATAAAAACACTCTAGAAACACTCACTTTGACTTCATGTTCCAACATACCCCCCCATGAAGGCAAGGTGAGAGACTACTGGAATGGAACCAAGAACAGAACATGACAATGATGGTCTAACATTAGGGACTGTTGGAATGGAACCAAGAACAGAACATGACAATGACGGTCATCAAATTGTGCACCCTATGTAACTCAGAGACTAAAGTTTGAGCGTGTTCAGAGGTTGATTCAAGCACTCTCATGGCTTGAGACTCAACATGCTCAGAGGCTCACGTTATAGCATGGCTACTTGACCAGCTCATAGGTCTAGGAATACACCAACATCCTGGAACTCGGTCAGGCCTGATAACGTACATCGTTTTAGGAGGACTATCCAAGGCAGAGAACCTTTGACTCAATACACATGATTTATTTCCATTCATTTTGGGGGACAACCTAGGGTAGAGTACCCTTGACTCAAACAAGAAAGTATTAAAGATATATTTCATTCATTTTATGCATAGCAAGGGCAGAGAACCCATGTGCCCGAAGTAGCTGCCGCACAAAAGTGTGCACATGCTGCTCTTCGATGATGTGTCGAAGATGCTCATGTCGAGGATGCCTTGGAAGATGTGTCGATGAAGACCATAGAAGCAGCCACCAAGGGCAATCACATGACGACTCTCAAGGTGCCGATGAGAAAGTCCCCGAAAGTGGAATAGAGTCCCAAAATTGAGTGAAAATGCTCAAGGGAGCAAAATCCGAAAATGTGTGCAAATAACTGATGAAATTACAAGATTTTTGACAAGCCTTAAAGAGTTTTACAAAGCAGAGGCTGTCATCCAACTGCAGGAATCAGAAAATCAGAAAAGCCCTAATTTTTGAAATTAGGGTTTCTGATATTTTCTCAGAAACATGCAGGACTGTAATCCCTAGTATATGCCAAAAACCCTAAACTTTTCTGAGAGATTAGACAGAAATCTGAAAAATCGTAATTTGGGCATACAGATCTTCAAATACCCATATCTTCCCATAGAGATGTCGGATTGACGAGCTGTAAAAGACAAAAATGTAACTCTCAACAAGATCTACATTTTAGTCTTCTATCTCGACTTCAAATTCATTGTCGTTTGTCCTGCAGAGGTATCACAAGGTGTGCGACCCTATTTCTTTGACAATTTTGACACGGGCAGCTGTGATTGAGTTGTGGCAGCAAGATACTTCATGGACAGCTCAACTTCAATCAGCCATTCACACATGATGCTACTCTCTTCCAGAAATATGTGCGCCTCAGAAAACAAGCTGCGTAGAGAGGCGACGTACGTGCAACATAACCCCGAGTTCACAGCAAGGAAATGGACCAAACAGTCAAGCTGAGCAAAGGCGAAACTGTTTGCTGAGGCGTGGGCAACACACATCAGCTCTTCGATGTAGATTGAGGAAGCATGAACTGCAAACCAGAAGAGCTGCGCAGACCAGCGTGTTGACAAGCAGTAGTAATCACCCCCCGAGCAAAAAATCACGTCCCGAACAGCATCCGGTGAGGCTAAGGAACGGTTGCTCTACCATAGGGAGAGGATAGCTTCCATTTGTGGGCCTCCCTCATCCCTTAGGTTGAGCTTGAGCTTGGAGGGGATGAGAGAAAGAAAGGAGGAAAGGTGGGCATGGCTCTGATACCACATGTTGGAGCATGGTGGTAGTAGGGAGAGAGAGAGGGTAGGCTAGGGAGAGAGGAAATAAAACTTAAATGAAAGCACAATTAAAGCAAAGGAAAATGGAAATGAGCAATAGACCAAATGTACTTACATGGCCCAAAAGGCTTTGAATGTATTGAGTGATATGACAATGAAAGTACGATGCCTTTATAGGATAGGAACACACACACTAAAGTGTCAAATGTATATGGGATAAGTCCCATAGTGACACTGGCACTCTAGGATATAAAGTAGTCTAGTACTACTCTATAACTCAATAAAAACACACTAGAAACACTCACTTTGACTTCATGTTCCAACAGACCCAAGTGCTAGAAGAACGGGGTCAGGATCAAGATACCACTATGAGTCCGTGCCCCACTCCATGTAACCTGCAATCCTAACAGGCTGAAAGACAACCTCCAAAAGAATATCATCTGAAGATTTGAGAAGTCTACCTCCTGACTAAACTCCTGACTAAACATCAAAGACAAGGGTCTCCTCATGTGCATCCCGCAAGGCAATAACCTGTAATGGAACACCCATCCCCGTAAAGGCTCCCAACCAATTGGACTCTGTGATCGGTAAGTCATCTGTATCTATCCACTCTGCTGGTATGGCTGGCTCTATCTGCTGCATCCTAACTACAGTCCCTCTGAGGTGGCCAACTGATAATAGTCTCTGATCTTCTCGAAGCTAAATAAAAGCCTTCCAGGCACCTACAATGGAAATAGGTCCCCTCTCCCATCTAGACCACTACATATAATGTGACAGACCCAGTGATCTGCCATGCTCATCCAAAATGGATTCATTCCACATAACTGAATGCTTGTCTATTTCTTCACGAGAGGAGGATGTAACTCTCCGAAGAGTGTCTTTGAAGCTGTCCCAAGCTTTCAGAATGGAAGCCATGAGAGGGGAAGAGAGAGATCTAAGATGGGCTTAAGTAAAAGTTCATCTAGAGCTGTCCATCCAATCTTCCCCGTGAGAAGGTGTACAAGACTGAATGCTGTATCCTTCCAAGGCTCCCGTCTAGGCATTCAGTCCTCTCACTACAAATTTGTAGACCAAGGTCATACACTGCAAATTCGTATCAATAGTATTGAGACCTCCTTCCCCAGTGGGGAGAATGAGGGTCTCCCACGCCACCCTGGCTACTACATGCGAGGTACCATCCAACCCACTCCAAATAAAGTTCCTGACAGGTCTCATGAGCTGAGATAAACAACCTCTAGATCTGCACCAACAAGAGAAAACGAACCACGTAGTAGCCAATTGTTGGAACTGTGGGGAGACACGAAGTGGATAAAGAACATGAGAGTGTAGTCCACACACAAAGCTCCACTGATAATAGAAGTACAAGACTTGGGATATATATGAAACCCAAGTATAAAGTGAAAACCCTAGACTAGAATAACTTAGACCAAGTCTAGCCTACAATACCATACCATTGTATGTTCTATCAAATCCCCCCTCAATGGTATGGCTGAAGTACTCTGGGAACTCCTCAGAAGTACCTAGGGTACCTAAAGTACCATGGTTGCATAAATTTATCCAATAGGATATAGCAACCTATGGGAGTATTACAAGAAAAACAATGCCATTTTATAACCCCCCTTGACATTGTTGTAATGTCTCTGATTCCCAAGCGTGTTCGATGACGTACAAACACTTCTGCTGACAGGCTCTTAGTGAAGATATCTGCTACATTGTCCTCAGATGGACAATAGATGAGGCTAATGATGCCATCTGCTATACAATCCCGTATAAAGTTATAGTGATTTTCCACATGTTTCATGCGAGCATGAAAAACAGGATTGTTACCAATCTTATGCAACTCTTACTGTCACACAAGATAGAGGTGGCTTGATCATCTTGTGAATGATGCAAGTCATAAAGTAGCTTCCTTAGCCATATGCATTCTGTAGTAGCTGCATTTGCTACCTTATACTCCGCTTCACTAGAAGAAAGAGAGACCCTGGCCTGCTTCTTACTTAACCAAGATATGCATGCGGAACCCAAAGAGAAACAGTAGCCAGAAATGGATTTTCTATCATCAATGTCCCCTGACCAATCAGAATCTGTGAAGCCACATAGATCAAGATCACAAGCATTGGTATAATGCATCCCAAGAGTAATAGTGCCATGCACATATCTGAGAACACGCTTGGCGGCATTCCATGAGTGATAGTGGGACAATGCATAAACTGACTCAATACTCCTGCAGCATAAGCAATATCAGGCCTTATGGAACACAAATAGATAAGACTCCCCACCAACTGTCTGTACAAAGTGCCATTAAACTTTTTAGCCTTATCATACTTAGACATTTTGAGACCCTTCTCAAGAGGTGTAGTTGCAGGCTTACTATTCTCCATGTGAAATGTCTGTAATATACTCCTGGCATACGTAGTTTGGGACATGAAAATACCATCTTGAGTTTGCCAAAACTCAATGCCCAAACAATAGTGCAGTAAACCCAAGTCTGTCATATCAAATGACCGAGACAAAGCTGATTTTACTGATGCAATATTTCCCTCATCACTGCCAGTAAGCATGATATCATCCACATAAAGAATAAGAATGATGATTTCTGATTTTTCTTGAAGCACATAGAGATTTGGCTCAGTATGAGTGCTAACAAAGCCCTGTGATAACAAGAACTGATGGATTTTATGGTACCAAGCCCGAGGTGCTTGTTTCAGCCCATATAAAGCTTTGCGAAGCTTGCATACCTTTTGTTCCTATCCCGCAACCACAAAACCTTGGGGCTGCTGCACATAGACCTCTTCCTTTAGGTCTCCATTCAAGAAGGCCCTCTTCACATCCATCTGATAAACAGGCCAACCGTAACTTGCAGCAAGAGAAATGACAGTCTCAATGGTTGTCATCTTGGCTACAGGAGCAAAAGTCTCATCATAGTCAATTCCTTCCTCCTGACTATACCCCTTGGCAACTAAACGGGCTTTATGTTTCTCAACTGTGCCATCAAAATGATATTTCAACTTATAAATCCACTTGGTGCCAACTACATTCTTCCCAACAGGGAGATCAACCAATTTCCAAGTGGCATTCTTTTCAATGGACTGAATTTCAGATTTCATAGCATCTTTCCATAATGGGTGTCCCTGAGCATCCTCAAAACACTGAGGTTCAATTTCAGCTTCCATAACTGTGCTCATCAAGGCATAATTGACCTGATTTTGTGCTTGCCTTGTACTAGACCTTGTTCTCCCCAACACAGGCTGATTTTGTGCATCCTGAATGGTAGCCCGAGCCCACCATCTAGGAAGAGGCTGACTAGCTGCAGCAGGCTGAGACTGATCTGCAAATTTTACCCTCCTCCTTTCATAGACAATAGGCTGATTTTCATTGACTGATTTCTGAACTGAAATTTCAGAAGTGCTACCTTCATTAGTATGGGGAATTTTTCCAAATGTAGTGGAGGAAGAACTTGGTGTGTTAGACGCATGTGATGGCATATCTTCTGACTCAAAATGAACAATAACCAAAGGTGTAGTGTCCTCAATGGGCATATGTAAATCATTAGGCATAAAGCAATCATTTTCATTGAAAGCAACATCTTTGCTTATGATAATTTTCCGTGTTTCAGGATTGTAAAGCCTATAGCCCTTGCTTTCAGTACTATAACCCACAAATATGCATTTGATTCCCTTATCATCAAGCTTGAATCTGTGTTGATCTAGTACTAATGCATATGCCACTGATCCAAAAATTATGAAGTGGCTAACCTTTGGCTTATATCCATAGAATGCCTCAAACGGAGTCTGATTTACTAATGCTTTCGTTGGACATCTATTTTGGATGTATGTGGCTGTAACTACAGCCTCACCCCAAAATACTTTAGGCATCTTTTTGTAGCTTAGCATGCATCTGGTCATCTCCATGAGAGTCCTATTCTTTCTTTCAGCAACATTATTTTGAGCTGGTGTGTAAGGGCATGTCTTCTAATGATGAATCCCATGATGAGCCAAATAATTCTTATAGGCATGAGACATGTACTCCCCTCCTCTATCTGTCCTGAGTGTTTTGATCTTGGCATTAATCTGGTTCTCAACAAGTGCTTTGAACTCCTGAAACCAATGAAACACCTCAGATTTCTCTTTCATGAGAAAGATCCATGTAAATCTGGAGTAATCATCAATAAAAGACACATAATACTTGGCACCACGATGTGACCGCACATTCACCTCACATACATCACTATGCACAAGCTGCAGTATATGTGTGGCTCTGATTGATCCATCCTTTTTGAAAGGCAAATGGTGTAACTTTCCCATAATACACCCTTCACAAAAAGAGCTAGATGGTTGCTGCAATTTTGGCATCCCTTCAACCATTTGATTATTCTGCAAGTATGCCAATGCTCTATGATGTGCATGACCAAATCTAGCTGCCATAAATCACATGAAGATGCATTAGACACAGCCAAGGCATGCTGCACATGGGGCTTAGCATCCAACTTATAAAGACCCTTATCATAAGTGCCAGTGGCAACCACTGCATATCCCTTTCTAGGATCTTTAATTTGGCATTGATCATCCTAAAACTCCACAAGCATGTGCTGATCATGAGCTATGGATGGAACTGAAATAAGATTCTTCCGCAACTTTGGAACATACCAAACATCACGAATATACTTGACTTTTCCATTATCAAGCTTAATGGGAATATGTCCCACTCCTATGATGTCTTGAGAAGCATCATTGGCACAAGTAACCTGCCGCCCATACACAGGTTTGATGCTCTCAAACCACTCCTTATGAGGAGTCATATGCTGTGAAGCACCGCTATCCAAATACCAATTCTCATTCACATTAAGTGAATAGGCATCATCATTATTGCTATGAGCAATAGCATGATCACAATCACAATCCCCCTTGGAAGATATCTCAGAGAGTGTGGCTGCAAATACAAAATCCAGATCATCCTGAGCAAAGTGTGCATGTGAGCCAGATGCATTGTTTTCAGTATGAGCCACAAAATTACTGTTTGAGTTGCCTTGCCTCTTCTTCTCATTTGCAATGCGTTTCTGACATTCTACAATGTAATGGCCTGGGTCCTTGTAGTAATTGCATCTGTCCTTTTTCACCTTAGCATCTTTGCTTGATCCGGCATTTTTGGTACTATTATTTGCCCCTTGTGGCTGGTTGTTTTTAGGCTTATATTTCTGAAATTTTCCCCTCTCCCCAGTGGCTAGAGCTTGCTCACTGCCATGAGAGCCACGAGAAAAATTATGAGCTCTTTCTTCTTCCTGCAATAACAAACCAACCAATTCTTCAAAAGAAATAGATGCAGCCCTGAGAGTGATGCTCAATGATGTAGCAAATGTACTATATGAAGGAGCAAGACTATTAAGAGTGATAGAGACCAATCTCTTCTCTTCAATCTCCTCATCAACATTTGCAAGCTGATCTCGCAAATCTGTAATTTTTGCTACATGCTCTATGATGGTTTCACCAACAGTCATTTTCAGATCCTTAAGCTGATTGTTGAGTGCAATCACCCTGGCCATATTCTTAACATTATGCATACGGGACAACTTGTCCCAAGCATCCTTAGAAGAAGTACAAGACTTAATAGTCTTCATAATGTGCCTCTTCACTGACAAGGAAATCAAAGAAAGTGCTTGAGCATTGCGACGGTCAAACTTCTTTTGCTCCTCAGAAAGAGGATGAGATGAGCTAGCAATAGAACCTTGACTGCTAGGAGTACTAGGAGCAGTCACAGGCCTAATTTCATCTCCACTAACAATATCCCAAAGGCCTTTTCCAACCAAAATATTCCTCAGCATAAAAGACCACAAGGCATAGTTTGATCCATCCAACTTATCCGCTTTAGTCAGGGTGCCAAATTTCTTAGAAAGAGACATGATTGCACTTCACAAGTAACCTGAAAATAAAATGCAAATATACAAAGGTATTGTCACAAAGCACAATTCCCTTCCGGAATCACAAGGCAAAATGGGCAATAGTATTTGCTCTGTAAGTATTCTCAACTTTCAGCCCAACAAAGGCTCGATAAGCATCAACCAAAGGTATAAAATCTGAAGCAAATGTTTGCCTAAAAGGCATCCAATGATAGCATTCACTGTTAGCCAACCTTTGGCTCAATATTCATCCAATAACTTGCCCCCAATTCTGATTTTTGTCTGCTGCGTGTAAAATATCACAAGAAAAGTGATCTCCCAGTCCAAAATAGCTTCAAGATGACTCCAGAAAGAAGTCGACCAGATTTTGGGAGCTGAAGCAGTCCAAAATCAGCAACAAAACTACCAGGAATGAGGTCGCCCAGCCCAGATGGTCCTCCTAGAGAAATGCGAACTGAAAATAGGCTGGAAACTGATGAAAAACAGCAAGGAAATGCCAGATCTGAAGTTGTCCAGGCACAGGATGTTCCAAGAAGCAGTTCAAGCTGATGTAGGGGCTGGAAACTGACAAAATCAGCAGCAAAAGTGCCCAAAATGTGGTCGCCCAGCCCAGATGGAGCTCCTGAAGATAGGCGACTGGAAAAAAATGCAGTGCTGTAAATCAGCAAATGGAGCTGATTTTGAGGATGTCTGGCTGCGAAAGATCCCAAAAACAGCAAGTCTATAGTCGCCTAGGTCCAGTAGTGACCCTGGTGAAGGCGCCCATCTACAGGAGATCTCCAGAAAGCTGCTACAGGCAAAAACGAGCTGGCTGGACTGATTTTTTTGCGACAGAAGTGACTCTTCGCGAGAGAACTGAAACCTGGGAGTGGTAGAAGCACGGGAGGCAATGCAGGAGCCAAGCTCTGATACCAACTGTTGGAACTGTGGGGAGACACGAAGTGTATAAAGAACACGAGAGTGTAGTCCACACACAAAGCTCCACTGAATAGTTCAACGAATAGTTCAACAATAGAAGTACAAGACTTGGGATATATATGAAACCCAAGTATAAAGTGAAAACCCTAGACTAGAATAACTTAGACCAAGTCTAGTCTACAATACCATACCATTGTATGTTCTATCACCAATAATACCTGGTTCACAACCACTACTCTGGATGCAGGGTCAAGTTTGGCAGAACTCCAAAAAATGAGTTTCCTCCTTATGCTCTCCAACATGGAAGAAAATTGTGCTGCTGGAGAGATGCCCACCCCAACCTGGCATCCTAAGTACCTGATGGAGCCACCCCTCTGACTCCAAGTGAATCCTATGTCAATCCCCCACTCCGGAGTGTCCTCATCACTAATCCAAAAGCCATTGGATTTGTTCCAATTAATATGGGCCCTCACTGCAGTGCAAAACAAATCCAATGCTGTTCTGAAAGAGGTGAGTGTATGGGGTGTGGCATCCAAAAAAACAGCTGTATCATCTACCAACTCATAATCCAAAAGCTCATCCTCCTTCCTCAATGGAAGACTCAGCCCTATAATATCAGCTTGACCTCTAAGGCAGTAGCTCATAGCTTTAGCCACAAATAAAAAGAGAAGGGGGGCTAAAGGGCATCCCTGATAGACCGATCTGGTAATCTGAAACCTGTCTCCCCTGACTCCACAAATGAGAACCTGGCTATGGGCTGATCTGTAGAGAATTGACACCTCTCTGACCCATGCATCTGTGAATCCAAAACGAGAGAGGGTACCCTCTAGAAAACCCCAGCCTACTCTATCATAAGCTTTCTCAAAGTCCAGGAGTAGAATGGCAAGCCTATGGCCATTATGTATGGCCCATTCAGAAGCCTGCCAGAATGAGAAAATATTATCAAAGATTCTCCTGTCATGTACAAAACCGGTCTGCGTATCATGTAAGATCTGGACGAAAGAATTGTAGACGTAGGCTGATTCCTTTTGCTAGGATTTTGTACAAAGTGCCCAACAAAGTGATCGGTCTCCATTGCGACACTAAATTCCTGCAACCCCCTTTGGGACTAAAATGAATGAGGCCCTCAGTAACTGAGTCTGGCATCTCACCCGAGTCTCAAATGCCCTGCGGAAGTGAGGTAATGTGATCCCCAATCTGATCTTAAAATAAAATAAAGAAGAGGATGTGAGGCCATCTGAATCAAGACACTTGCCCTTGTGAAGGGTAGAGAGAGTAGTCTTGAACTCTATGTTGGTGAATGGTGCATCAAGTGAGACTCTCATATCTCCAGTCACCAACATAGGTAAGTGCTGCCAAATAATAACTCGAGCATCATCTATGGCCTGAGTGTCTGGATCTGTTGTAAGAAGGGAGGCATAGAAATCTGTAGCTACCTGCAAGACGGTATCAAGATGTGTCTGTAAAACTCCATCTGAGTCAACAAGCTGTGAAACGCTCTCCCTACGGCCAAGAGTAGAGAAGAACTGCTTGTTGACCCTAACTCCCGTTTGGGTCCAAAATGACTCCCTACCATGAAAGGCATACTCTGCTCTCTAATCCAACAATGATTGCAGCTGAGCGCTTGCTGCAGCAAGGCGCTCCTGAACCCAAGCATCTATAGGTCCCTTCTGCTCTTCCCTCTGAAGAGCAGCCAACTGCTGGCGGATACCTATCTCTCACCTCAAAATCTCACCTCTCTTGGACCGAGCAACTGAGCGATAAAGTCGCTAAAATCTGAGAGGGCTGCTGCTATATCTGATGAGGAAAGCAACCCATCGTGCATGCAAGATAGCCAAGTCTGCAACACTGCCTCTGTGAGGCCCTCCTCTACGTAGAATGCATCTGGAATCTTGATACTAGCAGAGCGACTCCTCGCCTGAGGATCTGAAACATACAGAACAACTAGAAAGTGATCTGAGTGAACACCCCAGGTGTAATGCATACTGTCCCATCTCTGTCCAGAGCCCACTCATCCACATAAAATCTATCAATCCGTGCATGGATAGGCATCTGCAACCTCCTATTCGACCAAGAAAACAGGAGTGATTGCGGCTGAGTGTGAAAAGCATCATCATGCCAAGCATCTTTGCCAATGTACTTCAAAAGGAAGGCATCCCAGGCTGCTCTCTAGAAAGCAGCTCCTTCTAGAAAAGGACATGGTCTCCTCTTGAATTGGGGACGTAAAGGTTTAAGAAACCAAACTTACGTCCACCAATCAAAAGAATGACCCACTGAGCTCTAGAGGGAACTATGATCCCATGTCCAATCGCCAAGGGTAGCATAGAAGAAGAAACAGAAATACAAGAACCTCCTGCCCAAGGTGGGTGACTAAAAAGTATGCCCTGAAAGAGGCTTACCCAACTTGGTACAATCCTTGACATCCACTTTGTGTTCCTGAACCATGAGGACATTAATGGGGCCCCCAGTAACACATGGATGAAGTTGGTTACGTATCAGCTGCCTACGGCGGTGGGGAGGTACACCTCCAAGGCCCTGAATGTTCCAACTGACAATCCTCATCAACGAGAGGAAGAGGCCGGATGAAAAAATCTACCCGACCTGGTAGCGGAGATATTCCTCTCGTGGGAAAAATTTCTCCTACTAAGAGGAGGGAAATCAACTGGGGAAAGTACTCCCACACCTGTAGAGGGGGAAGCTCTATCCATGGTGCTCTGAATGAGGTGCTCCCCAAGGGTAGAGGGTACAAACTCCTCTAAATCAAACTTCGCCATGTCTGCTCCAGAACTACAAAAGAGTTCTTAAAAGATGCTCTTGGCATAGGTGTGCGGAGGATCCCTGCGGATGAAGGAGTAGAAGCAATAATCCCCTTGCCTCTGTCATAGGTGAAGAAGGAGCAAGAGGAAAAGGGGACTGCTGCTGCTCATGGATCTTGGCCAAAATAGCCGCATTAGCCTTGAGTACAGCACTAGAAAGACTCACATTGATAAGCTTGATGTAGACTCCTTGATGTGTGTTGATGTGACACACAAGTACACACTAGAATACCAAAGTGTATATGGGATATCTCCCAATATGACATGTGGCACTCACACATAAGCTCTACTAGAACTCCTAGTAGAACACACTAAAACAAACTCAACTTGAGTTCATTTTCTAACAACTATGGCTTTCCTCGAGACAACTTCAGCTAGTTGTGGCCTCCTCCTACCCTCTCTCAACCTATCCTGTCTCTCTCTCTCCTCCATCTTAGCCCCTCTCTTTGCCTTCCCCGCCATCAGTCCCCCCTCTCCCTGCCCCTCTCAACCTCCCTCTCCCCCACCGTCCTCAGCCCCTACCTCTCCGCTCTCAGCTTTTCCCCCTTCCCCTCAGCCCTCTCCTCTCCCTTCTCAGTCTCTCCTTCCAGATTTACCGCCTTAAATTCTTGGGTTCCTTGCCTCCTTTTGTCCCTTTGAATTCCCTTAGGTTCTAAGCATCCCTCCTCCTCCTCTCCCTCTCATTCCTCTCCAAACATCATCAGTTTGAATCAGCCTTCCATCCTTATTGATGAATCATCATCGGTTTGAATCAGCCTTCCATCCTTATTGACTGATGGCAACCAATCCATCAATCCCGATCGGGGCTTCTCATGTTCTGGTCCTGGTCAAGACGAGTGATGCCCAGTTCCTTCTTAGGTTGTGGATAGAGTTTCTCCAAATCCAATCTTGGATAGGGGCAGTGTTAGTGTTCAGCAAGTCTTCCTCGTGGTTGTGGTACCTCATCCAAGCAAACCCCTCCCTCTTCCATTCTTTAGTTCCCTTTCACTGATCAAGGAAAGGATGTGACTTTTGCCTCTTAACCTTTTTTGAGTACGGGGGTTCTATGCTCTTTGACGCTGATTGCAAAAAAGATAGAGCACTATACTATCTTTATATCTACTACAATCTCTTTCGTATCCTCACCCCTACCCCAAACACCAGACACCATAGACTCCCTCAACCCTGAAAGTCTTCATTCCGGACAAGTTCAAAGCAAAACACATCATCCAAAAGAGGTCCTGCTGGTGGCAATGGCAGAGTAATCCACTCTTCCTCTTTCACATATGCTAAGACTATCCAAATACAATCATCTACTTCAGAGTATAAGATTTCTACATGTACATTATTACCAAATTCAATGCTCTCCACAGACAGACCCAATTCCAAGATCAAGTACATGAATATACAGTTTCCTGTTCTTTAGTATTTATATCCACTCATCAAACTCAACATCTGTACAAAGACTCATCCTGAGAAATTCTTCTGGGAGGTCTTCCATTGCTGGTAACACAACACCCTGCCACTCTTCATCATTTACATACAACAGTAGGTGCCACACACCTCGTGCTTCAAAGTTGAGGATTTCTTCATACTGAAAGTTCCAACTGAAGCACACTGTATCATACTGTGATTCTACCTCTAAACAAAAATACATTTCTTGTTTTTTTCATTTCCTCTAGTAACTCCTCTACTGGTATCCCTCTATCTTCTTCCACAAAAATATCTACAGAATCAAACCCCACACTCAAATCACTCTGATATGATATCTACACTCTAGTCTTAGAAAAATTTATATTTTGGTATCATATAGATCTATCTCATAAAACAGATCTCTCGGCCACTAGTTCCTAGAAACTCCAATCCTGTAGCTACCTATCTCATATCTATCTCATAAAACAGATTTCTCGGCCACTGATTCTTGGGAAACTCCAATCTTGCAGCTACCTCATCTGTTATCTGTAGAATAAGAATCCACCGCTCCTCTATAACTTCATTGTATATTACTTCATACTGCATATGTCGTGGTACAATAATTGCCTCCACCCTGTGGTTCATCTCAAACACCAAAAACATTTTTCTAATTATACCAAGGTTATCAGTCTTTTCAGTCTTTCCCTGGCCTGGAAGACTCTCTGGTTGGAAAATGACTGCAATCACTAGTTCCTACTGCCCCTAGCTTCTTAGTCATCAAGTAAACCAACTGCCTCATATGCTCAAAGACACCATCCTTCTTTTGTGTTATCAAACACTTACAAAGAGTTCTTTGACTCACACATGGCCAATACCAGCTCCCTGTGCTCCAAATTGCCTGCGACCACAGCTCCTATGTTGCCTCCTTTTCTAAAACTAGCCTACTACTCGTATGTGTCTAATCACAACAATGAGCCCTTCTAGTCTCACACACGACCCCTCATAGGGACTCAGATATCTTCTGTCAGTAATCATTGCCTTCAAGAATTATCACAAGCTCAATGCAAGAGCGAGACACCATATACATGTCCCCCACAAGCTCCCATCGAGTCAAGCTCTCGTGTCATAGCCCACCATCCCTGGAGATCCTCACAGCCAAGGTCTCACCAGCTAGCACCTAGCACCCACCTAGCCAAAGGCTTCTCTAGCCTCAATCTTGTAGCAATCGTGTGCCCCGAAAACCAGTCAGCCCATGCCTTCATATTTCATGGAGCTCACGGACTCTGTCGCCCATCCTCTCCTTCATGTACGTATCCCTTTCCTTGCATACAAATTTGTCTTCTTCTCATGCGACCACCTCTTCTATCAAAAGGCCTCCATCCTCTATAGTAGAGATGCCACCTCCACAAAACCGTCACCCATGATTGCCTACAACCTCTCCCTTCCAGAGTGCCTCTCGAGCATGATCCTCACGAATCCATAATCAAGATACTCTTCAGAAGTTCCAAGCCAACACAATCCACTTCCCCCGTCCTCTGAGCTCACAGTACTTCTCCTCTGTCGTTATGTGCATCCCTCCATACTCCTGTCCTTAGACCGTATAGTAGCGATGGTCATCTCAAGAAGCTCTCTCCCCACGTCCATGGTACTGTAGCCTCTATATATTGAGACGCCCTCCTCCTCTATCCCCAGCTCCTTCTCCCTCGTAGTCCTTCTCACGAGCTCCCTTACCAAAAGACTGCAAGCCCGCCCACGATCAGCTTCCCGCATCCTCGAAGCACTCCAACTCGTGTCTTCTCTCTTGGACCTGATGCACACACCCTCCTCATCCAAGGTATCCCCACCTCCATACATACTCGTCTATCGAGTAACCTCCATCCGGCACCTCCAGCAAGAGCCCCGGTCTCTCATCGTCCACCGTTCTTCCCAAGCCTGCAGTCGCGATCCCCCCCGTTTAGAAGCTCTCTGCTCTTTCTATCTTTTCTTCCAGCAAGCCGCCACCTTGCATGTGCACGTTCCTTTCCATATTTTCCAACCACGTCATCACGTGGAATTTACTACTCTCCCATAAAAAAAAGCAAACACCCCACAAGGCACATTAAATCCACATTTTGGACCTTTTAGTCACACAATTCCCACACACATTAGCATGCACATTAAAACTTGCATGCACCCACTTGAAAATCCCCTTGACATGGGCACCATAACATATCAAATTCCCGTAACATGCAAGACCACATTGACTCAGGAAAATTTAAAAAAACCCTTCATGACTTGATTTTACATGACCCCAAAAACATTTTTACTTTACCACACACTGGATACCCTTGCTCTGGAGGTCTAGTACAACCACATTGCATTTCATCATTTCCCAAAAAGCCCGTAAAAGTATCTACCATCTCAAGAAAATATCTACATCAGTGTAGAATCTTTTATGAGAGTGTCCATAGCTCAAAGCCACCACCAACTAGCTATGTACATAGCTATGCACCTAGCCATTAGCATGCAATAAGTGGAAAACATATTTACATTTTTATCCACACATCTCTAGCAACCCCTTCTGCTACTGTGATATTCATGTCCAGCAGTGAGCCGAAAAGAGATGAAAGATCCAAATTTTCTTCCTCTTCACTTTGCACTTGACTTCCGCCGGTTCTGCCACAGCTCGTTATCTTCATGATCCTCCTCTTTCAGTGCTACCATCAACCGTGCAAAGTATTTTTTCAACCGGACACCATTGACTCTCTTCTTATGTTTCTTACCATCTAAATCAGGCAATTGATAAGTTCAATTTTCAAATTTCTTCTCCACTCTGTATGGACCTTCCCATTTGGTCTGAAAAGCAGTATGAAAAGTACTATCCAGTTTGCTATTGTATCAGAGAACCAGGTCTCCATCTTCAATTTTCTTTTTCTTAATTTTTGCATTTTCCAACTCTCCCCCCTCATCATGAGACTTCATGTTTTGGATGTAAAGTGGTTTAAGGACGTGCTGGAAAGAGGTCCTAATGCAACAATCAAACGCCATGCAAGTGGCTTTGTAACTATTGACTCCACAAAGTTTTGGCAAAGTAAGAAGGACACACTAGTACTACCGCAACAATGTGAACAAGTACTGTACACATATAAAAATACTCACTTTTAAATATTTGATACCTTTCATTTAACCCATTGCACTGAGGGTAATATGGAGTGATGTACGTATGATTTATATTCAGCTTACTGCACAAGTAATCCATCACTTTTGCTCTGAATCCAGGACCATTATCTGAAAGTAACTCCAGGGGAATCCCAAATCTGCAGCATATGTGTTCATATATAAAATCAGCAACCCGTTTGCTGTCCACTCTTTTCACTGCCTTCACCTCTGCCCATTTCGGTAAGTACTCCACTACGGTCAACATCGGCGGTCAACATATAACATTTCCCTCTGGCAGTTTTGGGTAGAGGACCAACTGCATCTATCCCCCATCTCTCAAAAATATCATAAACCAGCATAATATTTCTCGGCTCCATTTTAAGAATTCTTTTTCCCATCCTCTGGCATTCATGACAAAATCTACACCAGTGCTGCACATCCTTCTGTATCGAAGGCCACACATAACCCTCCAGAAGTATTTTCTGCAACATTATCTTAAAAGCATAGTGTCCTCCACAAGCTCCTTCATGACTCGATGACAGTATATAATATATCTCTTCTCTCCAGGGCACTCTCCTCAAAATCTGATCAGCCCCTCTCATGTAAAGCTCATCATCAATCATCATATACTGTCTGCTCTTCCGTATGAAGTGATATTTCTTACTCTTCTTAAGCTCCTGAGGTAGATGTCCAGTAAGTAAGAAATCCACTATCTGAGTCAGGAATTCTCTCCGTCTGTACAGTGGATCTTCAAGCCTTGCTATCATTGGATCTTGATCACTCATCTCCTTAGCCAATTCATGTGCCATTTGATTAATCCTCCCTTCGCACATGCTGGATATTCCATGCTGTAAATTGTTGAAGCAGCCTTCTTACTTTGGCCAGATACCCTCTCAACCTCGGGTTTCTTTCTTGCCAACTTCCCAGGACCTGCTTTACAACTAGTAGAGAATCTCCCTTGATCATTATCTTCTGAATTTTCAGCTTAAGTGCAGCCAGCAACCCTTCATATAATGCTGCATACTCCGTCTCATTATTGCTTCCGGCTTCCAAAAGAACTCCCTCCTGAATCAGCTTGCTCTCTGAAAATTGTTGAAGCAGCCTTCTTACTTTGGCCAGATACCCTCTCAACCTCGGGTTTCTTTCTTGCCAACTTCCCAGGACCTGCTTTACAACTAGTAGAGAATCTCCCTTGATCATTATCTTCTGAATTTTCAGCTTAAGTGCAGCCAGCAACCCTTCATATAATGCTGCATACTCCGCCTCATTATTGCTTCCGGCTTCCAAAAGAACTCCCTCCTGAATCAGCTTGCTCTCTGAATCAGTAATCACATAACCTCCTTTGGCTTGATGTAAACTCTTCTTGTATGAGCCATCAAAATGCAAGATAGATGCTCGTGGAATGATAGCATGCTCCTCTTTATCTATCTTCTTCTCCACTTCCTTCACCAAAATGGGACCCTCTTTGTATGTTAACAGATCTGCCAGTGTGGCTCTGGAAGTGCTCTCCACCAGAAATGAGAAAGTATATTCTTGTAGCTCAACCAACCACTTCATCATGCTTCGAGAAAGTGTTGAATTATTAACAAGAAGAGACAATAAAGGGTAGCAAGTTAAAACCACAAATGGCTTTGAGATAAGATATGCCCTGAACTTCCTGCAAGCATATACCAAGCTTGACAGAATCAGCTCTGCCTCTGTATATCTCCTCTCTGCTTCTGTTTTCACTCTACTAGCATAATATGCATGCCTCATAAATGTATGAATCTTGTCATATACTTCACTTTCTGCACAAAAGTCTGCAACTGTTTAGATGTAGAGGGAGCTGGAAGTAAGATAAGGGCTTTCACCTTCTTTGGATCAGGCTCAATGCCATTTTGAGATACTATATGTCCCAATAACTTCACTTTGGAGCATCCCAAATGACATTTCCGTGGATTGAATTGTCCTCCTGCTTTATCCATTCTGTGGAACACTTGATCCAACTTGTATGCATGCTCTCTCTTGGAATTGTACACACATATATCATCCAGAAATGCTCTCACAAATTTATCAATGAAAGGGACTAACACTTCATCAATATTCTCTTGATACCATGCCGGTGCATTCTTCAATCCAAATGGCACTACTCTGTAACAAAAGCAACCCCAGGGTGTGATGAATGCAGTTTTGATTTGATCTTCCTCTACAATTGAAATCTGAAAGTATCCAGAATATCCATCACGCACACTGTACTTTTCATATCCTGCCACTCTATCCAATATATCATCAATAAAAGGAAGAGGATAATGATTGCTTTTTGTTACCGCATTGAGAGGTTTGTAATCAATGCATACTCTCCATCCTCCTGTGTGCTTAGGAATGATTACCATTGGACTGCCCCAATCTGAATGCTCCACTTGATATATCAACCCAGCCTTGAGCAACTTATTTAACTCTTCTCTCAGCACAAGCAAAAGCTCTCTGTGTGTCCTCCTCAATTTTTGAAAAACAGGCCTGCTACCTTCTTTTAGCTTAATGTGCATTGGCTCACATCTGAAACCCCCGATCTCTTCATCTGAGGTAATAAACAGCTGAGGATACTAATGAATGACCTTCATATACTCCTCCTCCTCTACTTCTTCCATACTAGAATTCAGCATGGATAGCAATATCTCTTCTCTCTCTGTCTGGGAATTTGGGGGTTGCATCAAGTTATTCATGTCTTCAAGCTTACTCTCCTCCTTAGCTTCTTGTATCTTTGTTGCCTGCAATTCATATGCATCAGACTCCTTCAACAGAAATGTTACCTGCCCCTCCTCCTCAGATGTAGTACTTTCTTCTTCCGTCTCACTGTTTGACTCCTCTTCCATGCTTGTTTCTTCTGGTTCTTCTTCTATTTCCCGTCTGCTGCTCATATCAAATTTCTTGGCCTTTCCCTTCTTATTATGCACTGTAATTGTACCCATCTTCCAGTTTTGTATTGCTCCCATCTGTCTGAGCCAAGGTCTACCTAAAATCAGCGAGTATGCTCCCAAACCAGCAGGCATAATGTGGCAATTAATGCAACATGATACTCCAAAAGCATCCACTACTACTCCCGTGCATATACCCAGACACTTCACCTTCGCATGGTTTGCCAATCGGAGCCTAAAATCTGAATGTGCATTCAATTTTATCCCCAACTTCTCCATACATGCCTAAGTCATGACACTTATCTGTGCATCACCATCAACATATGCCTCTCCAACACTCATACCTCCACACCATGCATCCACTACAGGGCATAAATCTGGAAGATCTTCCACGGACAGCATCTCCATTTCTCCTCTCGTAGGCTCCTGCTCATTACTTTTCCAAGGATTAGCCAACTTCTTCCATTCTCTCTTCAGCTTCGGGCACAAACCAAGTAACTGTGCAAAAGTTATATTGGCTGTCCTCCCCTTCAAATCATCAGTGTGTATTCCTCCTGTCCTTGACCAATATGCAAATATGAAGTTTTGTAATGTTTCCTGGGCCTCCGACTTTTAGGAGACTGAGGGCTGAGATCAAACTCCACATGCTTCCCTTTTTTTGCAGAGGGTCCATTTTCTCCTATTCCACTCCTTGTTCTCTTTGCCACTGGCATGATCTCCGGAATAGTCTCCACCCTAATCAAGTTGATTGCCTTCCCCTTTTCTTTATCTTCCCATTTGACTCCTGGTAAAGGGCTGATTCAAATCCTTCACTTCCACATTGAAGTCTCCTGACCTATCATTTGTCTTCTGCATTACGGGATAAACTTCTCCACCTACTCTTGCTGGCTTGTCACAGTGAGGGCTGATATGTCCCCACTCTCCACAGTTCCAGCACTTCACATTGCTCATGTATCCCCATCCTCTACCTACTCTAGCTGAATTTCCTTCACTCCTAGCCTACATATCTCTCCTATTATTTTGCACACCTCGGCCTCTTCCTCTTCCTGCAGTCTCCATCCAATTCACGCTGAGTGACTTCATAAGCTCCACAACATCATGCAAGTCCTTTTTCAGGGAGTCATCTTGCATAGGAACACACACTGGCTCTCTCTCTCCATAAGTTTTTATTACTTATGGACTTCCAATCATATTCTTAGGCTCTTCTTGCATGCCAAGTTGCCTCAGTCTTTGGATTTTCCATTTCTTCTCCATGGCCACTTTGACAACATCCTCAAAACTATCCAGATTCTTCAGCTCCACTTTTAATCTGAGTGTAGGCTTCAGGCCAGCTATGAAACGATCACGCTTGCTCATTTGAGGTGGCACCTCTAGAACAAGAGCTTCATACCATAAACTCCATAACCTCCCAAACTGGATTAGATACTGATTCACATCTTGCTCTTCCTCCTGTCTCACCTTGCACAGCTCTTTCCAAACTTCATTAGGGCTCCTGGCTTGTGCAAACCGTGCTAGAAAAGCTGCTCTCACCACTGTATACTCCGGATATTGCTGCTGAGGATGAGCAATCCTGAAGATAGCAACTTGAGTCTGCAGACATGCTTTTGCATCTCCCTGCAAGCACAATAATTCATGACAAAATCTCAGGGGTTGCCCTATCTTTCATAAGTGCTATAAATTCCATTTTTTCCAGGAACCTTACTGCATTCTCATACGGCATTCCCCAGTACTCTGAGAAGTCCCGTGCCATACTCACAATCCTTCAACTGCCATACTCTGGCCTATCTCAACCACAACAAAACTGGAAAGCAACAAGCAAACACACTACTATCTAAATACGATCATGTACTTCAGAGTATAAGATTTCTACATGTACATTATTACCAAATTCAATGCTCTGCACAGACAGACCCAATTCCAAGATCAAGTACATGAATATACATTTTCTTGTTTTCCTTTAGTATTTATATCCACTCATCAGACTCAACATCTGTACAAAGACTCATTCAGAGAATTTCTTCTGGGAGGTCTTCCATTGCTGGTAATACAACACCCTGCCACTCTTCATCATTTACATACAACAGTAGGTGCCACACACCTTGTGCTTCAAAGTTGAGGATTTCTTCATACTAAAAGTTCTAGTTGAAGCACACTGTATCATACTGTGATTCTACCTCTAAACAAAAATACATTTCTTATTTTTTTCATTTCCACTAGTAACTCCTCTACTGGTATTCCTCTATCTTCTTCCACAAAAATATCTACAGAATCAAACCCCACACTCAAATCACTCTGATATGATATCTAAACTCTAGTCTTAGAAAAATTTATATTTTGGTATCATATAGATCTATCTCATAAAACAGATCTCTCGGCCACTAGTTCCTAGAAACTCCAATCCTGTAGCTACCTCATCTGTTATCTGTAGAATAAGAATCCACCGCTCCTCTGTAACTTCATTGTATATTACTTCATACTGCATATGTCGTGGTATAATAATTGCCTCCACCCTGTGGTTCATCTCAAACACCAAAAACATTTTTCTAATTATACCAAGGTTATCAACCTTTTCAGTCTTTCCCTGGCCTGAAAGACTCTCTGGTTGGAAAATGACTGCAACCACTAGTTCCTACTGCCCCTGGCTTCTTAGTCATCAAGTAAACCAACTGCCTCATATGCTCAAAGACACCATCCTTCTTTTGTGTTATCAAACACTTACAAAAGTTCTTTGACTCACACATGGCCAATACCAGCTGCATGTGCTCCAAATTACCTGCGACCATAGCTCCTATGCTGCCTCCTTTTCTAAAACTAGCCTACTACTCGTATGTGTCCAATCACAACAATGAGCCCTTCTAGTCTCACACACCACCCCTCATAGAGACTCAGATATCTTCTGTCAGTAATCGTTGCCTTCAAGAATTATCACAAGCTCAATGCAAGAGCGAGACACCATATATCTGTCGCCCACAAGCTCCCATCGAGCCAAGCTCTCGTGTCATAGCCCACCGTTCCTGGAGATCCTCACAACCGACATCTCACCAGCTAGCACCTAGCACCCACCTAGCCAAAGGCTTCTCTAGCCTCAATCTTGTAGCAATCGTGTGCCCCGAATACTAGTCAACCCATGCCTTCATATTTCGTGGAGCTCACAGACTTTGTTGCCCATCCTCTCCTTCACGTACGTATCCCTTCCCTTGCATACAAATCTGTCTTCTTCTCATGCGACCACCTCTTCTATCAAAAGGCCTCCAACACTCTATAGTAGAGATGCCACCTCCACAAAACCATCACCCATGATTGCCTACAACCTCTCCCTTCCATAGTGCCTCTCGAGCATGATCCTCAGGATTCTATAATCAAGATACTCTTCAAAAGTTCCAAGCCAACACAATCCACCTCCCTTGTCCTTCGAGCTCACAGTAGTTCTCCTCTGTCGTTACGTACATCCCTCCATACTCCCGTCCTCAGACCGTATAGTAGCGATGGTCATCTCAAGAAGCTCTCTCCCCACGTCCATGGTACTCTAGCCTCTGTATATTGAGACGCCCTCCTCCTCTATCCCCAGCTCCTTCTCCCTCGTAGTCCTCCTTCTCACGAGCTCCCTTACCAAAAGACCGCAAGCCCGCCCATGATCAGCTTCCCGCATCCTCGAAGCACTCCAGCCCGAGTCTTCTCTCTTGACCTGATGCACACACCGTCCTCATCCAAGGTATCCCCGCCTCCATACACAATCGTCTATCAAGTAACCTCCATCCGGCACCTCCAGCAAGAGCCCCAGTCTCTTGTCGCCCACCGTCCTTCCCAAGCCTGCAATCGCGATCCCCCCCGTCCAGAAGCTCCCTGCTCTTTCTATCTTTTCTTCTAGCAAGCCACCACCTTGCATGTGCACGTTCCTTTCCATATTTTCCAGCCACGTCATCACGTGGAATTTACTACTCTCCCATAAAAAAATACAAATACCCCCCAAGGCACATTAAATCCACATTTTGGACCTTTTAGTCACACAATTCCCACACACATTAGCATGCACATTAAAACTTGCATGCACCCCCGTGCACCCACCTGAAAATCTCCTTGACATGGGCACCAGAACATATCAAATTCCCGTAACATGCAAGACCACATTGACTCAGGAAAATTAAAAAAAAACCCTTCATGAATTGATTTTACATGACTCCAAAAACATTTTCACTTGACCACACACTGGATACCCTTGCTCTGGAGGTCTGGTACAACCACATTGCATTTCATCATTTTCCAAAAAACCCCGTAGAAGTATCTACCATCTCAATAAAATATCTACATCAGTGTAGAGTCTTTTATGAGAGTGTCCATAGCTCAAAGACACCACCAATTAGCTATGTACATAGCTATGCACCTAGCCATCAGCATGCAACAAGTGGAAAACATATTTACATTTTTATCCACACAACGCCAAGCTTGTTTCACAGGAACTCTTTTTCAGCCTTAGAGGACTTTGGT
This sequence comes from Dipteris shenzhenensis, assembly GCF_047967505.1. Classification (NCBI taxonomy): domain Eukaryota; kingdom Viridiplantae; phylum Streptophyta; class Polypodiopsida; order Gleicheniales; family Dipteridaceae; genus Dipteris; species Dipteris shenzhenensis. Next base: position 43,257,728 of record NC_141623.1, on the reverse strand, counting down.
GATGAGGAGTTTGTACCCTCTACCTTTGGCAACAGAGTCATTGGTATTCCTATTGATTGGGTGTTACAATAGAGACACCCAAGCAGTCTTCGACGTTGACCACATGTCGACCATGTGTCAACACATGTCAACCACATGACGTCAAGCGTTGACCACATGTCAATCATGCGTGACACGTGTCAACCACAGGTTTTCCCAAGAATACCATACCAAGGCGACCATGCGTCGACACATGTCAACCACAGGTCGACAAGGAGTACCATGCCCAAGGTGATCTCATTGAGTGCATAGACACGTAGAGGGTGAGCTCCGCACATGGAACGGTCAGGAGTATTTACAGTTGCACATGGTGAAGACGTGTACAGTGTGTACAGTGGTTCAGTGATGCGGTGATCTAGCTCACATAAACATGGAGTATTTACACCACCCTGACTAGAAGAGGCTAGCGAGTCAGGAAGTCGCCGAAGTCATCAAGAGAGCCATCAGCGCAACGGCTATCCTCAACAGCTAAGGAGATAGGAGGATCGCCAATCAAGAGAAAGGGGGGAGATTCTTAGCCAAGAAGGGACCCTCCAAGGCAAGGGGATGAGGATGAAGGAGAGGGGAGCATTCAGGATAGAGCATTTGGCATTTGGCGTTCTGCATTGGAGAGAGAGAGAGAGAGAGAGAGAGAGAGAGAGAGAGAGAGAGAGAGAGGAGAGTGTGAGGAGAGATACAGGCTGTAGCTACGAGCTCGCTGAAGGGAGAGTGTGAAGAAGAGAGGGGATTGAGCTATGAGCTCGCCTGTTGTACCTCCCTGTCCACTATGGGGATAGACCAGTGTGTTTTGGTTCTTGTGACTTGTGACTTGTGGGTGATGTTCCAATGATATGTACTTCGGCCAACTTGGTCACTTTCTCATTCTTCTTGTTTCTTTCCTATATGGGAATTGTTCACTAGTGCATGATGACTGTCTCTCCTTGTGCTCATGTTGTGGATTTCTCATTTGACCATCATTCACTCATACGACGCGATTCACTGTAGCACAGCTTACGACACCCACACAACACTGCACGGTGCACTCCGCGCGATCCATTGCATTAGAGCTTACAACACTGATGCTCCTCACACCAATGGGCTTTGGCCTCCAGTAACACCTCCGGAAGGGAGAGGAACCCCCCCCCTCTCAGACAGAGGGCGCCTCCTTCTTTAGCCATGGGGGTTCTTTCCGCCGCAGTGGACTTCCCTCCTCTTGCTAGATCTTATGGTAGGAGGTCTCTTTCCCAGGAGAGGGTTTCTGCCCCACTAGGTAAGGTAAGGTGTTCCACCCTGCCTCCTCCAGCGGATGAGGATTATTAGTTGGAACATTGAAGACCTTGGTGGGATGCCTCATCGCCACCGTAGGGAGATGATTCGTAATCAGTTCCACTCAAGTGGTACTGAGGGGCCTATTGATATTCTCTTTATTCAAGAACACAAACTTGATGACAAAGATTGTGCAAATTTAGGTAAACTACTTTTTGTCACACATTTTGGTCCTTAGTTCACTAATTATATTAGATTACTAGGATTTCTTAGGCCACCTACATAATGAGAAAAACACAGTGGGATGTTCAAGAACAAGTGCTCCACATGATGAAACAACATAATATACGTTGATAGGACAAAATCCGTATCAAGTTTTTGAGCACTGTATATAGCTATGGGTAGGCACATAGCTGTACACATCTAGGGTAGGTGTGGGCTTTTGGCATTTGTGGATTTTTCTTTCACAAGCACGATGGACTGATGTATAGTTTTTTGAGACAATAAAGTATGTTTTGCAGGGACTTAGTGGGAAATGATGAAATGCAATGTGGCTGTACCAGACTTCCAGAGCAAGGGTGTCTAGTGTGTGATCAAGTGAAATGTTTTTGGGATCATGTAAAGTCAAGTCATGAAGGGTTTTTTTATATTTTCCTGAGTCAATGTGCACTTGCATGTTACTGATATGTTATGGTGTGTACGGGGTTGCATGCAAGCTTTAATGTGCATGCTAATGTGTGTGGGAATTGTGTGACTAAAGGTCCAAAATGTGCATTTAATGTGATTTGGGGGAAATGTCTTGAGAGTGGTAAAATGTCACTGATGAGGTGGCAAATTAGGCTGAGGTGGCTGGACTGATTGGGAAGGTATCCTACTCATGCAAAGGTGGCTACGTGATGGATGAAGGGGAGCTTCTAGGCTGTGAGCTCGAGCTACGTGGAGATGGCGGCTGGGAGGTGATTGAGTTTTACGCTGGAAGGATCTACGATGCAAGGGGGGCTCCGAGAAGAGGAGGCTGAACCACGAAAAATGGAGGGGGCTCTCGTAGATGAAAGAGGGTGTGTGCGCTGAGAAGACCTTGGCGCTGGGGATATCCAGAGATTACGAGCTGTTGTTCGTTGGCTGAGCATAGCTACTACGTAGGTAGGACAGTCATCGTTTGCACGTGAGCTGATGCAGAGAATCGTGGTCTGGCTGAGATCATATGGAAGGGCTCTGTTTTTTTCTGATTGAGGAAGCTACGTGGCTGTGCGGGTGATGCTATAAATGTGAGCTAGTTTCTCCGTGAGAAATGAAGGCAGCAGGGCCATTGCTGGAAGTGTCTTCCGTTGGGTTTGTGCATAGTTGGTGATGATCTATGGATTAACACAGCTTAAGGCATAGCTGTGTATCGTTGTCTGCTAGCTGAAGGATTTTGGGCGACAGAGACTCCATGAACTCCGTATGCAAAGAGATAGAGGGACCAAGGAATCGCAGGCTAAGGCGCAATGGATCGTGACCTGCATCGATGATGGTTGTCCTAAAGGAGTTAGGCAATTGATGCTTGCTGCAGATGTTCGTCAATCACTGCTCTTCTGCTTTGTGAGGGAAGAGAAGTTATCCTAAAGGAATCGAAAGCCTCTTTGACATGGTTATGATCTTATGCGGGGAAGTTCAGTTCTAAGTTCAGTCTGTTTCGGGCTGTGTAGTCTTTTGTCTCTCTTTGAGTCTGTGTTATCCATGTTCAGTCAGTTTTTTTTTTGTGGGGGTTGTCCTAAAGGAGTTAGGCAATTGATGCTAAAGGAGTTAGGCAATTGATGCTTGCTGCAGATGTTCGTCAATCACTGCTCTTCTGCTTTGTGAGGGAAGAGAAGTTATCCTAAAGGAATCGAAAGCCTCTTTGACATGGTTGTGATCTTATGTTGATTTGATCGCGGGAGATTTCTGAATACTGATAGAGAGGGAGAGGAGGAGGCGCTGTTGCAGCTTTGCAGGAATTAAGAGCTGTTGTTCTTGATGGAAGCTTAGGAGTGTGGGCTGTGGGTTCATAGTATTCTGAGGCTGACTGTTTTCTGAGTTTTGGGGGGAAGTTCAGTTCTAAGTTCAGTCTGTTTCGGGCTGTGTAGTCTTTTGTCTCTCTTTGAGTCTGTGTGATCCATGTTCAGTCAGTTTTTTTTTTGTGGGGGTTTGTCTTGGTGCCTATTACAAAGACACATACTCTGGAATCTGGTTCATAAGCTCATCATCTACGAGCCCACATTGCAGCTGTTCCCTAGGAAGTCTCAGCTATCTGACGTGGTCCAAATCTGTATCAACGTAAACCAAAACTTAACCTTAGGTGCAAACTCGAATGAAATAGGGGACTTTCCTATGAGTAGGCCTCCCTACCTTGCATGAAATCTTCAGATTTTGAGCTATATTATATCAAATATTTTTCTTGAAAGAATCGTTGTTGATAGGCAAGGCTCCATAAGTGATTTCTACTGGATCGAGCTATTTATGTAGCTTGCAAATATGCTCCAGATGAGATAAGAGATGAGAAGTCACTTGCAACTATGATCTCCCAAGATAGTTCACATCATTTCACTATGAATGAACATAAAACCTAGAACATTTCTCGCACAGTGGGGTCACCAATCAACATGCCTTGCTAAGGCATTTTGCTATCACTAATCCATATATCAATGAAATTGCAAAATATTGTACAAAACATCTAAGCCATTATCATAAACGCATGCCATCTAATCCTAGTGGTAAAAGCGAAAATAAGATTAGTTTGATGATGAGGACAAAGCAATTTGAATTACCTCATCTAGAAAACACTTTACTTCTTGCTCTTCTAAAGCATTGAATTCAATCTCAAGTTGTTGTTTGGTCTCAATTGCTTCTTCTTTCACTAACTCTTCTTCCTCTACATATGAATAAATAAAATAGATTTAGAAACAAAAATGTGTAAAGTTGTAATTAAAAATAAACTACTTGGAGGTTTTTCACATAGAATTTTAAAAAACAGAGAATTCACTATTTGCCCTCATTGGCTTATTTTTAAGGAGTCCATCAAGCATTGTTTATGGGATTGCAAACAAGCAAAAGGGGTTTGCTAGAGTTTTGGGTCTACCACCTCTTTTCCCCTTCTCCGCCTCCCTTCCCTACCCTACCTCCTCCCCTCCTCTTCCCTCCTACCCCGCCCCTTCCCCTTTTCCACCTCATTTCTTATTCCACATAGGAATTCTAGAAGGATTTCTCTTGACTCCACTCTTCCACACTCCTCCACATGCCTTCCACATGCTTGGCATGTGATCTCTCTTACATTATTGGAACACATAGACATGAGACCCACCTCTTTATATAATTCACTCTTTCTATTTTCTAAAAACCCCATAATATCCCATACATAAATAACTCTCACCCCATACCAAGGTATTTATCATTCATATACATGGTATTTACAATGATCCATTCCACTCATCCTCTCAATCCCATACAATATTTAGAAAATGAAAATAAGTAAGAGCCACTAGGCTATCACTTGATACTCACACTCTTATCAAACATGGATAAAATCAACGCCAATGCCAAATAAAAGATATCAATTTTTGGTGTCACATCACCTCAATCTTCATTAGGTTCCCCGAACTTCCTCCGGTTTATCATCGTCTTCTCGCCCTCATTGGAAAGTAGTTTGGTGTTGTCACTAAGATCCCCCCTCCCTGGGTTGCCATCTACAGTAGCAAAGGCAATTAAATTAAACGAGGTACCCAGAGTTAGAGTCAGTTGTTGATAATCCGAACATATTTGATGATCATATCATCCTGCAGTGCCCAGATGGTTCCTTTTTTCAACAAAGCGTCAAAATTGAGGGCAAACAAGATCAGTGCAAGATTTGTAGGACCTTTGGATATTTCACTAGGAATTGCCCCGAGAAGGAAGAAGAGGCCTAAAAGGCCTTCTGATATAGCTACTCGACCTCCTTAAGTGATCCACCAGGACAAAGTGCCGATACAAATCCTCCACGACAGAGTACTCCAACACCGACTTCACGTGCTACACGACCAGCACCTGATGTCCTTCGATGGTGGGCTTTGATCCCATTTTGACCTCCGCCACTAACAAGTCAGACGAATACTGCTCCGGAGGTTGCTTCCATTGGGACCATGGACATTCCGTTCTGGTGGATGGCCCTATTGAGGCTACTATTCATGTGCATGTTTCTATGGTTCCGGAGGCTATTGCTCGAGAGGCTACCAAGATTTCAGTCCACCCTCTCATTCCAATGATGCCTTAGATTACTTCCTGCTTACTTCAAGATGTTGTAACAGACAATGCCCCGATTGCAACTCCCTTCCCTAACCCTATTGCAGATCTTTGTGGTCATGGTTCTTACGAGCAGACTCATCCTTCATCAACATCCTCCCTCCTGGATATAGAGAAGGAGGTTGTTGAAGAGACATGGTAGCTAGCTAGGAACGGAATGGAAATATGGAAAGCATAATGAAAGGCAAAATGGAAAGGAAGGAAAGTACAAGTGCAAGGCAATAACCAAAATACTCACAATGTATTGATAGCTTGATGTTGACTGATATATTAGACAATAGACAAGTACAATACTATATAGTGTGCCACTAGACTCTAGAAAGTCACAATGTCTATGGGATATCTCCCAATATGACACGTGGCATGTCTAGGACTCACTAAACTATCCACTCCTAGACCACCTAGAACACTCATTTTAGACTCATTTTGGCTTCATATTCCAACAACCCCCATGAAGGCAAGGTGAGAGACTACTGGAATGGAACCAAGAACAGAACATGACAATGACGGTCTAAGGTGAGGGACTATTGGAATGGAACCAAGAACAGAACATGACAATGATAGTCATCAAATTGTGCACCCTATGTAACTCAGAGAGGCTAAAGTTTGAGCGTGTTCAGAGGTTGATCCAAGCACTCTCATGGCTTGAGATTCAACATGCTCAGAGGCTCACGTTATAGCATGGCTACATGACCAACTCATAGGTCTAGGAATACACCAACATCCTGGAACTTGGCCAGGCCTGATAACAAGACCTATCAAAGCCAATACATGGCTCCCACAATACATCCGCCTCTAAACCTATCAAAGCCAATACATGGCTCCCACAGTACATCCCCCCTTGGCTTCATAACAGGACATGTTAGAAAGCCACACACCAAAATAGGAAAACCAATACATCTTTTTAGGAGGACTATCCAAGGCAGAGGACCTTTAGACTCAATGACAACCAAACACTCAATACATATCATTTTAGAGGGACTACCCAGGGTAGAGGACCCCAAAATACATCAAGCTGTAGGAATGATAAAAATAGATCTCTTAGGAGTAAGAGATGTCCTCCAAGTAGCCACTGCACATGTGTGCACATCCCTGCGAGTCGATGATGATGTTGATGAAGCAGTAGGCATGGATGTCCCAAAATATGTGTCGGTGAAGTCCATGGGGTAGCTACATGGAGCGGTCATGGCATGACTCTCAAGATAGAAGATGAAGAGTCACCTAAAAATCGATGTAGAGGCCGGAGGTGCCACAAGGACTAGTAGAGTCACTCAATGTGCCAGCCTAGCACCACAGGCAGTCAGAGAAGTAATCGAAGAGGCCAAGAAGTAACCGTACCTCACATCAAGATTATTTTTCTTTATCTTCTTGCTGCAAATTAGTGTGGAGTCTACACACCGTTATAGAAGGTGGATGAGGTGTGCAATGTGGCAGCTCGAATGGCAAGAAGATAGAGCTTCGTGGGCAATAGGAGAAGCGTGAGCAGCAGGAGCAGCTGCGTGGGCAACTAGAAGCAACGTGAGCAGCTAGATGGCGGGCAGAGAGAATAGCTGCGTGGGCAGCTATAGCTTAGCTTCATGGGCACCAATTGGAGCAGAAAAAGATAGAGGTGGAGATCAAGATAGTGACAGTAGGCTGGAAACTATCATCTCGTGAACTCAAGAACAAAATCCGCACATAGGAATAATTTTCGTCACTTTTTGCAAGAGCTATATCTTTTCATAGAAAACTCGGATTGCAATGATGTAAGAACGAAAATTGTAGTACTCAAGGTCCTCTACAACTTTCCTAAAGACACAAAGTCATGATTCTGCCTCCAGATCCAGATAGAAGCGTCATATCATCTGCAGGTCACAGAGAGAGCAACAGAAACAACACCACTCCAAGACGTCTTTGTAGCTGAAGGAAGGAGAAGAGCTCACCAAGGAAAGGGAAGAGAGGTGGCAGAAGCTCAAGTTGGAGAAGACAACATTGGAGGAGAATCCCAATGTTGATGAAGTCTTCAATGGAGAGGAGTAGGGAAGGGGAGCTCCTCCAAGAAAAGAGAGGGCAGTTTCTCTTTCCGGCACCCTCTACCTCATGGAGAAGCAAGGAGCAAGGGAAGGGCTAGGAAGGAAGGCTCTGATACCATATGAAGAGACATGGTAGCTAGCTAGAAACGGAATTAAAATTGGAAAGCATAATGAAAGGCAAAATGGAAAGGAAGGAAAGTACAAGTACAAGGCAATAACCAAAATACTCACAATGTATTGATAGCTTGATGTTGACTGATATATTAGACAATAGACAAGTACAACACTATATAGTGTACCACTAGGCTCTAGAAAGTCACAATGTCTATGGGATATCTCCCAATGTTGACACGTGGCATGTCTAGGACTCACTAGACTATAAAACCACTCCTAGATCACCTAGAATACTCATTTTAGACTCACTTTGGCTTCATATTCAAACAATTGTCGCCACCATCTCTCCAGTTTCGACTACACGCATTTTATGTACCTCGACCCTAGGCCTTAACTTCAAGATCTAGCGGACTTTCCTAATGAGAATTTTGTGCCTTCCACCTTTGGTGAGGTAGTGGTTGGTATTACTTTCGATCCCAGGTTTGCTCCTTCCTCAGGTGGACAAGTTCTTTCACCCATAGATTTCCTCCGCTTGGTTCTCTCCCACGCTCTTCGAGTAGGAGGTCTTTCCCCATTGAGGGCTGCCGCAACTAGGCCAGGTAAGGTATTCCATGCTACTCCCGCCGATGAGAATTGTTAGTTGGAACATACACGGCCTCACTGGTATACCTCATCACCACCATAGGCAGCTTATCGGTACTCAACTCCATCCAGGTGTTATAGAGGGCTCCATTGATATTCTTTTCGTTTAGGAGCACAAGCTGGATGCTATAGACTATTGTGCTAAGTTAGTAAATTGCTTTAAGGTCACATATTTTTGTCTTGGGTACTAAGGGGGGGGATGACACAATATCATTATTCCCTCTAGGGCTCAATGAATCATTCTTTTACTTGGGGTACATAAGGTTGGTTTTCTCAGTCTTTATGCACCTAATAATCGAGGGGTCCTTCTATAGAAAGAACTTCTTTCTTGGCCCCCATTGCAAATTCATGGGTCATAGGAGATGATTTCAACATGGTGGAGTTGTCTTCTGATAAGATGGGGGGTAGAGAAGGAGGTATCCATTCCTTGGAGAGAGCAGCTTAGGATGCCCTTTTATTCTAGTTTAGTAGCACAGATGTTTGGTTGGATCAGAAACTTGTTCTTTGCTAGCCGTTGGCAGCCCTTTAGAGGAACGAGAAGAAACGGCCTACAGATGCTTGTATTCAAGAATGCCTTGTTGCAAGAGCAAGGGCTCTTCGGCAGACATTACTAGATCAAAGAGCAGACTTTCATGCAGAAGAGTCCTTGTGGACTCAGATGAGTGGTAGAGTCAATAAGCATTTCTTCTACTCATGGCCTGAAACATAGTAGAGAGAGTCCCACTCAGCTCATTGACTCAAATGGGGTGTTGTGCTTTTACAGGTCGAACCTCCGTCCACGAGGGGCCATACCCATGGTCACACCTTATTGACACCTGGGTCATACCTAGATCACACTTTGTTCACATCTTGGTCACTGGAGCAGATGTCAAGGGTGATCAGACCTGGGTCACACCTAGGTCACAGCTTGTTCACATCTTAGTCACTGAAGCAACATGTCAAGGGTGATTAGACCTTGGTCACACCTGGGTCATACATTGTTCACATCTTGGTCAGACCTTAGTCACTGGAGCAACATGCCAAGATGGTTAGACCTTGGTCACACTTGGGTCACACTTTGTTCACATCTTGGTCAGTGGAGTGACATGTCAAGGATGGATAGAAGTTGGTCACACTTTAGTCACATTTGGTCACATTTTGGTCATTCAGTACGAGACTGGAGTGGTACATGACTAGAACATGACTGGAGTAGTACATGACTAGAGAAGTACATGTCTGAACATGTCGAGCCTAGACCAACCTTGGTCCAAAGCTGATTCACCCTTGGTCAGAGTGAAAGCCCATCCGCCCTTGGTCAGAGTGAAATACTTGCACACTGGACTGTAGCAATTAAGGGAGCACAAGTGGTGCATATGGGAAGCGTCCAGCAGTTAAGGGAGCACAGATAGTGCACATGGGAAGTTGCGCCACCAGTTGAGCTAGCCACCAACTAGTGTCAGGTGACATGAGTGCACATGGAGTACTTTACTCACCGACTCAGAGGAGGTTTGGGAGTTGCAAAAGCCATCAAGGGACGAAGTGAAGGAACAGCTAAGGAGACAGAAAAGACAACCAATAGGAAGGATGGAAAGAGATTTCCAGCTAGGAAGAGCCGACGAGGGGAAGGTGAAGAGGGAAAAAGAGGGAGGATTGGGGGGAATTCCAATATAGGTGCATTCCGACTGGAGCACAGAGCATGAGTGGAGAGAGGGAGGCTAGAGTCAAGAGCTCACCTAGTGTGTATGCTTTTTTCCCCCAAAAAGATTACTTTATTAAGTATGAATGTAAACCGCAAGAGCAAGCTTAAATGCGGGAGTACATCATGCCATGAATGAGAAAAAAAAAAGGTCAGAACGAGCTAACAAAAATCCAAGGTGGAGGCTGAAAGTGCTACCTCAACCTTGAAGGAGACTCAAAGAAAGAAAGGAGGTCCTCTCAAACCTCTGAAAAAAATACCTCTCCTAGAAGTAGTTGCTCTAGACGATCCAGCATGCTCTCTCAGATGGCCACCAAGGTGTGTATAGTATCCGTCCATATACTAGCCATAGACTGGAAGGGGTGAACCTAGGAGCCCTCCATCGCCTCTGTACATCTGCACTCAGCACTCCATAGCACCTTCGACTAGTGTTGTGTCATAGGTTCATGCATCACGCAGTGTAGTGCAGCTGAGGTAGAGCTGTGTCATAGATCTATGCATCACCCACTTCACGCTTCTCACATCAGTGGCCTTAGGCCTCCGGTAACACCTATGGAAGTGAGTGGAACTCCCCCTTAGATAAGCTCCAACAAGCTTGAATTTGTTGAAGAAGAGAAGATCATGGAGAGGCTAAGGGTGAGAAGAGAACAAGATGGAGAGAGAGGAGTGGAAGGGAGCTCAATCATGGAGGAGAGGATGGCTTCCATTTGTGAGCTTCCCTCATCCTCTAAATTGAGCATGGAGAAGGAAAAGGTAGAAAAGGAGGCTCTGATACCATATGAAGGCACATGGTGGAGAGGGAGAGAGAGAGAGAGAGAGAGAGAGAGAGAGAGAGTAGGCTAGGGAGAGAGATAATGATACTCAAAGAGAGACATAATGAAATGAAAATGAAACAGCAAGAGCAATGAACAAAATGAAAGTACTCACATGTAGACCAAAGAGCTTTTAGGCTTGATACTTGATTGATGTGACAAGTGACAAGTAGAACTCTTATATAGAGCACACACACACATATGAGTACCAATGCATATGGGATAACTTCCAATGTGACACGTGGCATCCATAGGACATACTAGACTAAAACTCACACTACGACTCACTAGAACAAACCAAAACTGACTCAACTTGACCCCATTTCCTAACACTGCAGCCGCTATGGGTGCAGTGACCTTTGTCTTATATTCTCATACTGGAGAGGTATCGAAGGGAAGCAGACTGCTGGATTTGAATCTCTCTTTAAAGACCATTGCTGACACGAGGACACCTCCCCAGGTATCTCGACGAGCGATACCAAATCAGAGTGTGGAGGATATTGAGCAAAACCCACTCGATATGTGACCTAGTGAGGTTATTTTCGTGAGTGGTAAGTTACCCTTTGCGTACTGATTGCCGTCCATTGCCAGAAAATGATACATTGGACATATACTTGCCTCCTGTTCAGGAGAATTATTCTCCCATGACGTACAGATCTAGGAGCAGAGTGATGATCACAAGTAGCTTATGTATGTCCTAAAGCGCAAGAGGTCTCCAGTTTGTGTGGAACTGAAGGACCTAGACCAACTCTTCACAATCCCCTTGCAAGAAACCTTGGCTTGCAACAAGAAAGCATCTAGGGCTCCGAGCTATTACCTTGACATAGATACACTCACTGCGATTGGAGCTTTGGAGACCCAAGAGGATAAAGGTATGCGGGCAGCCTTTGAAGAATATGGTGAGATCCTTGACATGATTGATCACATGACATTTCGGGATAGATATGCGTGGGCCAAAAGATCGCTTCACATGGCACAATGCATTATGGATGACATCTTCATTCAGATGGGTGCTGCCTTATTCAATACCCCAGGCCACATTTGCAAGTTATTGTCCCAGAAACAACATCTCCGTTTGGGAAATGAAAAACTTGTTGTTGCAGATCAACGTAGGGAATGGGATACAACCTTACAGGCAAAGGAAGTTCACTGGGATACAACCTTACAGGCCAGGGAGGCTCAGTGGAAAGCTCAGCAAGATGAGCTCAAGCAACATCTTCGGGTGAAGGAGGCAAAGTGGGCAGCCAACAAAAAGGCTATGGAGGACCTTCATTCAGCCCACCAGGCTGAGATTCAGAAGGAGCTAGCAGCTCTACGAGACAGCTACACCTCCGTGATGGAGGACAAAACCAAAGCTGACCAGCAGGTGGTAGAGTTACAGAGTCACATATCTACTATGGAACAAAGTCAGAAGCAGCTTCTAGAGGAAATAGACACTCTCTAGATTTCACATTCAAGGTTGCAAGGGGATATTCATGGGCTACGAACTGAAATTTCTGCTCTTAGGCTACTAACTGAAATTTCTTCTCTTAGATCTAAGAATGATCATTATAGATCTGGCTGCCATCTGTACAAACTGAAATTTCTGCTCTTAGATCTAAGAATGATCATTACAGGTCTGGCTACCATCACTACAAGTCAAAGTATGAAGACCTGTGCAACCTTATGGACGCGATCGAGGAGCGGGAGAAGACCAACCGTAGGACCTCCACACATCCACCGCCCCCGTCTCCTTCTTGGCTTTCATCCGGCAAGCAGTGGCTCCTGAATCTCCCATGTTTGCATTTCTTTTTTGTCGGCTCCGTGCATTCTAGATCTAGCACTTTTAATGTATTTTCTTTAATTCTACTTCACTGTACATAGACCATGATGTGTAATATGTAGATGATGGGGTTCTCTAGACATGTAAGGCTACAAGCCATTTTTGTGTCAGTTTTGGAGATGTAAGGCTTCTGTTTCAGTTTGGAAATGTAAGGCCAACATCCATTTTTATTTCAGTTTTGGGATGTAAGGCTAAAATCCATTTTTATTTGAACAATCTATACTCATAACTTTATAGCACAGAACCTTGGTCGTTCACCAGGACGGTGAATGGGGAGCTGTTGTACTTTTACTGGTTGGACCTCAGTCACAAGGGGTCATACCAGGGTCACATCTTATTCAAACCTGGGTCATACATGGGTCACACCTTGTTCACATCTTGGTCACTGGAGAAGATGTCAAGGGTGAGCAAGACTTGGGTCACACCTTGTTCACATCTCAGTCCTAGAGCAACATGTCAAGGGTGATCAAACCTTGGTCACACCTGGGTCATATGTTGTTCACATCTTGGTCAGAACTTGGTCACACCTGGGTTACATCTTGTTCACATCTTGGTCAGTGGAGCGACATGTCAAGGATGGATAAACCTTGGTCACACTTTAGTCACATCCGATCACGATTCGGTCATTCAGTACGAGACTAGAGTGGTACATGACTAGGACATGACTCAAGCAATACATGACTGGAGGAGTACATGTTTGGACATGTTCAAGAGCCTGGACCGACCTTGGTCTAAGCTCATCTACCCTTGGTCAGAGTGAAAGCTCATTCGCCCCCCTTGGTCAGAGTGAAGGGCTGGCGCACTAGACTGTAGCAGTTAAGGGAGCACAGGTGGTGCACATGGTGGTGCCCATGGGAAGCAATCCAGCCGTTAAGGGAGCACAAGTGGTGCACATGATGGTGCACATGGGAAGTTGCACCACCAATTGAGCTCGCCACCAACTAGTGTCAGGTGCACATGGAGTGGATAGGAGTGCACATGGAGTACTTAACTCACCGACTCCGAGGAGGTTGGGGAGTTGCAAAAGCCATCAAGGGACAAAGCCGCGGAACGGCTAAAGATACAAGAAGACAACCAATAGAAAGGAGGGAAGCAGGAGGAGCTGACGAGGGGAAGGTGAAGAGGGAAAAAGAGGGAGGATTAGGGGGCATTCCAGGATAGGTGCATTCCGATTGGAGCATATAGCATGAATGGAGAGAGAGAGGCTAGAGTCCAGAGCTCGCCTAGTGTATATCTTCTCCTGGGTGTATTCGTCATCTAGTGTAACTCTCATTGGTGCATGATTCATTCCTCCAAACGAACTATGCTTCTTCCATCTCTGCTCGCTACTCTAACACTTCTCCTTGTTGTGTTCTCCTCCCCTCATCTCCCTTCACCTGGTATAATGGACCCTCTGTCATGTGCCTTGAGTTCTATTCCGCGCATGTCGAGGGTTGGCTCTTGTGATTTCATTCCGCTTTCGTCTTTCTCTTTGCTTACATCACTCTTGCACTTGAATCGCTTGCACATCGGTGACACCATCGTCCAGCACTCGCCCCATGCACCATCCGTGACACCATTGGCACGTCTTGCTTGCTCCTCGCACCAGTGCCCTAGGCCTCGGGTAATACTTCCGGAAGTGGTAGGAACCCCCCCCTCAGACACGGGGTCATGCAGACTGATCCAGATGCCGTCATGTGGATAGCTACTGATTTTTATGCCTCCTTCTCGCAGCAATAGAACCTGGCACGCCGGTCAGAGATGATGTTAGGGTTCAGATTTGGCAGCATATTCCACTATTAGCGAAACAGGATATGAGGGTCTCGCTAGATGTACCTTTCACCGATATGGAATTCATGACTGCTCTACTCGCTATTCACAAGGACAAGTGCTCGGGTTCAAATGGGTTTTCCCAAGCATTCTTTATCGCCTGTTGGAATGAGATTCACCTCTGCCATGCAGGGTGTTTGGGACTCTCGTACTATGCCACAATGGAGACCTATCACTCTCTTGGGCACCTTATATAAAATTATGGCGAAAGCAATCAGCTTACGATTGCAATCCTATCTTATGGACCTCATCCATGACACGTAGGCAGGCTTTGTGCATGGAAGGAGCGTTTTTATATATATATAAATTTGGGGGAAGCTTCGGATTGGGCTATGCAAAGTGGCCAGAAATTAGCAATTCTACTTTTGGATTTCGAGAAAACCTGGGATAGAGTAGATTGGGATTTCCTAGAGGGCACCCTTCATTGTTTTGGATTCTCAGATGCATGGATTAGAGGGGTATCCTCTTTGTACAGATCATCCCACATCTAGGTACTTATAAGAGGAATCAAGGGAGAGAGATCTCAGATTTCTAGATTAGTCCGTCAGGGATACTCTCTCGCCCCCCTCTTTTTTTCTTTGTGGCTGAAGCTATGAGCATTTCTCTCAGATCACAAGCTGATATTTTTGGGCTGAAGCTTCCCATGATACATAATGAGGAACTCATAGACTATGAGTTCGCAGATGACACCACTGTTTTTTGGATGCCACTCCTCAAACACTCATTGCTTTCAGGGTAGCCTTGGATTTGTTTTGTACTGTAGAGCTGGTGCTCATGTTAATTGGAACAAATCCAATGGCTTTTGGATCAATGTGATGAAAGGACACTCCTGATTGCAGGGCTGATTTTGATTTTACATGGATTCACAGGGGTGTTCCCATCAGATATCTAGGATGCTAGGTCGGTATGGGGATGTTGGAGAGTATCAAGAGGAAAATCCTCTTTTGGAGTTCAGCCAAATTGGACCTGGCTTCTAGGGTGGTGGTTCTTAACCAATTTTTTCTGGCCACATCATGGTATGTTTTCTCTTATTAGTGCATCTCTAAGGATTGCATTACTCACCTCAAGAGACCTATAAGGAATTTTTGGGGAAATGGGCTAGATGGCACCACAGATACTGTGGCCAGGGTAGCTTAGGAGACGTTGATCCTTCCCACAAAAAAAATCATAGACCCAGAATTGCAGTGCAGGGCATTAATTTGCGAGTTTGTGGTAAAGGAACTTTTGCTGGGCAAGAGCCTTGGAAGGATTTCTTTATTCCAAGCATACAGGCATGTATCCCTTCTTCAGGCGGAGACTGGGATGGGTAGCACCAAGTGGATTTTTACTTCATCCCCCCTCAGGCCTCCTTTCTTTTCTCTTATGGCGGCCATTCTGAAAGCTTGGAGCAGCTTCAAAAATGCTCTTCCGAAAAGTCCCCTAGTTTCTCTAGAAGAGATTGATAGACAGTTGCTCATGTGGGATGATAGCATACTCGGTGAGCATGGCACCTATATGCAACGATCCTTTGTAGTATCCTAGAAAGCTTTTAAAAAGCTTTCTGAGGACCGTAGAATGCAAATAGTAAGTCGTCTTAGAGGAAGTGTAAGGAGGATCCAGCAAATTGATGCAGCCATTCGAGTGGATTGAATTGAAACGGATGATATGCCTATTTCTTGTTCCACTTTGGATGGGAGCCTTCTCAGGTTTGGGCATTCCACTTCGGGTTATTGCTTTGCCACGATCACACGAGGATGCCTTGGTTTTTTATGTCGATATGAGAGGCAGGCTGTCAATAACTTCAGATGATGTTCTTTTGGAGATTGCTTTCCATCTTATTAGGGTCATTGGTTTTGTAGAGTATGGCTTGGATTCTTAGTGGTACCCACTTCTCTTGGCCTTGGGTTCATGGATGTTGTGGCTCTATGGTGGGGTTCCAATAAAGTATTTGTAGTGGGACTCAAGAGAGTGAGAATGGATTGATGAAGAGCATCGAGAGAAGGCCTCCCCTTCTTTCGTTACACTATCATGCGTGATGCTTGTGCTCCTGCCAATCACCGCATCAATCGGGTTTGGCTCATCTAAGTCGCTGTTGTTGTAGGAGTTCGTTGAGTCTTGCATTGCCCTGTTGTCCATTTTGAGCGTCAGTCCGCGTTGCTTTGTTGCCCCTTGTATCAAAGCTGTAGGTCACTTAGTCGTAGTTGCTTGAGTGTCACATTTCTCAGACGTTGTTATAGGCTTGTGATTTGTTGAAGTATGCTTTTGCTCTCTCCTCAAATAGAACCACTTTGTCTATGTATAGCAAGCAAAGGCATGTCTAATCTGTGTTAGGAGTTTCTACTCCACTTTATGCTCTGAAATAGTCATGTCAATTAAGAAGATGAATAAGGCTGAGGGGTGAGAGAGAGCTTGTCTTGGCAACCGACTTTGGATGGTGAGGCCAAAAGGTGCAAGCTCACCATGATACCCCTAGAGTGGTCTGCTATGATCTTGGATGATAAGAAACAAAGTATACCCTTGGGTCAACATCTCAAAATCTCACCATTGGGGTGCTCCATCATGTTGCTGTTTTTCTCATTAAGAACTGTCAATCTTTACATTCCTGTGCACAACACACATAGTCACAAAACTTCGCTCCAACCATGAGGGCCATTTGTAAAACTTTATGAAGCCATGCAACCTCAAACTACTTCAGTGCCATACACCAACTAGAAGGAATGGAGCCCTAATTTCAATCCAAAGGCTTCCCATACCCCGGTTCTCATCTCAAAATCTTACCATTGGGGTGCTCCATTGCATTGTTGTTGTTGTTTTCTCAAGTATCATTAAGAAACATCAGTTCTACATTCATGTACACACATGTAGCCACAAAACTTTGCTCCAACCATGATGGGCCAGAGGGCCATTTCTAAGACTTTACAAAGCCATGCAACCTCTGATCTTACTGCATGTAGTCCTTGCATTTGTGCTTAGTATCATGAATGTTACAGTTGAGATAGTGGTACCAGTTATAACAAAGGCAGCGACATCACAGGAGTCCCATCCTTTTGGATTCAGGCAAGAAAAAATGCATCCATGATGTCTGGTATGTCCCAGATTTGAGAAAGAATTTAATTTCAGTTTCTTTTATTTCCCATGATCAACACATGCTTGTTGAGTTTCAAGATGATCAATGCAGGATCAAGGATCCCAAGAAAGGATATGAAATTGTGGCAATAGGTACTTATGAGATAAAGGCTATACAAGCTTGATGCTCAGCCCCATGTTCAGCATGCTTTGGTTGTCTCATTTGCTTCTCCAAGAATGATGTCTTATTAAGTGAACGAAGCTTAAAGGGTCACAGCTGTAAATGGTATTCCTATCATTAGATATTTATGAAAAAAGAAATTACGCTGCAAACGGCGCTCAGAAACTTGAAATCGTGAGAATGCTTTTAAGCGCTCCTCCCTTTCATTCCGCAGTTGTTGCTCTAGGGCAGAATGGTCTTTGATGGCCTGCATCGGCCTTAACATTTGATTAGAATAAGAGAATATAAGAATTCTAGAGACCATCAGGCTCAAAAAACATGAAAAAAAAAATGGTGTTCACAGAGAAAGAGACTAGTTGAGAGAGATTTGAAGATTTAAAATTCCAAACCCTTTTCAAGTGTGCAACAAAACAGGGTACATCAACCATGTCAACAATGACAAATGATCCTCTAGGATCTCGCACCCTTTCTCATTAGAATTTAAACTAGTGGCATTCGGTAAAAATACAGCCCTTACTTTCAGCCTCAGCCCTGGATCTCTACTGGGATTTTTGGTTGAGTAGGGCTTGGCCCTCTCAGGTTTTTCTCATGCTATTCATGGTGTACTTTTGCCTTGAACACTTTGCTCTTGTGAAAAATGCAGCTCTGCTTCTTTCAAATAAAAATATTCTTATCTAAAATGAAAAGAACATTGTTGGACCTACCATGAATCTAGCTAAAAGAAAGGGCCTCCTCCATAACCAAGTAATTGTCAACCAAATACAAAGGATCCCATAGCTACCAAAATCCACTAGAGAGTAAGAGTGGCACTCAAAACACTGAGAGAAAGGAGTATAGAGTTTCCTCATTGTTCTCATCAGACTTTTTCCATTAAGATTGTGAAAATGCAGATTTTGTTCCATAAAAATATCCCTCTCTACAAACATATCTCTCTCTCTCCATAGAAATAGTATTTGGACTGATACTATACATACCTTGCTGGCCATCTGTGCGAGTATGCAGGGGTTATCGAGAGCAGCCTCTGCTAGGAGGAACAATTTCTTCCGAGTTTGGAGGGGATCTTTCTTCTGTGATTCTGTCTCAAGGTTGACTTGCCATTTTCAGCCTCATCCCTGGTTATTTGCTAGCTCTTTTTGAGCTTTGATCTCTCTCATATTTTTTTTGACATGATATAACTTGCTCTGCAGTTTTCTTTCATACTTAATAGAAGTAATTTTTTGCCACAAAAAATAAAAAAAAGAAATATCCCTCTCTCAATCGAGTGATGGGAACGATAAGTGATATGAGGGGAGGTCTAGTGATGGGCGAGAAGGTTGAGTGATGGGACGTCGAATTTCTCACTTAGAAGTAGCTGGTGACTTCTAGTGGAACAAGCAGTTACCAATGCAACTGGGAGATCCATGTAATACTAAGGCCCATCTATAGTGGGAAGGCAAGGGACCGTAATGTGTGTGCAAATGATTTTGACATGCTTTTTCAAGAAGAGGCTCTAGATAGTGAGGTTTTTCCAAGGTGAAACCAGAATCTCTCATGCGCCAAGGTCACGCTTGTTGGGGCCCTCCATGGAGTGTATGTTCGAATGCTCGCGCAAAAGGAAGACATTAGAGGGACTAGTTCTGTGCTTGTTATATAGAGATCATGCAGGACCAGCTATGTCCAGTCACTTAGTGAGGGGATGACATGGTCACAAGAATGACACAAGTCAGGGGATGACATGGTCACAAGGATGACACAAGTCAGGAGATGACATGGTCACAAGGATGACACAAGTCATGACGATGACATGGTCACAAGGATGACACAAGTCATGGCGATGACATGGTTACAGGATGACACAAGTCATGGAGGACATGGTCACCGGGATGGCATAGTCACATGGGGACATAGTCATCAGAAGGACATATCACCCAAGCACATGGTCATGCATCAAGGGTCTTCATGTCGCGCAGTCACGCTCTGCCAACTTCTGCAGACTTGACTCATTGATGGCATAGATGTTTCATCTCGCGGTGCCTTGTCAGACACAGGGTGGCTGCAGGCGGTGCACATGGAGTAGTTACAATGCACCGACTCGGCGCAAGCTGGCCATTGCAGGAGACATGAAGAGACTCAGCGGTGGGATGGCTAAGGATGAGGGGACAACCAATAGGAGAGAGGGAGGGGATTTCCCATCCAGAAGGCGAGGGTGAAGAGGGGAGATGAGAGGGATGGGGATTCATTTAGCATTGTACGGGGATTGAGAGTGAGAAGGAGAGAGGCTAGAGCTACAAGCTCGCTTGTTGCATTGTTATGGTGTATTGCTACTGTGGATGAGTGATCTCTGATCTCTATCTCGTAGAGACTAGTGTATGAGGATCCCTTTATTCTATGATACGCACTTGCTCGAGTTGTGTTATTGTCTACCGCTTTCTCCGTTAACTGTTTTTTTTTCCCCAAAGAAAAGAACCTTCTATTAATGCTTGAAAGATTTCATACAAGACAGCAGCCTTGAAGGTGCTGAATCTGGAAAAAACCGAAAAAGGCTGAAAGAAAGAACCGGCCTGTTCCAGAGAAACCTCACTGCTTAGGGAATCTCTGGTATTGGGGGTGACAACCAAGTGGGGGGGCTCTCCGTTAACTGTTATTAGCGTTGTTCCTTCTTATCTCCTTTCTGGGGTTGTTCTTCATGTTCTAGCACTCAACACTCCGTAGCACCTTCGACTAGTGTTGTGTCATAGGTTCAGGCATCACGCAGTGTAGTGCAGAATTGTGTCATAGGTCTACACATCACCCACTTCACGCTTCTCATATCAGTGGCCTTAGGCCTCCGGTAACACCTCCAGAAGTGAGCGGACCTCCCCCTCATACAATTTATGGCGATCACGGTGGGACACTACTGGTGTTGAGTAGCAAGAGTGAAGTGGCATTTGAGGGTCCTAGAGGGGAGAGTTCTTAAGCCGAGTAGTTCTGATACCCTTGAAGGAGCTAGTGAGAGAACTAGGAGGTACTTGAGGAGAGTGGAGAGAAGACTTCCTGCCGACCAGACTCGATAAAAAAAGCATTATGTGAGACGGAATTTTGTGAAGTCCTTAGGGCGGGCACAAAGTGAACCCATTGGAGCAGTGGCTAGAGCAAGTACATTCATCGAAACTCTCATCGATCTAGACTAACAAGATCTCTGGTGATCAGATCGGGACTCTGGAGAAAGAGAAATTACAAAGCGGAGAGCAGGTGAAGGAGGAAAGTACGAAGGACGAGGGCTCCTTAGGAGCTCTTCAAGGTCAAGACAACACCTCTTCCCCTCTTGCAAAACGATGTCTTCATCAACAGCCACTTCAATGGGAGTAATGCCTACTTCAACACCGGACTTGACATCCAATGGTCAAGGTACTATTTCGTCTATTATGCATAACCCCGCTCCGTCCAGTCTCGTTTTTACATACATGATGCCTGTGGGCTCTCATTTTGCTCCGGTCATGTACCTACCCTCTACGTCGCCATTACCATTATCTATGTCCTTTCCCACTTCTTATCCATCATACATGGCTTCTCGACCCCATCCTTCTCTTTCCCAACTGCCCTTGCATCCTCTTTGACCCCCATGTTTCCTATGTCCTCACCATCTACTTTTGCAACAGTAGCACCTGCAACATATGTAGTACCATCTATTTCCTCTATGGCTACATCAGTTGTGACTTCACCACCAGTGTGGTCCTCTGCACGGGGTGTCGCCTCATCAACCTCTCCACCGTATGTCTCCATGGTACCCATAATTAGTACTCTTCTATCGGAAGGCCCTTCATCTCTTCCACCCGTTTCAACCTCCGGGGTGGGGATGGTGGTTCTTAATCCTCCAAAAAAAGATCGACTTCTTGAGTTACTCAACAAGGTTCATGTGAAGATGCAGAAGTTCAAAGTTCAACTTCATGAGGATGCGGAAGCTCATGTGAGGAAATTTCTCACGGCATGCAAAGCTAAAGGTGTGGAGAACGAGCATGCCTTCCTACACATCTTTCCATCGTCATTGGAGGATGCAGCTGATGTGTGGTATAGTCAATTTCCCCCTGACCAATTTCAAACTTAGACATCTCTAAGGGAGGAATTCTTACAGACTTTCAAATTGGAGAAGTTCGAACATTGATTGTGTCCACTAACACTATGAAGCCTAGGGAAAGTATCTCTGAGATGTACACAAGGATGAGGGTCTTGGCTGCCAAGATGTCTGTGCCACCTAATGATGCTGTCATGAAAGGGTCGTTTTTGAAAGCATTGCCTCCCACCATTGCTATAAGGCTGGTTGACAAACTCCCTGAACATGCGTCACTACAAGATTTCTTGAGGGAGCAGTTAAGATGGAATGGTCACAATTAAGTTTTGCCTCATCGCCGACTTCGACCACCCAACCCCTGAGAGCATCGACATGGCAACAACTCAAGAAGGAATTAGAAGAAATCAAAGAAGGTCTGAGAGACAGAACAAGGATGGATGGACAATCATCCTGTGAGGCCCAAATCAGAAGTGGTCTTTGGTGTACAAAATGCAAGGGTTCTGGCCATGGTTAGTGGGAGTGTCCCTCTAAGCGCAAGGTACCTACTTCTACCTCCTTTTGTACATTTTGTGAAATCCATGGACATGATGCTTCCGAGTGTAGGTACCTCAAAGGGTTAAGGAAGTTTCTACCAGAGTAATCTTCAAGGGAACCCCTAGTGGCTGCAATCAACAAAGCTATGCCGGTAGCTTCTAGCCCGGCACTTGTACCTCCTGCTCCTAGAAAAGCATCTGAGCCACCTTCCCCTCCTATCATTCCACCCCCATTGCTTCCTAATCCCCCTTTGCTTCAAGCCCCTGCACCCAATCCGGTTGGGGCACCATACTTTTACCCTCAGCCCTATTATGCACCGTACCAACCACCTACTCCCGTAGGTGGGTATGGACCGTATCAACGAGATCAACGGGGTGGTTTTTGAGGAGGCCGGGGAGCGTTGGTAGAGGGACCAACCTTAGAAGACCTATCATGTGTTATCGATGCGGAGAGTACGGCCACTACCAAGATGATTATCCACAGCCATTTGGAGGACCACCATCTTGCACATAGTGCAACACAAATGATCACTATAGTAGTACCAGAAGTGAACCAACATCCCAAGTCAACATGGTTGATGTGGTAGTGGTGGGGGAGGGCGACACACCCCATTTGATTGTTGCAGTGTTGGGAGCTGTGACAAGGTCACAAACAAAGGATGGCAATTGTATGCATGACTCTGTCTCAACGCCATCGGCCTCGTCACCAACTAGTATCAACTCCATCCCTGGCAATGCATCCCCTCCGAAGTCACCCCCTCCTTCGAGGTTAAGGTCACCTCCTCCCTCCAAGGTGGACAGTGGGCCAAGGAATACATCTTCCTCATCCTCTCCTGTTAGTCAATCAGAAAAATCACCAAATTCCTCACAACCATCAAGGCCCATCAATAGCTCCAAAAGTGGCCGACCTTCCGGCGACCAATCTATGCCTTCAAGGTATTAGGCGGTGGTAGAGCGTCATCAGTGATCTTCAAACTAGTAGTTCCGAGAAGGAGGGAAGCACACCTCAATTTCCTTTCCGAAAGTTCAGAACAGTGCAGTTCACAAAGGAGGTGACAACCCTACAGAACAAGGGTACGGAGGAGCAACCAGAACCTTCCAATCTTCTCCAAGAAAGAGGGCCATTGAGACATAGTATGGCACAAGACAAAGGGAAGAAAGTGATAGAAGAAACATTACATGAGTCACATGCTGGACATTTGAGACATGGTGCGGCACAAGACAAAGGGAAGCAGCGTGCTGGAAGGGACATCACATGAGTCAATGGCTGGACATTCACATTTGCACCCTCCACCTCGCGTGAGCTTTGACCCTCGGACAGAAGCTAGGAGAATGAGGTTACAAAAGGCAACGACCAATTCAAGCCCAACATTACCCTACGTCAACTTTGTTTGTTGTCCCCACAAATCAAGGACCAGACCATTGCGTTCCTGAACCGCATGCCAGGGGGTCGACACAAGGGACTTGTCAACACGGGCCCGCACTAGAGATCGGGCTGGTTCAAGACGGAGATCACTGCTCGGCTTATGCTGCCCTAACATGTGAACAAAGTCTTAGGCTCACTGTGGATATTAATGGCTTGGAGCTAAAGGATGTATTCTTGGATGGGGGTGCAGCTGTGAACATCATGCCCAAAGGTACACTACAACAACTGGGTTTGAAGTTGACCTGTGACGTCTCTTTCCAAGTCTGCATGGCTGATCAACGCAGAGTGAAGCCTATGGGGAAAGTGAAGGGTGTTAACATGAAGATTGGCAGTGTGACATTCTTGTCCAACTTCGTTGTTTTGGACATGACCGAGGATGAACAAACCTACCTTTTACCTCTTTTTCGACCATGGTTGCGGTCAGCAAAGGCCATTCAAGATTGGTCCACAGATGAAGTTCGATTGCCCTTGGGATCTACATCCTTGGAAAAAGATATGGTCA
The DNA here is from genome assembly GCF_047967505.1 of Dipteris shenzhenensis. Taxonomy (NCBI): domain Eukaryota; kingdom Viridiplantae; phylum Streptophyta; class Polypodiopsida; order Gleicheniales; family Dipteridaceae; genus Dipteris; species Dipteris shenzhenensis. The sequence goes on along the minus strand of NC_141623.1, from coordinate 43,233,551 downwards.
CGGGAAAAGCATGGCACCCCGACCCATCGAACTAGGTGAAAAGGATTTTGAAGAGCAAGCTGGAATGGAAGAGGAGCGTTGGGCTCTTGGGGATTGGCCCATATGACCAAGATGGAATAGAAGAAGCACAAATGGTGGAGGCTTTTGAAAGCTTGACCTACTTGTTGGATCATGCTAACCAAGATGAGGATGAAGCTGCTATCTTAGATTGGATGGGCACCTTGGGCTCCTTGTCTGTTAACATGGTGGAACTCAGTTCTCCAGATCATGATGACCAGCCTCCAAGTGAGAGGGACCAGCAACAAGCAACAAGCACATATTTGACCCTTGGTCTAGGTGAGCTCACCTATCACACAATCCCCTTTGGTCTCTGCAACAATCCTCACATGTATCAGCGGATGGTTCGCACAACTATAGGGGAGGTTAATGCTGAGATCACCAGCGTCACCAGAGCCAGTGAACATGAAGGTCAAAGGTTGACACACGACATGTGCAGCACCAACCCTCAAGAGCTAGGTCCAATGTTGACATACGACATGGGAAGCAGCAACCATCAGGGAGGCCATTTCACAATCACTGCAGAAGAGCACGCTCATAATACTAATAGTATAGTGGAGATCAATGACAATGACGCAGATGACCTGGAGAGTACTAGTTGGGTGGATGATTATTCAGATCAGTCTGATCAAGAAGTCGAGCCTGACAACAACATGACTAGTGTTGACCAGAGACCAATGGTGTGGCCACTACCTCCTCCAAGGACACAAAGCAATTTCAGGCATGATGTTGGACATAGCCGGAGCCAAGAGCAAGGAGAGCACCTACGGGGAGTAGTTCACAAACGCACTGGAGTCAAAGCTTTCTCGAGTACCCGGCAGACACATCCTGCACCTGAAGAAGAAAATCTTAGGGACCTTACCTTGCTTGACCTATACCTTTCTGAAGCGGATCTCAATAAGATAGAAGATGTTCCCGAAACCACCTATGAGGTGGAAGGCTTACCATACCATGGGATGCTTAAGCAGGCACACAAGGGTAAAAAGAAGTCCTCTACTAATGCCCCTTCTACATCTCAACCAGTTCCGAAGACCACATCAGCATCCTTTCCTCCATCTTGGTTGAGGGAAGTGAGCGGGGACTTCTCCCTCGAAGACACTCCCGCACATGTAGGGTTGGGGGAAGGAGCAACCAGCCACCCCACATCCACAAGTATTCCCCAGGTGGATCAGGCATGGGATTGGCAGTACCTCAACATTGGGATCCAGGACGACCCTCGACATTTGAAGGTAGCAAGACGGGTCTAGGAGCATGAGTATCTTCTTGCTGCTTTAACTGATTTTTTCAAGGAATATGTCGACGTGTTTGCTTGGTCCTACAAAGATTTAAAGGGAGTCCCGGCTGAGTTCATGGAGCACCGCATCGACCTATACCCAGAGGCAGACCCTGTGATCAAAGGCCCTTACCGCATGAATCCCAATTATGGCAAGGCGGTCCAAGCTGACATCCACAAAATGGAACAAACCGGGTTAATATATCCCGTGGACTACTCTGAGTGGGTCAATGGAATTGTAATCGTGCCCAAAAGGGAGACAGGAAAGCTTTGAGTCTGTGTGGACTATCGCAGTTTGAATGCCACCACAAGGCGAGATAGGTTCCCCCTCCCCTTCACTGATAGGGTGTTGGAGAGAGTAGCTGGTCATGCTCTGTACTCCTTCATGGATGGGTACAGTGGGTACAACCAAGTTTGGGTCCGAGAACAAGATCAGTTGAAGACCACCTTTATCACCCAATGGGGAACGTATGCCTACAGGATGATGCCTTTTGGTCTTTGCAATGCCCAAGCAACATTTCAACGACTCGCCAACGAACTCTTCCAAGAGAATATTGGAAGGTTTCTTGAGGTTTTCTTGGACGATTTTTCAGCTTTCAATGGTAAGAACGCCTTTCATCTCAACCTTGCTGTGCAAACTCATCATATCAATAAGTTGAGATGGGTTTTTGACAAGTGCAGGGAAGCTTGTTTGTGCTTGAATCCTGACAAATGCTTTTTCCTAGCATTGCGTGGGGTTCTCTTAGGTCACATTGTGTCAGCCGAGGGTATGACCACCGACCCAGCTAAGGTGGAGGTGATTCTGATGTTGCCCATTCCTTGCACACCCCACAAGGTCAAGTTCTTTTTGGGACATGTGGGTTATTATCGCACATTCATCCGGTTCTATGCCTACATAGCAGTAGCACTGATAGAACTCCGCCGCCAGAAACAGTCCTTCCTATCGTCCACACCTCAACAATTGGCATTTGAAAATCTCAAGGGCCATTTAGTGAAGGTGCCCATCCTACGGCAGCCCCAATGGGATCTCATTTTTCATGTCCATGTCGATGCAAGTGGGGTGGCCATTGGCGCAATGTTAGCTCAACCGGATGCAGACCGGATGCAGAGCACAAATTGGACCTGCCTGTCTACTTTGCCAATAGACAACTCAACTGCGCAGAACGCAACTATAGTACCACGAAGCGCAAGGGCCTAGGCATGGTTTATGCCATGACGAAGTACCAACACTATCTCTTGGGCAGTAAGTTTATTATCATCACTGATCATCAAGCTCTCAAGTATTTGCTGAACAAACCCACACTCGGGGGTAGATTAAGCAGGTGGATACTTCTTTTCAAGAATTCGACTTTGACATTGTAGTGAGGGCAGGCCGTTTGCACCAACTTGCAGATCATTTGTCACAGATCTCTTTAGGTGAAGCACCAACAGGGGTGGAGGATGAATTGCTAGGCGCGGCTCTCTTCGGAATGACAGTGACAAAGGATGATTGCTTGTTTGCAGTGGACTCCATTCCACCGTGGTATGCAAACATTGTGCATTTGTTGTCCACAGGTGAGTTTGCTAAAAGGTTAACCCCAGCCCAAAAGAGAAAACATATCATTCAAGCTGCCCCCTTCAAATTGATTGTTGGACAATTGTACAAGCTAGGTAAAGACCATATCCTTCGATGATGCGCGCTCCCTCATGAAACACAGGCCATTGAGGCTCACTCAGGCATGGGGGGTGGTCATATGGCCCCGGAGGCTACTACTCGGAAGATAATGCGTGCAAGATTGTGGTGGCCGAAGTTGTTCCAAGATTGCTATGATCATGTGCGCCGTTGTGACTTATGTCAATGAGCTGTGGTCCCAAGCCTACCCGATGTGAGTGAGTACCTTCCTCTGAAGCCATTCAGCCCTCTGCCCCCTTCTATAGATGGGGCTTGGACTTTGTTGGACCCATCTCTCCTGCCACTCAAAGAGGGAACAAGTACGCCTTGGTTGCCACAGACTATGACACCAAAGGGGTTGAGGCCAAGGCTGCAAAGGCATGCACCACAGTAGCTACTTCTCTTTATGATCAAATCATCTCAAGGTTTGGATGTCCTGTGGAATTGATGAGCGATTGAGGCACCCACTTCCTAAATGATGTCATTGCTGATCTCACCACCCAAATGCCAATAATTCACAAGACATCTAGTTCATATTACCCTCGCGCCGCCAATGGCTTGCCTAAGAGCTCCAATAAGACCATGTGTCATATCATGACACCGTTGTGTCTTAATTCTCTAGAGGATTTGGATATTTTGCTTCTTGCAGCTCTTTTTGCTTATGGGACCGCATATAAGTCTAGTACTGGTGGATATTCACCATTTCAATTGGTTTACGGCCTGGAGGCAGTTATGCCTTATGAATTTCATATGAAGACTACTAGGTTCATTGCTAAGATGGATGACAACTTGGAGGCATGCACCCTTGAACGGCCGTGGGATCTTGAAGCCTTAGAAGAGCACCGACGAGAGGCCGTCCTTGCACAGAAAGTTTGGCAGAATAGACAACGGGCGTTTAAAGTGGGTGATGTGGTTCGCTTGTATTCAACAAGTTTTTGAAGCATAAACCTAAATTTGTTAGCGGGTGGACTGGACCTTACTTCATCTGCAAGCTTCTGCCCAGTGGCGGTGTGTATTTGGCCACTTTGAACGGTATGGTGCTCCCAGCCGCAGTGAACGGTTCTAGAGTGAAGAAATATCAGCCTACGTAAACTCCTCTAGAGGAGTTTTTTTTTCCCCAAGAAAAAGACTTCTATTAAGTAAGAGAAAAAACCCGCGAGAGCAAGCTCAAAGCGGAATACATCATGAAATCATGAGGATAAATAAAAAACCCCCTCAGAGTGAGGTAAAAAACAACCAAGGCTGAGGCTGAAAGTGCCACCTCAACCCTGAAGTAGTTTCAGAGAAGAAAGGAGAATCCTTCCATTCCCTGAAGAAAGAAGCCCTCCTAGCTGAGGCTGCACGGGAGTCCCCCTGCATACCCGTCCATACGGCCATCAAAGTATGTACGATGTCTGTCCAGATTGTCTGTCCAGATACTAGCCAATGTGTGCGAGGGATGAACCTGAGTACCCTCCAAAGCCTCTGTGCATCTGGCTCTCCAGATATGCCAGGATGCTATGCTCGCTAGAATCTCCCAAGAAGTATCCACAGAGGCATGTACAGCTGTAAAAGGAAGGTGTGGTACCACATCCAACGAACAAGACTCAATCCGATGACATCGAACCGAAATGGCCCGAGAGGAGTCAACTCCCTCATAGAAAACCTGAGGTCCTGTAAGAGAAAGCCAAGCCACTGAGCCCCATGTCATAAAAAATGGTAAATGGGCAAAGTGACTGAAAATCCTGGCTACCCCCATCCAAATCATCCTCGCCTGTCTGCAATCCCATAAGCAATGCTGAATAGACTCCGAAGCAGAAAGGCATCGAGGGCATGTAGGGTCGGCTCCGAACCTGGACCTCCAAAGGTTCACTGCAATCCCTCCATGGATAGAAAGCCAAAAGAAGATAGTGATCTTTCTATTCCTGTGGGATTTCCAGAGTCTCCTCCAGAAGCACCTCTGCTGATCCGCAGTAATACCAAAAGTCTCCCAATGAGAAACTCTGGAGGGTCTCCAACCTCTACTACTGAGCTGATATCTCCTGGCATTACTGACCGTGTAACGAAAGAAGGGGATGCTCTTCTCTCGATGACCTGCGTCAATCCACTCCCACTCTCCGGGGTCCCACTACAAATACCTGATGGGAACTCCCCCATAGAGCCAGAGCCTCCAAGACCCGGTGGAGAGTAGCCGGGGGTCTGGGTCTAGAAACCACTCTGAATCTGATCCCTGCATCAAAAGGCCTACAACCCTGATAGGCTGAAAAGCAGACTCAAGCAAGATGTCCTCTGTGGACCTGAGCAATCTGCCACCATCCTGGACACTAAAAACCAAAGCATCCTCCTGTGCATCTCGAAAGCCCAAAACCTAAAGCGGAACCCCGCCTCTCGAAAAAGTACCTGCCCAAGTGGAGGAAGTGAGTGGCATATCATCTGTGTCTACCCAAACCTCTGGAAGGGCTGCCTCAATCTGCAAGATCCTCCTTGCACTCCCTCTGAGATGTCCTGTCAACCTTGATTTGGTCTCCTCTGGAAGCCTGCGGAAAGCTTTCCAAGACCCCATAGAAGATGCAGGTCCCCTCTCCCACCTGGACCACTGCATGTAGAGTGAGGCACCCAGTGGTCTGCCATGATCATCTAAAATATTGTCATTCCACATGATGGGTTGCCTATCAATCTCTTCCCGAGAGAAAGGAGGAATCCTCCGAAGAGTGCTTCTGAAACTGGCCCAAGCTTTCAGAATGGCAACCGTGAGAGGGGACGAAGGTGATCTGAGGTGTGCTGTGGTGAAGATCCATCTAACACTGCTCATCCAGTCTCCTCTTGAAGAAGGTGTGCACCTATGTATGCTGCTGATAAGAAAGTCCTTCCACGGTTCCTGCCCTGGCATAAGTCCCCGCACCACCATCTTGCAAAGTAAAGCTCTGCACTGTAAATCTGGATCAATAATATTGAGACCCCCTTCCTGTGTAGGGAGGATGAGGGTCTCCCAAGCCACCCTGGCTAAGGCATCTGCTGTGCCATCAAGCCCAACTCCAGAGAAAGTTTCTGATCGGTCTTCTGAGCTGAATAATGCAGTCCCTAGAACGGCACCAACATGAACAAACAAACCAGGCTGTGGCCAAGAGGACCTGGTTGACCACCACAACTCTAGAGGTAAGATCCAGCTTGGCTGAGCTCCAAAAAAGAAGCTTCCTTCTGATGCTCTCTAAAACGGGAGCAAACTGCTGCGTGGTAGAAATATCCAAGCCGACCTGGCAGCCCAAATACCTGATAGGCACACCCCTCTAAACCCAAGTGAATCCTATGTCAAGCCCCCAAACTGGAGTGTCCTCATCACTGATCCAAAAGCCATTGGATTTATGCCAATTTATCTGCGCCCCTGCCGCCAAGCAAAATAAATCCAATGCTATCCTGAAAGAAGTGAGCGTCTGTGGAGTGGCATCCAAGTAAACTGCTGTGTCATCAGCCAACTCACTGTCAAGTAGCTCCTCTTCCCTTCTGATGGGAAGTCTCAGCCCAAAGATGTCAGCTTGAGATCTAACATAGATACTCATAGCTTCGGCCACGAACAAAAAAAGGAAAGGAGCAAGGGGGCATCCCTGACGGACTGATCTCGAAATCTGAAATCTCTCACCCCTTACCCCACCAATAAGTACCTGGCTGTGGGCTGATCTGTACAAAGAGGAAACACCTCTGATCCAAGCATCAGTAAAGCCAAAGCGTAGAAGGGTGCCCTCCAAAAAACCCCAATCTACTCTGTCATAAGCTTTTTCAAAATCCAAAAGTAGAATGGCAAGATTCTGGCCACTCTGCATGGCCCACTCTGAAGCTTCCCAGAAAGAAAAAATGTTATCAAAAATGCTTCTGCCATCCACAAATCCCGTCTGAGTGTCATGAATGAGATCAGGGAGAAGTGGCTGCAATCGGAGGCTGATAGCCTTGGCCAGAATCTTGTAACAAGTCCCCAGAAGTGTGATAGGCCTCCACTGGGACACTAAATTTCTGCTACCTCCTTTTGGGATAAGGTGGATGAGACCCTCTGTAAGCGACCCAGGCATCTCGCGAGAGTCCCAAATGGCCTGCAGGGCTGAAGTAATATAGTCTCCAATCATATCCCAAAATGCAATGAAAAAAGACGGGGTGAGGCCATCTGAACCTGGGCACTTGCCCTTGTGAAGGGCTGAAAGTGCAGTCCTGAACTCTGTGTTGGTGAAAGGTGCGTCGAGTAGAACATGCATACCCGGATTCACCAACACAGGGATGCTCTGCCAAATAGCCTGTCTAGCATCCTCTCTATCGTGTGTCTCAGGATCAGCAGTAAGAAGGGTGGCATAGAAATCTGAAGCTATGCGTAAGACATCGTCAGGCTCTATCTGTAAAACCCCATGTGAGTCAATAAGCTGGGATACACTCTCTCTACTATGTCTAGGTCCAAGAGTAGAGAAAAAGTGTTTATTGACTCTACCACCCATCTGAATCCAGAAGGACTCCCGTGCATGAAAGGCATACTCTGCTCTCTGATCAAGCTCTCTGATCAAGCAATAACTGCAGATGAGCCCTTGCTGCAGCAAGGTGCTCCTGAATCCAAGCATCTGAAGGCCGTTTCTGCTCTTCCCTCTGCAAAGCTGCCAACTGTTGGCGAACACCAATCTCACGTCTGAGAATATCTCATCTCCTGGTACAAGCAACTGAGCGGTAGAAGTCGCTAATACCAGAAAGGGTAGCGGCTACATGTGATGGATATGGCTGCCCACCCTGGACATGAGCAAACCATATCTGCAGGGCTGCCTCTGTAAGGTCCTCCTCTGTGTAAAAGGCATCTGGAATCCTGATGCTGGCAGACCGGCCTCTCAAGTGAGGCTCTGAGATAGCCAGCACAACAGGGAAGTGGTCTGAAGTGGAAACCCCAGCAGCAATGCATACCGATCCACCTCTGTCTAGTGCCCAGTCATCTACATAGAATCTGTCAATGCGTGCATGAATAGGCATCTGTTGCCTCCTGTTCGACCAAGAGAACAGGAGGGACTGTGGCTGAATAAGAAAGGCATCATCACACCAAGTATCTTTGCCACAGAAGTGAAAAAGGAAGGCATCCCAAGCTGCTCTCTCCAAAGAGTGAAGTCCGCCTTCTCTACCCCCTTTTTTGTATGACGGTAACTCGACCATGTTAAAGTCACCTCCAATCACCCATGAATCCACAATGGGGGCCCAGGAGAGCAAAGTCTTCCACATAAGAACACGTTCCCCTCTTATGTTGGAGGCATACAGGTTAAGGAAACCAACCTTACGCCCTCCAATCAAAAGAATAATCCACTGAGCTCTAGAGGGAATAATGACTCCGTGCCCAACAACTAAGGGGAGAACCGACTGCGAAACTGAAATAGAAGTGCCCCCCCTGGTGCCCAAGGCAGGCGACCAAAAAGTATGTCCAGAAAGCAACTTGCCTGACTTGGCACAATCTCTAGAATCCAGCTTGTGCTCTTGAATAAATAATATATCAATGGAACCCCCAGTAACACCTGGATGAAGTTGATCCCGGATTAGCTGTCTACGGCGGCGATGTGGGACGCCACCTAGGCCCAGTATGTTCCAACTAATAATCCTCATCGACGGGAGGATGTAGAGTGGAACACCTTACCCGACCTAGTGGCGGAAACAAACCCCTCAACAAGGGAAGACCTCCTGCTCGAGGAGGGAGGGATGGAACCAAGTGGTGGAAAATCAACAGGGGAAAGAATCCTGGCACCTGAAGAAGAAGCCCTGTCAACAGGAAACCCAATCACTGGCTCCCCAAAAGTAGCGGGCACAAACTCCTCTGGGAAATCTGAACCCTCTGCCAAGGCTGAAAACGAGTTCCTGTGGAGCAAGCCAGACACCGGAGTGCGAAGGATTCCTTGTGAGGGAAGAGGATCAATAGTGTAAGCTATCCCCTTCCCCCTATCCAAGGGAGGAAGTGAGGAATGCTCTCTATCCTGTGTCTGCCCAGCCGCGGAGACCTCTCCTGCCTCAAGAAGAGCATCTGGCACCGCTGGATCTAGGGAAGAAGCTGCAACCGGGGAGGAGGTCGAAGCTTCAGCGTCTCGGACTGTGCATGGTGAAAGCATGAGGTAGAAAGTATAAGAACTCACAGCATAAACCATGCGACCAAGAATGGCCTGTGTGAGGGGATACCAAACTGGAGAGCGTCGCGTGTTCCTGAGGTAGGAGGGGGTCGAGGAGCAGGTGAAGGACTTGTAACACCCCCCTGTCGAGGCCGAGGAGCAGGTGTTGGACCTGTACCATCACCAAACTGAGGAGGACCGCCATGCAAAGGTCGAGGAGCAAGTGCTGGACCTGTACCACCCCTCTGTCGAGGCCGAGGAGCAGGTGCTGGACCTATACCAACCCCCTGTCCCCCCTGTCGAGGCCATGGGGCGGTAGCTGTACCAGAGGGCTTCTTGGGCCTTTTCTTCTTCCTGGGGTAATCCCTGGCAAAGTGTCCAGAGGTCCTGCAAATCCTGCACTGGTCCTGTCTGCCTGAAATCTCTACTCTCTGGCGAAAAAAGGAACCATCCTGGCACTGGATCATAACATGATCCATCTTGAGGTTAGGATCCTTGCAAAGGACCCTAACTCTAGGAACCCCATCAGCCTTGGTTGCCTCTGCTGCAGTCAATGGCAACCCAGGGAGGGGTGGGATCTCAGCAACTGCGCCAAAATGCTCCCCAATAACAGAAAGAAGTCAATGGTAAACCTGGGGAAGCTCGGGGAATCTGATGAAGAGCGAGAAGATTTTCTTATCTGCCTCCACTGGGTCGAAACCAATATGAAAGGCTTCAAAGAAGATCTTCCTGTGTCCCAGGTGTAAAAACTCAGCCTTGAGCACAGTGCTCGGAGCCTCTGGAGTGTCAAAAACAACCTGGAAAAAACCTCGTCCCAGAAGACGAACATCTAACAATCGTGGAGTGAGGTCTGGGGGGAGAGCCACAAGCATCCAATCTCTGGCTTGGGATCTGGAGGGATGAGACCCGAAGATGCGTGCTAGCAATGTGGTAGAGCATTCAATCTCTACATCCTTCTTGAGCTGCTGCTGCAACTCATCTTTAGAAAAGGTAATAGTTTTCACGGCCGATGGAGGTGGAGTAGGATTGGCTGATGGAGTATCCATCACCAATCAAGGTGAGGAGGCCGACTCTAACAAATTAAGGGCTCCTTCCGCTCCAAAAAAAAGCTGCGGGAGACTGAAAGGGAAAGGGGCAGGCTGAGAGGGAGGGAGGGGGCAGGCTAGGAATAGGAAAGGGAGAGGAAGGAGGAGCTGGAAGGGGGGCGGGCAGGGAGGGGGAGGGCTGAGAGGGAGAGGTAGAGGAAGGAGAGGGAGAGGTAGAGGAAGGAGAGGGAGGGGCAGGGAGGGGGCGAGGCAGGCTGAGAGGGGGAGGAGAGGGAGCGGGGAGTGAAGGGAAGGGGGAGGAGAGGGAGAGGAGGGGGCAGGCTGAGGGGCAGAGAGGGGGCGGAGAGGCAGGGAGGGGGCGGAGACGCAGGGAGGGGGCGGGGGAGCAGGGGGCAGGTTGAGAGGCAGGGAGGGGGCGGGGAGCAGCAGGCAGGGAGGGGGCGGAGAGGCAGGGAGGGGGCGGGGGAGCAGGGGGGTAGGCTGAGAGGCAGAGGGCGGAGAGGCAAAGAGGGGGCGGGGGAGTAGGCAGGGAGGGGGCGGAGCAGCAAGGGGGGCGAGGGAGCAGGCAGGGGGAGGGGGCGGCTGAGGGAGAGGGAGGGGCTGAGGGCAAGGGAGAGAGAGAGGGACGGGCTGAGGGAGAGGGTGCAGCAAGGGAGCGGGGAGAAGCAGCAGCCTCTTGAAAAAAAAAACTCCCTCTGGAGGAGTTTGTATATACCCTTTTATAAAAAAAAACAAAGTTTGGCTGTTCAATTTGGATTTCTTTAGGTTTCACTCTGTCTTGCTTTTTCACTACATTTTTCAGGAATTTCTTCCCTTCATGGTATTTCATGGGGTGTCAGTGGGTTCCCTTTAAGCTTCACAACAGGTCTGTAGAGCAGGTGAAGGCATGTTCTACTTGCTTCATGCTTACAAGACTTGGGTCATAGGTCATATCATGACTAAATCACTTGGAACATATATCATGACTCAATCACTTGGGACAAGGTTACAAGACTTGCAACAAGCATCACTTGGACAAGGATACAAGATGTAAGTCACCCACCAACTTCTGCAATATCTCATATCTACACATCCATGGTGCATTGGTTTTCTTTCCATAGACAGAGAGAGACGCGGCGTGATAGTATCAACACTTCCTCATTTTCTCTCTCTAGATGCACTTCTCTCTAGAGACCTTTTTCTCTCTCTCTCTAGATACACTTTCTCTTGAGAACTTTTCTCACTTTCTCTCTCTAAACACTCTCACTCTAGGCACTCTCTCTTTAGATACTTTTTCTCACTTTCTCTCTCTAAACGTACTCTCTCCCTGGATGCACTTCTCTCTAGAGAACTTTGCTTACTTTCTCTCTCTAGATGCACTCTCTCTCTAGAGACTTTTTCTCACTTTCGCTCTCTAAACGCACCCTCTCTCTAGACTCGCTCTCTCTCTACAAGCCAACCTAGTGCACAGGACCCTTCTCTCTCTTAGTGCACAACCACCTTCTCTCTCTTGTGCACAACTATCTTCTCTCTCCTGGTGCACAGGTGCACAACCACCTTCTCTCTCCTGTGCACAACTACCTTCTCTCTCCTTGTGCACGACGACCTTCTCTCTCCTGGTGCACAACCACCTTCTCTCACCTGTGCACAACCACATTCTCTCTCCTGGTGCACAACCACCTTCTCTCTCCTGTACACAACCACCTCTCTCCTGATGCACAACCACCTTCTCTCTCATGTGCACAACCACCTTCTCTCTCCTAGTGCACAGGTGCACAACCACCTTCTCTCTCCTAGTGTACAACCACCTTCTCTCTCCTAGTGCACAACCACCTTCTCTCTGTCTCATGTGCACAACCACTTTCTCTCTCTTGGTGCACAGATGCACAGCCACCTTCTCTCTCCTATGCACAAGTCCCTTCTCTCTCCTGGTGCAGAAGGACCTTCTCTCTTCTGGTGGTGCAAAAGACCTTCTCTCTCCTGATGCAAAAGGCCCTTCTCTCTCTTGGTGGTGCAGAAGGACCTTCTCTCTCCTGATGGTCCAAAATACCTCTCTCCTAATGCAGAAGGCCCTTCTCTCTCGTGGTGCAGAGGGACCTTTTCTTCCTGTGGTGCAAAACAACCTTCTCTCCCCTAGTGGTGCAGAAGGCCTTTCTCTCTCCTGGTGCAGAAGGACCTTCTCTCTCCTATGGTGAAAAACAAGCTTCTCTCTCCTGTGGTGAAAAACAAGCTTCTCTCTCCTGGTGGTGCAAAATCCCTTCTCTTCTGATGCAGAATGACCTTCTCTCTCCAGGTGGTGCAAAAAATCTTCTCTCCAGGTGGTGCAGAAGGCCCTTCTCTCTCCTGTGGTGAAAAACAACCTTGTCTCTCTTGTGGTGCAAAACAACCTTCTCTCCCCTGGTGGTGCAAAAGTCCTTTTCTCTCCAGAAGGACCTTCTCTCTCCTGGTGGTGCAAAAGCCCTTCTCTCTCTTGATGATGCAGAAGGACCTTCTCTATCCTGGTAGTGCAAAACACCTTCTCTCTCCTGATGCAGAAGTTCTCTCTCCTGGTGCAGAAGGACCTTCTCTCTCCTGGTGGTGCAGAAGGCTCTTCTCTCTCCTGGTACAAAAGGACCTTCTCTCTCCTATGGTACAAAATAACCTTCTCTCTCCTGTGGTGCAAAACAGTCTTCTCTCTCATGGGTGAAAGAGACACGCCATGTCCTTTAGCTTCGGTGGTGGAGTGAACAAGGAGGCTCGGTGTCATTTAGCTTCGGTGGTGGAGTGAACAAGGAGGCTCATTGTCATTCAGCTTCGATGATGGGTGAACAAGGAGGCTCGGTGTCCTCTAGCTTCAATGGTGGGGTGAACAAGGAGGCTCGGTGTCCTTTAGCTTCGGTGGTGAAGTGAACAAGGACGCCCGGTGTCCTCTAGCTTCAGTGGTGGAGGAAACAAGGAGGCTCGATGTCCTTAAGCTTCGATGATGGGTGAACAAGGAGGCTCGGTGTCCTGTAGCTTCAGTGGTGGAGTGAACAAGGAGGCTCGATGTCCTCTAGCTTCGGTGAAGGATGGACAAGGAGGTTCGATATACTCTAGGCTTGGTGGTGGATGCAAAAGGTACACTCATGTGCCCTAGCTTCGGTAGTGACAAGGCTTTGAACCCTCCTCTTTCTAACAAGCACACTCTCTCTCCACCCCACCACCACTCTCTTACACAGCCTTTCTCTTTTCCCCCCATCACCTCTCTCTAACTTCATCCCTCTCTCTCCCCTCTTTTCCACCTCTCTCTAATTCCCTCACCTCCCCTCGTGAGCGCTTCTCTTAAGCCATTTTTACCAAGTCTGCTAAATTTAGTAAAGTTGCTTTTTTTTTGCAACTTTGGCTACTCAGAACCTATCCTCTACCTTGGCTCCCCCTCACTCCTTCCATGCACTCCTCCTTGCAAGCAAAGCCTTCATCTTGCGCCTTCAATCATCCCCTACCTACCTCCTCTCTTGTAACCTCAACGCCTCCATCCATCCATAGCCCCTTCTTCCTCAACCTCCTTGGGCACTGCCCCTCCTCCTCGCTGCTCCCTCCTCGTTGCTCCCTTCTCTGCAGCCCCCCCCCCCTACGCAATCACCCCCCCCTCTCCTACACTCTTGTGCCTCCTCGCCGACCATGTACTAGTTATGCCACACCCAGAACTTCCGACATCACGTGTACCAGTGTTGCTACACAAGTTGACTCAATTCCAAGGTATCTCTTTGAGGGTGGTGTCTTGCCGAAGTCTATGGAGTGTCCTCCTATGCATGAGAATGATATGCTTCATCATCTGGACAATCATTCTCCACTATGGCACAAACATGTAGACAAGAGGAAGATTACAAGCGTTGGCTCACTGGAATGAAAAGGAAAAGGTCTCTTGTCAACCCAAAAGAAGAGAACGTCAATAAGCTATTCACTATTCCTCTGCATGAGACCTTGGCATGAAACAACCGCACCACGAGAGCACCTACTGACTACATCGGGCTCGATCATCTAGCGTGTGTTGCAACCTTGGACCCAGTTGAGCAGAAAGGTATGCAGGCTAGCTTTGAAGAGCTAGGCAATATTATCAATATGGCTGACCGCATGTCCTTCAATGACAGGTATTCTTGGGCTCAAAGGTCGTTACATTTACATCAGCGAATTGTGGATGACACCTTTTCCCAGTTAGGGGCTGCTGTTTTTAATGTAACAGGCCATACACAAATGCTCCTGTGCTAGAAGCAACATCTAAAACTCAAAATGGAAAAAGAAGCACGCGTTCATGAGCAACAATACAACGAACAGCTCCAGGGCAAGGAGAGAGCCTATAACACGGAGATGGTGGACAGGCTGAAAGCACAACATGAACTGGAACTGCATCAGAGGGACTCTCAACTCCAAGAGGTTTTATGCACGCATACCACAGAAAGAGATAGGCTGGCAAAAGACCTACGTGTACTTCAAGCCAACCATGACTGCCAAGCCACTTAACATTTTGCAGCAGCAAAGCGGAGGATAGCTGAGTTGGAGTCTCAGCTTGAGACTCAAGAGCAGGACCTCAAGAAGATCCAGGAGCAACACTCTGCATTACAAGATACACATGCCACAGTCAATGCAGAGCTACTATCCCTATAGGCAGAGCATACTACTTTACAGTCCGAGCGTGACCTGTACAGATCAAAATATCACCGATACAAAAGGAAATATGAGAATCTCCAGAATGTGATGGACACCATTGAGGAAGAGAATGATCAAGTGTTTGGGGTCTCTGTAGCACCATCTTAGGGCAGGGATGAATAGTGACATTTGTTTCAGCAGGAGGATTTTGTATATAGTTAGCTTGTTTGCCTCCTCACTGTGGCATCTCTTGTTAGCATGTTGGCTTCTCTGCTGGTTTTGGTATTGGGTTCCACTTTCAGCTCAGGCAATTTGTACATAATCAGCATTCTCTGGGTGATTTTCTTGGATTTCAGCACACTTTTGTAATGTCAGGAGACCTTTTTGTATGCCAATGGCTTCTGTAAAACAGTTTTTGTTAACTGATCAGGAAATTTTTGTAACAAGTGGTTTAATAAAGTTTTCGGCGGGTTTTCTTTCAACTCCACTCTTGTGAAACACAATGGATAGGGATTGGTGATACATTTGAAAGTTGGGTGACTCTGATATGTTTTCGATAGGACTTTTTGCTTCACCTATGATGATTCCTGTATTTAGCAAAGGCATTCTTCCTACACATCTTTTAACATGACCTATTCACCGAGACGGTGAATGATAGTGGCGGGGGAACTATTATACAGAGATCATGCAGGACCAGCTATGTCCAATCACTTAGTGAGGGGATGACATGGTCACAAGGACGACACAAGTCAGGGGATGACATGGTCTGGAGGCAGTTATGCCTTATGACAAGTCGATTGGTTTACGGCTTGGAGGCAGTTATGCATTATGAATTTCATATGAAGACTACTAGGGTCACTGCTAAGATGGATGACAACTTGGAGGCATGCACCCTTGAACGGCCGTGGGCCGTGGGATCTTGAAGCCTTAGAAGAGCACCGACGAGAGGCCGTCCTTGCACAGGAAGTTTGGCAGAATAGACAACGGGCGTTTAAAGTGAGTGATGTGGTTCTCTTGTATTCAGCAAGATTTTGAAGCATAAACCTAAATTTGTTAGCGGGTGGACTGGACTTTACTTCATTTGCAAACTTCTGCCCAGTGGCGGTGTGTATTTGGCCACTTTGAACGGTATGGTGCTCCCAGCCGCAGTGAACGGTTCCAAAGTGAAGAAATATCAGCTTGCGTAAACTCTTCTGGAGGAGTTTGTTATACCCTTTTCAAAAAAAACAAACCAAAAAAAAAAGTTTGGTTGTTCAATTTGGCTTTCTTTAGGTTTCACTCTGTCCAACTTTTTTACTACATTTTTTAGGAATTTCTTCCCTTCGTGTTATTTCATGGGGTGTCAGTGGGTTCCCTGTAAGCTTCAGAATAGGTCTGTAGAACAGGTGAAGGCATGTTCTACTTGCTTCATGCTTACAAGACTTGGGTCATAGGTCATATCATGACTCAATCTCTTGGAACATATATCATGACTCAATCACTTGGGACAAGGTTACAAGACTTGCAACAAGCATCACTTGGACAAGGATACAATATGCAAGTGACCCACCAACTTATGTAATATCTCATATCTACACTCAGTCCATGGTGCATTGGTTTTCTTTCCATAGACAGAGAGAGACGAGACGTGATAGTATCAACAGTTCCTCACTTTCTCTCTCTAGATACACTTCTCTCGAGACATTTTTCTCTCTCTGGATGCACTTTCTTTGGAGAACTTTTCTCACTTTCTCTCTCTAGATACACTCTCACTCTAGGCACTCTCTCTTTAGTGAGGGGATGACATGGTCACAAGGACAACACAAGTCAGGGGATGACATGGTCACAAGGCTGACACAAGTCAAGGGATGACATGGTCACAAGGATGACACAAATCATGGTGATGACATGGTCACAACAAGGATGACACAAGTCATGGCGATGACATGCTCACAGGATGACACAAGTCATGGAGAGGACATGATTAGCGGGATGGCATAGTCACATGGGGACATAGTCATCAGAAGGACATATCACCCAAGCACATGGTCATGCGTCAAGGGTCTTCATGTCGCGCAGTCACGCTCTGCCAACCTCTGTAGACCTGACTCATTGGTGGCATAGATGTTTCATCTGGCGGTGCCTTGTCAGACACAAGGTGGCTCCAGGCGGTGCACACGGAGTAGTTACAACGCACCGACTCGGCGCAAGCTGGCCGTTGCAAGAGACATGAAGAGACTCAGCGGCGGGATGGCTAAGGATGAGGGGACAGACAATAGGAAAGAGGGAGGGGATTTCCCATCCGGAAGGGGAGGGTGAAGAGGGGAGATGAGGGGGATGGGGATTCATTCAGCATTGTAAAGGCATTGAGAGTGAGAAGGAGAGAGGCTAGAGCTACGAGCTTGCCTATTGCATTGTTATGGTGTATTGCTATTGTGGATGAGTAATCTTTGATGCAATCTTCCCTTGAAAAATCTTGTAGCAAATTACTGTAGAAACTATGTAATTCTTTGCTCTCTCTCCCCCCCCCCTTCTCTCTCTCTCTCTCTCTCTCTCTCTCTCTCTCTCTTTTCAGCATCCCGATACGAAATCCTTGCTTTTTGATACATTGGTGAGACCAGCTGCGATGTATGCAGCTCCTTTCTGGGCAGGAGACCTCGGCGCTGCAGATTGGAGACGAGTAGAGAGGTTACAGATCATCATGTTCTCTCGGCTCATTAGGGCCAAGGCTACATTTCCGCACGAGATCATGCTAGCAGAGTTTGGAGCTACTCCCCTTGCATTGGATGCAGCGTTTCAGTCGGTCATGTATTTGCACAGGCTTAGGGAGTTTGGAGACTCAGCAGCAGGCAAAGCTCGGTTGCCATGGTTAGCACTTGCATCTTCTATGGAGTTGGCACGATCTGGGGCCCGATACTGCTGGTACTTCAGACTCACTAGGTGGCTCACATCTCTTGGACTAGACATGGATAGACTGCCTCCCTTCCGATACAGCATAGATGCCCCTCATCTCGAGTTGACTCGCCACGAGCTTAGCCAGGTCACGAGAGCAAACTTGCTGCAGCTTCATACGTATCGCACTTGGATTTATCCCACGCAGCTTCCGACGAAGATGGCCACATATCGTGACCACTTCCTTCGGATCTCAGAGGATGGATTTGTCATTCCACCGGGCTATACAGGTATCCACATGTCCCACTCACTGAGGATTGCCCTTGGCCAGCTTAGAGTCTCTTCGCATCAGCTCGAGATAGAGGCTGGTAGGATGCGACGCATGGAGGATGGACGGCGACCAGGCCGAGAGACCAGGATCTGCCCTTGTTGCACCATGGGAGAGGTGGAGTCAGAGGAGCACTTCATTTGCAGATGCCCGCTATATTATGAGCTCAGAGGTAGATTCCACTGTCTCTTCACGGATGGCTTTGGACCTCTCTCACGAGTGATGGACTACGAGGATCAGCATTGCCTAGCTCTTTATGTCAGGGAGGCCACTATGCTTCGACGAGACTACCTCAGAGACCATCAGCACAGACCGGAGCGTGATAGAGCCCAGCCTGATAGAGCTCAGGCACACGCTATACCAAAGGACAGAGACCAGGAGGAGCACGAGGAGGTCAGAGCTCACACAGGACACATGCCTCCACCCTGTGGATGTACATATGAGATGGTTTGTAGACGCCGCAGGATCTTGTTACATAGGGGACGTACTCGCCGCTTCATCTCCAAACGATCCAGGATGATGGCAGCTTTTCGGAGGAGACTTACTCATGGAGATCTTGCCCCACCAGCCGCTCACCTCACCTTTGCTCAAATTTGTACTCTCATAGCAGGAGGCAGAGTCGATGGACAGGATTTCCAGTATTATTTTGGTTCTCAGACTCCGTGACACCTGGACTTGTATCTTTGCATTGGCATATTGTACTCATCCCCCCATTTTGCACCCAGGGGCGGTTTCCTTGCATCTAGTTTACTTTGTATTTAGGCTCAGATTTGACATTATGTACTTTCACTTGCATTGTATTGCGTAGCACTTAGATGATATTCCACGATGCCTCTTCTTTGTGGCACGTTGATTTTGTGCTATCTTGTATGCAGAGTTCTTGATGTCCCATGGGCCCATTTTGGCCTTTAGTGGACAATAATACACTTTCTTTCTTTCTTTCTCTCTCTCTCTCTCTCTCTCTCTCTCTCCAAGTACACTAGGACCCAGGACAATTGTCGGGCTGGACCCCCCCAAAGGTTTTTATTCATGAAGAGAGAATTCTAAGTACATAGTTCAGCGTAGAGCTGTGTGTTCAAATTCTAAACGTGAAGTGATTTTACAAGAGCTTCAAGCTCATTTCAAAATGACAACATGCCACTTGTCAAAAATCTAGACTAAAATCCTATTACATGCCTCTAAGGGCAATTTCTGGGGTCTTCGTAGCACTTGGTCACGCGGGTGGCCTCCGAAATACTTGCTACACTCTAAATTACTTGGGTCTTTAGTCCCTCATAATACCTGCAACAATTAATTAAAGCGCACCACCATGGCACCCATTAATTATTAGCGCTTTGCATGCAAATAATAAACTGTGGACTAATCCTAGTCACAGGTGGACATCACCACTGAACAAACATGTGAACAAAACATATAACACAATTCTTGGTCGACCGAAGTCAACCCTCTTGGTCGTAATTAAGGAGCTTTGACCAATGGTCGTGGCACCTTAATTATGGCCAAGTCTCTCCAACCGAAGCTGGCACATCTCTCCAATGGAAGTTGACACAACTTGGTTAACTGTAGTTAACCCTCTTAGCGCATGCTAAGTCTCGTTGACCGAAGTCAACACTATTTGACCGTAGTCAGCTCTGTGGTTCTCTAGTTAACCGCAGTTAACCCTCTTGGTAATAAACCAAATCTCCCCGACCAAAATCAGGCTTACTTGACCAGAGTCAAGTATCTTTTACCGTAGTCAATTCTTTGACCATTAAAAGAAACTCTTTGACCATAATTAACACAAATGAAAACTCTTTAATTATGATCGGATAAATGGTCAGCTGTACTTTGACTTAGGATATTTACATTGTGGTGACATCCCCTCGGCTTCTATTCAGTTGACCTCAACTGAAAAGCTTCTTTGTAAACATCCAAAAGCTGTGGATGATCGAACAATAGTCTTCATCCATCCACTTGGCATCCAATGCTGTATAATTCTTGAATTTTACAAGATACCTGTAAAACTCCTTGCCTTGAGGGCCTTTCCGTACAGTATGGTACACAATCTGCTCTGGCTGAAGGACCTCCTCCAGCTCATCCACTTCTGGTGGATCCTTTGATATTGGCTCTGTAGGCTCTGGCCCCTGGAAATTCTTTAGAAGACTCACATGGAAAGCATTGTGAATCCTCCAATGCTCTGGCAATGCCAACCTGTATGCAACCTCATTTATTCTTTCTGTAACCCTAAAAGGGCCATAGTACCTGAAAGTTAACTTTGCATACACTTTTTGTTTGCCTTTAAACTTGCGGAGCCTAGCTTTCTCGAACTTCAAAAGTACCCAATCCCCTTCTTGAGATCTAACTGTCTCCTATGCTTATCTGCAACTCTTTTATGCTTTTCTTGAGACCTTTCAATTGCTGTCTGGACTTGGTTGAAAGCTGTCTGGAGGTCTCTCACAAACTGATCAACTGCAAATATTTCATCTTTGGTTCTTAGGATAGGTGGTAGAATCACCTTCCCATAGATGACCTCAAAGGGGGCTTCTGTAGTAGAGCTGTGTATTGTATTATTGTAAGCGAACTCTACCAATGGCAGGTACTTTTCCCAGTCTGAACCTTGGTCACCCACGTAGCATTTCAGCATATCCAATGCTATAGAATTCGCTACTTCACTTTGACCATCTGTCTAGGGATGGAAAGAAGAAGAAAATTTCAAATTCGTTCCCATATTATCAAATAAAGCTCTCTAGAATAGACTGGTCATTATGGGATCTCAATCACTGACAATGGACTTAGGTATACCATGGTGCTTAAAGATCTGTGCCATGAAAAGCTTAGCCATATGATCTGCCTTTATGGTTTTGCGAACCGGAATGAAATGAGCTTGCTTGCTGAATCTATCAATGATAGTCTAAATCCCATCATTCCCTGACTTTGATCTTGGCAAATCAAAAATGAAGTCCATTGCAATACGGAATGAAATGAGCTTGCTTGTTGAATCTATCAATGATAGTCCAAATCCCATCATTCCTGACTTTGATCTTGGCAAATCAAAAATGAAGTCCATTGCAATACTTTTCCACGGTGCCTGAGGCACGGGAAGAGGCATAAGTAGGGCAGGCGCCTTCCGTCTATCATACTTCACTTCCTGACACTTAAGGCATTCAGTAACAAACTGATGTATATCTTTTTGCATCCTTGGCCAAAAGAAATACCTCTCTAGTGCTTGAGTTGTTGCTATAATTCCTCTATGCCCAGCATAGGGAGGTGCATGGCATTCTTCCAAAATCTTTTTCCTCATCTCTTGGATGATGCATAGGCAGTCATCTTTCATTAGATACCCATCTTTCACTGAATAGTGGTCTTCCCTTATAGGGCTTTTGTACCTGGTTTCCCCGTGGCTTCTGAGGCTGAAATCCCCTCTTCTGAGCCTTGGGAAACTCTCTTATTTCAAACTTGGGGGTCGCTAGCTTTTTATCCCCCAGTAACCCTGCCTGTAGTGAAGGCACACTAGTAGGATCCTGCAAGTACATGAGACTAGCCACATTGGCTAAATGCATGAGATCTGATATTTCTTTAATATCTTTAGTGTTCACTTGGGCCTGTATCTTTGGAGTGAGTCCGGCCCGGTACTTCTTGAGTTAAATCTTGTCAGAAATTTTCTTGAAAGGCGAAACCTGTAAGTATGCATCCCAAAATTTTTTATTGTAAGACTCGACTGTATCTTGTGCTTCCATATGAATGCTCTCCCAACCAAGGACATATTGGGGAATAAACTGTTTATAGAAAGCTTCTTGAAGTCCTTCCATTTCCTGGGGGCTACATAGTTGGCTGTTTTAGCTACCCACCATGCACCGGCTGTACCAGTCAAGTGTAAACCAACCATACGAAGCTTTGAGGACTAACTGAAATTTTCCACGCTGAAAGCAGCATCAAACTGCTTATGAACTGCATAGCCTTTTCAGCTTGGCCATACTGGCCATTGTAAGTGGCAAATCTTACTGACTTCCCACCGTCCTTGAATTCTTTAGTCTCTGCCTTCCTGCTGGACTTCTTCTTCTTCTTCTTCTTCTTTGGCTCTGAAGATCCAGAAGAAGGAGATGATGTTGAGGATGAAGAGGTAGAGCTAGAAGAAGGAGACGAACTGGATGAGCTGTGATGATGCTTCGTCTTTTTCTTCTTGGGAAGAGGACCTGCTCTTTTTCTCTTTTTGCCCACCACTTCTTCCTGATCTACTCCAAAGGGAGGCTTCTCTGGCTTTCCCTCAAAAAGAGGTGGTATCATCCTGCGAAACAAGGGATCGCTTGTTGCCTCTCCCAACTGAGTAATCAACTCTCTGTAGGCATTCTCTTTATTTATCTATATAGCCTCAGCCTGCTGTACCTGGTTAGACTCTGCCATTCCCTCGTGGGATGATAAAAATGCCTCAACAAGAGGTGTCTTGCATTCACAACTTGTGCCAATGCCGGGCTGTCAACTCAAGGCATAAACTCAAAGCTGTGTGCCCCTTTTCTGGCTATTGCAAATGACATTCAAAAAGCATCTGTTTTTCCCCTTTTTCACTGCTCAAAGGCATGCATTTCTTTACTTGTGAAAATCTCTGATTTCTCTGCTTTTCTGCTGTTTTTTAGACAGGAAAAAGTCTGACAAATAAGTTAAAATTGATGGCCAGAACTGTCTTTTTCTTTTTTTTTGCAGTAACTGGATGGGTTACCGGCTGGTTACACTAACCAGACTAGTTCTGGTCTGGTTTGGTTGGCTCCCAACTGAACTCAACCCACTGTAGTCTAGTTACCCAGCTATGGTCTGGTTAACTACAGCCAAGATTAGTTGGTCAAACCTGGTTTGTCTAACCAGTCTAGTTTAGTTAGAAACTAATTGAACCTCTGACCAGGCTTAACTAACCAAAAGTAACTAACCACTGGTTTGCCACATCAGCCTGCCACATGTCTCGCCACGTCATCTGTTAAGTTGGCTACCACTTCATCTGCTGAGCTGGCTGCCATGTCAACTCTGTGCATGCACTGCCACATCAACTCTGTGCATGCACTACCACGTCAGCTGGTGTGCCACGTGTCGGTTGACCTGCCACATCAGCAAGCTCTAGCTATCTGCCACGCCAACTCTGGTAGCCCAAACCTTTGCAAAAATCTCCATCAAGAGGATCGTATGTCATCGCGTCAACGTCGCCAGCTCCGTTGACCATGATAAATCCATTTCTTCGTCTTTTTCACGCACGCATCACGGGCGCAAAGAACCTGACGAATGCTTTTCCATCATGAATCTTCCGCCAAGCGTAGCTTATCAAAAGGCAACGGTCTCCGTCGTATCTCCATCAAGCAACGGACTTGCGCCATGAGCGCCCGCGTGAAAGCACCTGTTATCCCTGCTAGCCCTCCGCCCAGGGTATCAAGCAATTATCTACTCGGGACATCTCCGTCGATTCCTTTGCCATAACGTGCGCTTGCGTAGACTTCTATATGGTGCCAAATAATTCCACCGGTGCTCACGCAATAATCAAACAGTTACGTCGCTCGTGATTGCTTCCATTTGCTCTTACATCAAGAATCCTTTCCCGAGGCAAAAGATATCCACTGGCATCGCTTCTCCTACACCTACTCCAATCTCTAAGGTTCTCTTTTGCTGGATCGTCATAGTCTGGAAAAACTATGACCCTTATGTTCCGATACCAATGCAATCTTCCCTTGAAAAATCTCGCAGCAAATTACTGCAGAAACTATGTAATTCTTTGCTCTCGCTCTCTCCCTCTCTCTCTCTGCGTCGTACAGCTACCGGACATAGACCCAGGCGAGAGACTAGGATATGCCCTTGTTGCACTATGGGGGAGGTGGAGACTGAGGAGCACTTTGTTTGCAGATGCCCTTTATATTATGAGATCCGTGGCAGATTTCACTGTTTATTTGGGCACGGATTTGGACCTCTCTCTCGGATTATGGAGTATGAGGATCAGTATTGCTTAGCGTTGTTCATCAGGGAGATCACCAGATACAGAGAGAGATTCCTCAGAGAGCACCGTCGCATCCCTGCCAGAGACCTGGTTATTCATGAGGAGCAGGACGAGGCGCAGGACCATGAGCACAGAGATAGCCCATCTTGCCAGAGAGCACCGATGGTTCCACCCCGAGGATGTACATATGACATGATCCGGCAGCACCGCAGGATGATCTTACACAGAGGCCGTACCCGTCGCTTTATTTCTAGACGACGGAGGATGATGGCAGATTTTCGGAGGAGATTGCTCCATGGAGACTTGGCACCGCCAGTAGCCCATTTGACACTTGCCCAGATCTTCACACTCATGGCAGGAGGCATGGTCGATGGCCATGACTTCCATCATTTCTTTGGATCACAGACCCCTTAGGGAAGACGATGTTCCTCATATTCCATATTTCACATTTTGTATCTAGGCAATTTTGGTACTCTATTTCATTTCATTTTGTATCTAGGATTTTTGTAGCCATTTTTGGCATCTTAGCGGTATTACGATGAGGCCACCTAGTTGGCGCATCGTTGATGATGTGTTTTCCTTTCGGATGATTTTGTGTCCCATAGGCCATGTATGGCCTTCCGTGGACCTTTAATAAAATTTCTTTCTTTCTTTCTTTCTCCAAGCACACTAGGGCCCAGGACAATCGTCGGGCTGGGACCCCCCGAAGGTTTTTATTCATGAAGAGAGAATTCTGAGTACATATTCAGCGTAGAGCTGTATGTTTAAATTCTAAACGTGAATTGATTTTACAAGAGCTTCAAGCTCATTTTAAAATGGCCACATGCCACTTGTCAAAAATCTAGACTAAAATCCTATAACATGCCTCTAAGGGCAATTTCTAGGATCTTCGTAGCACTTGGTCGCGCGGGTGGCCTCCGAAATACTTGCTACGCTCCAAATTACTTGGGTCTTTAGCCCCTCATAGTACCTGCAACAATTAATTTAGCGCACCACCATGGCACCCATTAATTGTTAGCGCTTTGCATGCAAATAATAAACTGTGGACTAATCCTAGTCATAAGTGGGCGTCCCCACTGGACAAACATGTGAACAAAACATAGAACACAATTCTTGGTCGACCAAAGTCAACCCTCTTGGTCGTAATTAAGGAGCTTTGACCAATGGTCGTGGTGCCTTAATTATGGCCAAGTCTCTCCAACTGAAGTTGGCACATCTCTCCAACGAACGTTGGCCAACTTGGTTAACTGTAGTTAACCCTCTTGGCGCATGCCACGTCTCGTTGACCGAAGTCAACACTCTCTGACCGTAGTCAACTCTGCGGTTCTCTAGTTAACCGCAGTTACCCTCTTGGTAATAAACCAAGTCTTCCCAACCGAAATAAGGCTTACTTGACCAGAGTCAAGTATCTTCGACTGTAGTCAATTCTTTGACCATTAAAAGAGCTCTTTGACCATAATTAACACAAATGAAAACTCTTTAATTATGATCAAATAAATGGTCAACTATACTTTGACTTAGGATATTTATATTGTGGTGACATTGTGTGATCTCTGATCTCTGTTTCAGAGAGACTAACGTATGAGGATCCCTTCATTCTATGATACGCACTTGATCGCGTTGTGCTCTTGTCTACCGCTTTCTCCGTTAACTGTTATTAGCGTTGTTCCTTCTTATCTCCTTTCTGGGGTTGTTCTTCCTAGTCTAGCACTCAGCACTCCATAGCACCTTCAACTAGTGTTGTGTCATAGATTCACGCATCACGCAGTGTAGTGCAGCTGAGGTAGAGTTGTGTCATAGGTCTACGCATCACCCACTTCACACTTCTCACGTCAGTCTCCGGTAACACCTCCAAAAGTGAGTAGACATCCCCCTCATACAGTGCTAGCAGTGCCAAAGTCCTCTTATGCCGGGTCCAATCTAGAAGTCCGTCCGTCAAGGGACAAAAGGCACAACATGGAGAAAAGCTCAATCCCGACAACCGGGGATGGTTCATTTAGAAGCTCCATAGAGGGAGAAGGTGTCGAAGGACAACTCAAGCCTGCCAGTAGAGAATATGGAAAAGCTTATCTTGCGGCTTGAGCATATCGAATGCTCGCACAAAAGGAAGACATGAGAGGGAATAGTTCTGTGCTAGCAGTGCCGAAATCCTCTTATGCCAGTGTTGTCCAATTTGGAAGTCAGTCCTTCAAGGGCCCCTCATCACAAAAGGCACAGCAGGGAGAAAGAGGAAAATCTCAATCCCGACAACTGGGAATGGTTCGTTTAGAGCTTCCACAGACGGAGAAGGTTCTGGAAAACAACTCAAGCCTGCCAGCAGAGAACATGGAAAATCTTATGTTAATGATGGAACATATCTCGAAAGAAGCTTTTGATGGTTAAAGTGCATACAAGACTTCTTCATGAAACTTCTAGAGTGCCTTTGAGCTAGTGCAATAGTGGGCTACACCCACGGGTTATTGGAAAGGTCACCTCCCCATCTGTAAGCCTCAAAATGAGGAGAGCATGGGGGAGGGAGACCTAGGGCAAGATCTCCCGAGAGAAGAGAGAGACAGAGGGGGCTGCCACATCCGCAGCACCTCAGAGCAAACCGGAGCTTTAGAGGGTGCATCAAAGGAGCTGATGTGCATGAGAGATGGCGGAGCATCAAGCCTTGGATCTGGCCTGGCACAAGGTGACGGAAGAGCAGCAAAGAAGCGAAGTCATGGGGCTGGAGAAAGCCAGACAAAGAGGCACCTTGAGGGACAGATGTTGCAGCAGTAAAGGGGGCTGTGGTGGTGGCTATGGAAGGCCAGCCACCTAGACTTGGTACTGCCCAAGGGAGGGGCCTTATATAGGCCTCCCTTGGGGCCTGGGAGCAGCCCTAAAAAGGCTGCCCAGGTCAGTCAGCAAACCGACCGACAGGTCAGCCAAAGTGCCTTGCAAAAGGGCCTCAAAATGAGAGCCCCCAGTCGGTTTTGGGGGGCAGCAAAGTCGGCCAGGAGGCCTGATCCAGTCGGCCTTTTTGTCAGGCCTTGGGGCCTATAAAAGGGGACGCTAGGAGCCTCATAACTCATCCCGCACTCCAGCAAATCCAGGAGCATAAGGAGCAGCACAAGCCCCACCTTTGGGCCTACATCCAGAAGGCAAAGCAAGGGCAAGAGTTGCTGCAGACTGAGCTCAACAGGGCTGGTACCTTGGCTGTCTTCTAGGGCAGCAAGGAACTGAGATCTTTGGACGGAGAGTCTACATACGCTCAAGGTGGAGCACGCGGGCTCAAGTTCTAGAGATACCCAGCAGATAGTAGAAGTACGTGGTGGTAAGATCAAAGGACCATGCTCTAGTGGGGTTGTTAACCGATTGGTTAACAATATGCCACCACTAGTTGGCAATGTCATTTGATGGTGGATATTGGCAAGTCAATAGAGCTAGGATTGTGCCTTGGATCCAAATAGGCCCAAGAGGATGGTTAAAGAATGAGACGAGAGAGTGGTACAACGAGATTAGAGTTGGCCCTCCCTTTAATAGGTGACATGTATAAAAGGCCAAGTGGTTGCCTTTGGTCTTCATTGTTGGATGCATAAGTTTGGAATACAAGCTCCCTCTTCTCTTCCAAGAGTGTTTTTGGGTGTTCTCTTGTTTCCTTTGTAGTGCCTAGGTGTTTGCCACTCCATCCCCATACATTCTCCTCTTCTCCTTCTCTTCTCCCTCTCTTCTCCCATCTCCCCTTTTCCTCTTTCTCTCATGGAAACACATTGCAACAATCCGAGAGCCGCTTGAGTGACACTTGCGGACGGCTTGTGCTTTGCATTGCTCTCACAAGGAGTAGCTTGGAGTAAAGGCTCCATGGGCATTCCTTCAAGATTCCCACGACACATGAGTCACCATCGAGATGACACATCTTTGGTGCCACTGCCGGGGAGTTCAAGGTATGCTTTTGCATTGCACTTGCTTTCTCTCGTCATCTACCCATTTCTCATTGTTTCAAGCTTAACTTGGAGCTTTGTTATTGGAGTTGAAGGAGAGGAATGAGTGGAGAAGTGTGAGTTTAGGAAGAAAACTAGAAGTTGTCATTTTCCTTTTGGAAGGCATTTTGGATCATTTGAAGCTTGTTTTTTATGTTTTTTAGCATTTTGAGTTGGTGGGAAGATAGTTTGGAAGATTGCTAAGGAGTGTATGTTATCAAAACTCACGAAAAACAACCAAGAATGAGGAATCATGCTTAATCAAAGTGGTTTTGAGTGTTGACAGTCGCCTCTTTAAGAAATCTCTCATTTTGCATTCAAATGTTGTTCTTTTTTGTTGTTTTTTGCATTGAGTAGGTAGACTAGGTAGTTTAGCATCCCCCTATCACAAAAAAAACTGAACAAAAACTTCAAAATTATCAAAAACCAGTCAGTGAAATTACGAGCTTCTATCCTGCCAACCCTTCGCCTTAGGCCTCTATCCCACCTGACCTAGCGCCATAACGCTGTCCCGCCGGACTGACACATGTCTATACCTAACCCGCCGCCCTAATTAATTACTGTCAATCAGCTATCCCGCAAGTCAAACAGACATTGACCTAGCACCATAACATTATCATGCTGGGTCGTTGCTTTAACTCCATCCTGCCGGATCGTTGCCTTAGCTCTATTTTGTTGGGTCGTTGCTTTAACTCTATCCCGCTGACTTGCTATCCCGCCGGATCGTTGCTTTAGCTATATCCCACCTAAGAGTAATCTGGCACCTGTAAATTGAAACCCCTTGACCCCGCATCGAGGCGGACTCAACCTAGAATTGGAGCCTCAACCGCGCCAATGAACACATGATCTTGAGATCAGAAAGAGTCATACAAGCTCACCCTGATCCTGAAGACAGTGCCTCAAATACCATCTTGTCGACCTTCATACCTAGCCTCAGGGTCGGCAAGCTCAAAAGTCAGTTCTCACTCCTTGCAAGAACCACCACCAGGTGAATTATCCAGCTCGGAAGTCCATGAGTCAGGACGGAGACATGGGTGAACCCTCTCAGTGGCTCTGAACTCCATCCCCAATGATCTCCACTCTCCATCCCCATCTACAGCAGCAACTACATTAAGGGAAGCCTTTCCTAATATCAAAGGGAGGGTTTGGATTGACAGACCCAATAGAATTGCTAAACCCATTTGCTCAGCAGACTAGGGAAACGACAGAGTCTCAAATGCCAGCCCAACCATCGATATCACAAGCAATACTCAAGGAACCAAATCCCACGATACCTACTGGCAATCAACCCCCATTGTATCAATTCTTTAATGATAGACAGTCCTATGGGGATGGATTTGGACCCAGATTCTCACAACGGTTCCAAATGCTAGAACAAAGGGGGCATAGGAGTAACCTGGAAGGCCCACAATTGAGACCCTCCATCTCAAAAGCCTCTATGATTCCTCCTTGGTAGTAAGGCATGGGAAACATTCCCTATCCAACAACCACCCCTTATAGGCCTACGCTTGCAGGGAACATACCACTCCCCAGAGGACCTCCACAGTCCAGCTTGTTAGGCCCAACTTGACCCAAGTCACAATGCAAATGCCTAGTGGACTTGAATCCTCCCATCCCAACCTTGTGCCATCAAATACATGGAATCAAGACCACCAATGTACGAGACACGGCCCACCATTCCACAACCTCCTCCTGTATCGCAAACGGTCCTTACAGATGAAGCTATGAGAATCCTAGTGCAAGCGCTAGAAAGGGGGGCCGCAACACCACCTCCATCTTTTCCAAGAAGGGATGCCAACCCCTTGAGGAGCAAGCCCATCACAATCTCCAAGCTAATCACACTAAGTTCGTAGAAGAAGGAGACCCAAAATCCCATGTTGAGAGATTTGAACAAATCCGTGAGACATTTGGTGATATAGGAGATCTAGACAAGACCAATGCTTTTGGCTTAACCTTGATGGCAAGGCTAGACAATGGTTCAGAGCCTTAAACTCTGAGGAGAAAATAAATTGGGACACATTGCGTAAATCTTTTATAATGGGGTTTGCCCTCAATGGTCCCAAGTGGAGCGCGATTAACCCCAACATTATGAGGTGAAGCAGAAGGAGATTGAGTCCTTAAGAGACTATATCGCCAGAATTAAACATATGAACTCGTGCGATGTGAACCCCACGAGAGGATGAGTGATGTGCAGCTTCTGCCCCGCTTCCTCATAGGGCTAGGGGATGCTAAGTTGCATGATCATCTGTTTGCTATGAATCCCACCTCGTTCGAGCTATGTAGCATGACGGCGATACACCTAGGGAATAACATGAGGGAGAAGCCCCAAAAGGATAAATCCTTAGCTTCCTCTGATATGTCCCAAACGACAAAGGATTCAACCTCAGAAGCAACTAAGGATGCAAGCATGACGCCCAAGGTGCTAAACATGGAAGAGTTGGCCACCGATTTATTAAACAATGTAGGTCAACAATGAAAGATAGAAGCATCAAAAGAGGCTCCTAGCAACCCCCATCTATTTCCACAAAGAGATAACTTTTAGCACTTAGCCCTGGTATGAGCCTTGTAGGTCAGGTCAACTCTATGAGTTGACTTCTTTGGTCAACCATATGGTTGACTTGGGGGCCATATAGGCCACCCTTTGTATTTTCCTCTTATCCATTTGAGCAGTACTACGTTTTGTTCTAGTTTGTTGTTTGCTTCCTGCACTCCACTCCTATTCCATTGCTTCTTGCACCCAACAGTGGTATTAGAGCAGGTTCTCTTGCTCCTACCTGCCGTTTTGCTCTAGCTCAGTCCGGTGCCTCATTTCATTGCTAGAAACCTGTTTTTTGAGCAGAAAAACAGTCCAGCAAGACTATTTTTTGACTTTTTGAGGTCCAATTTCAACGTTTTTTGAAATTTCTAAGCTGCCCGCATACAAACGACCTGTCCTGCACCATTTTGACCGAAATTTTTTTGTTCGTGCAGTTGTACAAACGTCCGTACAGCCGTGTACGGACAGGTGCACGATGCTGCCAGGAATTCGTACGACTTGTCAGGAGTTGATTTCAAGCATTTTTGAATAGTTTTTGGAGGTCTTTTGCTTAGATCTGGACTCTTTTTCCGTAAGTTCTTGGAAAGCCTTCAAAAGGCTTCCAAAAGTTCATCAACAACAAATGGTTAGTCACCTCAGAGGATGTGCAGGGAGGATACTTCAGATTGATGCAGCCCTTTCCCTTGATTGGGTGGATACAAATGACACGCCCGTTGTTTGTTCCGTGTGGATGGGGGCCTTCTTGAGGACATGCATTCCTCTCCAGGTTATAGCTTTTTTGGGAGCACACGAGGATGCCTTGGTTTTTGATGTACAAGCAGGTGGCAAACTAGTTATTTCTTCAGAAGATATTCTTTTGGGCATGCCCTTTCAGCCTCTCAGGATCATAAGCTTTTTGAATCAGGGCAAGGACTCTGCATGGTGATGTTGTGGCTCTCTGGAGGAGTCCCCATAAAGTTTCTTCAGTGGGACCTCGGAGAGTGGGAATAATTTGTTGCAGGGAACCAAGAGAATAGCCTTCCTTTTTTTGGTTACACAGTCAGTAACGCTAAGAAGTTTCAGATCAGTTGTAGAGGTTGGAGACCTTCCAGGGCCCCTCATTGGGAGAGTTACCAGGTTTCCGCTGATTTGCAGAGGGTCTTCTGGCAGAGGCTTTGGAGATCTCAAAGAATATAAAGGTCACTCTATTTTTTTGGCTTTCTAGTCACAGAGGGATTGCAGTGAACAGGTGGAGGTCTAGATGAAGGACAAATTGATGTAATGGGGTCATATCTAGAGTCCTAAGGTCTAAGGTTATGAGTGTGTGAAGACATGGTGTGCTTGGATAGGTGTCAGTAGGTGTGATTGAGTGAATCTAGGTGTGTGGTGTGTGATTGAGAGATTTGTGGATCTAGATGCTCTACTGAGCTCACATGTGATGTCACTACTGGATGTAACTATAGCCTATATATTGGGCCTCTCTCTCTTGAATAAACTCTCTCTTTTGCTTCACTTGCTCAACCCTTCTTGCAACTCCAACATGTGGTATCAGAGCATTGGTTCACTCTCCTTGAGACCTCCTTGAGTGCCATGTCATCATCTTCTTCCTCACACTCTCTTCTTCTCCATTTTTCCCTCTTTTGAGTAGAATTTCCAAGCGCTTGTTCTCCCAATGTAGGCGACCATTCTCCAAACCCTTTCAGCCATAGATTCCCCTCATATAGGCGCACTTCTACTCCATAGGGTTTCTGGAAATTGTCCTTCTACAGCCCGTGCTGATACTCGCTTCATCCCGCGCCATTTCTGTCAATTCAGCTTGCCGGAGCCACCATTTCAAAAATGGTTTGAGGTGCACTTAGGCGACCCTATGGGCTACCTGCTGGTGAACAAATGGTCAAGGTAATGAGGAGAAATTAAAGAAAAACCAGTCGGGTTTTGAAGAAGACATGTTTTTGGAGGTGGAGAAGATGCTGCTGCCCCTGAAGGTGTGAAGCTTCATTTGGTCTGAGACTTGCACTGAGTCTTCTACTTCCAAGTACCTTTGATTGCGCAGAAAATGCCCTCTGCCTGATGCCTTGTGGAGTGAGGTAGCAATCCTCCAAGGTTCCTCTATTTTCTGCAAGCATTTCTAGACATTTCTTAAAGTTTGAAGTTTGATGCTACACTAAATGCTAAGGTGATGCTTGAGGAGTTAAAGTACAATTCAGAGATTGAGAGATTGCTCTTTCAGTTCTGAGAATGCTCTTTGAAGTTTAGTTGAATGCATTTTTTCATCTTTTATATTGAGGATTGAGATTATGATACTTTGAAGTGGATTTCGAGTCATACTATCTTGTTGACTAGTTAACTAGTTGACTAGTGTAGATTGACCATCACAAGAGCTTACATGAAGGAAGAATATATCATGACTTGCATGATGATTTCCAATGGATATGATTGGAACAAAGGTTTCAACTACAACCATTATGATTCTTATTTTGAAGATGCCTTAGTTATGGTTTCAATATCTTTCAGGATGTATGAAATGTACTCGCATTTGGTTGACTATACCTTGCCATACAATCATGACCACCTCTTGTACAAGAGTAGAAATTGCCCTTGCATGACAAGTGGTAAGACCCTCTTCAGTCCATATGATTCACAAAATGTTTTTAAGGCTTGGACACTCAAAGAAGGTGAAGGACTACAAAGATCTTGTATTGCATAATATGGACAAGATACATTAACGAGTGTGGAGAAGGACAAAGAGCAAAGAAGCTACAAGATTGGATACACCAAGAACCTCTCCAATGACAATGAACCTCACACTATGGTAGCTTGGAAGAGAAGAAGGAAAAGGACAAGATATGCCAATAAAGGGGGATATTTCCCCACATCTTCCACTTAGAGTGTTTTTGTGTGTGGTCAATAAGGGTTCTCTGCCTCGGGATGTCCCTCTCAAATGATTGTTGGTCTTATGGTTTACCTTGTTAGACCTATGGGGACTTCCCATGCATAGTCATTGTCTATCTCCCAATTGTAAACCAACAAACCAAAGTCAGAGTGAGATCATGTTGGGATGAGGATGCCCAAATGAGTCTACTGCTGATGCAACTAGAGTGAGTACCAGGTTGTGGATCATGTGTGTTGCCACTAGAGGTGGGCAAGCCATGAAGTTTCCCATGGACTAATGCTAAGGTTGAGCTCATCAATTTGTGGGGGGGAATGAAGGACAAATTGATGTAATGGAGTCATATCTAGAGTCCTAAGGTCTAAAGTTGTGAGTGTGTGAACACATGGTGTGCCTGGATAGGTGTCAGTAGGTGTGATTGAGTGAATCTAGGTGTGTGGTGTGTGATTGAGAGAATCATGGAACTGATTGAGAGATTTGTGGATCTAGATACTCTACTGAGCTCACATGTGATGTCACTACTGGATGTAACTGTAGCCTATATATTGGGCCTATCTCTCTTGAATAAACTCTCCTTTGCTTCACTTGCTCAACCCTTCTTGCAACTCCAACACTAGATTTGGGGCAGACCCCACTTGTCCTAGGTGATTGTCTGCTGCTGACTTGATACATCATTGTCTATGGGACTACAAGCATGCAAGGGCCATTTGGATGGGAATTACCAGGGTCCTTAGTACTTTTGCTCCTTCTCGTTCCTTCATGACGTTGGCATCAGTGGCTTGGCTCTCCCTATCAGGGCCTCGGGTCTTCTCTGAGTGGCAGGATGCTTCTTGGGCCATTTCGATTCGATGTCACCTAGCCGAAACTTGCTCTCTGGAGGATGTGCCTCTCTCCTGCTATAGACCAGTATATGCTAATGGGGATACCGCTTGGGAGATACTGGCTAGCACCACTGCATGGCAGATTTGGAGGGCCAGATGCACAGAGGCCTTAGATGACGAATCTCAGGTCCACTCCTCACACACCGTGGCCAGTATTTGGGCTGACCACACCGTTCCTACACTGATGGTGGCCAGTTGGGCGAACGTGCAGGGTTCCAACCCCTAAAAAGTACAAGAAAGGGGCAAGAGGACATCCCTGTCGGACTGACCTAAAAATCTGAAATCTCTCTCCTCTGTCTCCTCTAATAAACACTTGGTTGTGGGCTGATATGTACAATGAAGAGACCCCTGTGATCCAAGCATTCGGAAAGCCAAAGCATAGAAGGGTACCCTCCAAATAAACCTCTATCTACTGCCATAGGCTTTCTCGAAATTCAAGTGTAGAATGACTAACCCCTGGCCATACTACATAGCCCATTCTAAAGCCTCCCAAAAGGAAAAAATATGATAAAAATGCTTTGGCCATGTACAAAGCCTGTCTACGTAGCATGAATAAGATTGGGAAGAAAGGGCTGCAATCTCAAACAGATAGCTTTTGCCAAGATCTTATATGAACTGCCCAAAAGAGTGATTGGCCTCCAATGAGAAACCAATTTATGTACCACCTCCCTTTGGGATAAGATAAATGTGACCCTTTGTAAGCATAGCACCAGAGTCCCAAACATTGTGCATGGCTGAGGTAACGTGGTCCCCAATCATGTCCCAAAAAGAAATGAAGATAGACCCATCTGAGTCCGGACAAGTGCCCTTGTGAAGAGCAAAAAGAGCAGTCCTAAATTCCAGATTGGTAAAAGGTACATCAAGTGAGACTCTCATATCCAGTTTACCAATATTGGAATAGCCTGCCAAGCCCTATGTCTGGCATCATCTCTGGCACATGTGTCTGAATCTACTGAAAGAAGGAAAAATCAGAAGCAATATATAAGATGGCATCGGGATCTGACTATAATATTTCATCAGAGTCAATAAGCTGAGAAACACTTTCTCTACCATGTCTCAGGGCAAGAGTAGAGAAGAAGGGTTTATTGACTCTTCCTCCCATCTGAGTCCAAAGTAACTCTCCATGCATGAAAGGCATACTCTTCTCTCTAATCCAAAAGAACCTGCTAATGAGCCCTTGCTGCAGCAAGGCACTCCAGAACCCAAACATCTGTAGGCTGTTTCTGCTCTTCCATCTCTAGGGCTGCTAATTGCTGACGAAGGCCAACCTCCCTTCGAAAAATCTTATGTCTGCTGATACTAGCAATAGAATGATAAATATTACTAATACCAGATCGGGCTACTGCCACACAAGTGACAAAGATAAGGCTGCTGCCACTAGTGACGGATAAGGCACTCTGCCTTGCATATGAGAGACCCAAATTGAGAATACAGCCGCTGTGAAGCCTCCTTTACATACAAAGTCTACAAAATCTTAATATTGGTACAATGGGATCTCAAGCGAGGCTTAGAAATCATCTAAAACACCGGAACGTGATTTGAGGAAAAACCTCTGGTAAAATGCAAACAAAGCCACCTCTATCCAATGTTCAATCATCAACATAGAATCTATCAATCTGCGCATGGATGGGCTTTTGACGTCTCCTATACAGTCCACGAGAAGAGGAGCGAGTGGGGCAAAGTGTTAAAAGCATCGTCTCTCCAAGAAGCTCTGCCACCGCTAAACTGGAAAAGCTACTCTCTCAAGAAAGTGAATGCCACCTTCCCTTCCCTTTTTTTGTATGAAGGAAACTCCATCATGTTGAAATTGGGACCTAAGAAACAAGTTCCTTTCAAAAAAGGACACATTCATGTCTATTGTTGGAGGTATAGAGATTGAGAACATCCACCAATAAGAAGTAAAATCCAGTGTGTTCTAGAGGGAGTAATGATGCCATATCCAACCACAAGGGGAACAAAAGAATCTGAACCTGAAATGCAAGTTCCTCCCCTAGCACGGTAGGAAGGAGACAAAAGTATAACCAGAAAGCACTTTACTTGACTTTGCATAGTCTTTAACATTCAACTTGTATTCCTGAATAAAGAGAATGTCAATAAGACCCCCAGTGACACCTAGATGAAGTAGATCACGAATTAACTACCTTAGGCGATGAGAAATACCGCCTAGCCTTGAATATTCCAGCTAGCAATCCTTATCGGCCGGAGAAAGTAAACTGGTGGCAAAAACAACACCTGTGAAGATCTCCTAGAGTAGTGGAGAGAAGAGGAAAGGATCTTGGCACCTGTGGAAGTGGATGCTCTATCCATAGAAACTGGAAGAATATCATCAGCAAATGTGGACGGCACAAACTCTACCTCTTCAAAATCAGCTAGAGAGTTCCTCGGAACCAAACACGATGCTAGATCCGTAAAATCCATAGGGGCTTCTCAAGAGGAGGGCCAAGCTACGGAGAAGGAGCTAAAGGACGCCATTATTGGCCACAACCAAACTAGGGTCAGAAACAAGACCCGATCTTCTAACAGTGGAGGAGCGCCAACTCTAACCACAACCCGACGAGGAACAACAAATGCCAAACGTGCAAGAGGTGCTGAAGGATGACTCTAACAAGAGGGACCCCTACCAGAAGCCTTCTTGGCCCTTTTCTTCTTTTCATTGGGCAATCTCTAGCGAAGTGCCCAAAGGTCTTGCAAATCCCACACTAATCCTGCCTACGCACAATCTCAACTCTCTGGAAAAACGAGAGCCGTCTGGATGTTAGAGCATAATGTGGTCATCGGATATGTTAGGGTCACTAACAATGACCCTAACTCTAGGGACCTTGATAGCCTACTGCAGAAGTGGGCAAACTAGGTAGGGGAGGGATCTATGTGACCAACCAAAAAGAAGCTCTCATCATGGAGAGGAATTAATGGTAGACTGGAGGCAAACCGAGGGACTTGATGAGGAGTGAACTGACCGGTCTGCCCTTTTTCACAAGGTTGAAACCTAAAGAGAAGGGTGAGGAAAAGATCTTCCTGGAACCAAGTGCCAAGCTAGATTTGACCAATGTACTCCTGGCTCCACGAGAATAAAAAACCACCAAAAAGAAACCTCGCCCCAACAAATGAGCAGCAAATGAGGGTTGGAGGTAAGGCAGCAAGCATCTAGTTCCTAGAATGACTCCTAGAGGGATAGGACCCATGGATGCATGTGAATAGGGTGGGGGAGCTCTCAACCACCACATCCTTTTGAAGTTGCAGCAACTCGTCTTTAGAGAATGTGCATGTTCACGCGGCCAAGGAAGTGGTTGAATGGGTAGCCATTCGCCAATCAAATGTGGAAGGCCAACTCAAACAAAATGAAGATCCATCCGTCACTTGAGAGGGGAGGGGCTGACAGGGGGGAGGGGCTGAGGGGGAGGGGCTGACAGGGGGGAGGGGCTGAGGGGGAGGGGCTGAAAGGGTTGAGAGGGTGAAGGGAGAGAGGCGGGAGGGTGGGGGCAGCAAGGGAGGCAGCAGGGAAGGGGGGGGCGAGGGGAGGCAGCAAGGGATTAGGGGGAAGGGAGGAGGGGAGGGGAGGTGGAGGGGAGAGTAGGGAGCAGCAGGGGAAGGGGGAGGAGATGGGAGGAGAGAGCAGGAAGTAGAGGGGAGAGGAGGCAAAAGGGAGGGAGAGGAGCCCGCAGGGCAAGGGGAGAGGAGGTGGAAGGGAGTAAGTGGGGGAGGAAGTTGAGGAGAGGCAGAAGGGGGGCAGAAGAGGCAGCAGGGGAGGAGGGGGAGGGGAGAGAGATGGGGGCAAAGCAGGGGCTGGGGCAGCAGGAGGCAGGAGGGAGGCGGGGGGCAGCAGGGAGGGACGGGGAGGGGACAGCAGGGAGGGAGGGAGAGGGGGAGGGGGAGAGGGCATTCAGAACACGTTCTGAGCATTGAGATTTGACAAATTTAAGATCCATGCTTGCTGGCATTTCTCAGAATCATTAATCAAGATCTAGAAATAGATAATACCTTCTCTTCACGCTGGAAGATTTTGTTGTGATATGCATCAATAGTACCTTTTTCTTCTAAGCTCATGTGAAATCGTGTAAAAGTCAATTCCCTAAACTGCAAAAAATAAGTGTATTCCAAGTAGAACATAAAAATTAGAAGCAAAAAAATTCCAGATAATTCTTCGAAATAGGGTGGTCGCGGGGAACCGTTGCATTTTTTTACAGAAAAAGAGATGCTTAAAACAATCATTCTGATGCAGTTAACACTTAAGAAATGAAGCAACCTTTTGAAAGGAATGCTGAATTTTTAGAAGATCTGCAGATTGATTCCTCGCTAGTTTCAAAAGTAAGTCCAGGAAAGATTGCTGTTGCTTGGAATATACCACGAAAGAGTCATCATATGTACCCAATAATTCAAACTCACGGATTTAGAATACATTGCAATAGTTTTTTGGAAATTCTCTTGGGACAAATAAACTCACAGAGAAAAAATCAAACAAATTCCAACATGGTGGGCCAAGTTTTTTCCCAGGCAATGTGGCATCTTGATTTGAAAGGGGGTATGCCTTGATGTGCTCCAAACTCTCATTGATTTCCTGTTTGAAACTCCAATTTAAACAACCTTTACTAACAATAATCCTTCTAAAAAATGAACTCGCACTAAAACTGCCATTTTATTGCATTCTGAACTGTCAAGGATTCCTGCTTTTAATGGTCAATTATCACCATCCTCATGATTTCTCTAAGCAATGAAACACTGAGATGAGTAAAATTTCTCAAGCTATATAGTATGGCTTTGATGCATTTCCAGCAGCTAATTCCAAAACTGAGCAAAAGTTTGAATTTACAGATTGGTCCGCATCCATGGTCTGCTTGAAAGGCCAAGAGAATTATTGTAGGTCAGACACCTGCATGTTTTTATCCATACACGTTCAGTACAACCAGGGGGTTCTTTATTGCTACAAAGGTTAGGCAGCTAATTTCATCCTATGCATCCAAACAAGAGAAGCACCAGATAGTCATTCTTTCGGTTTATAATGCAGAGGCTTGTCTGAAGTCTTAATCCAGCTGTAAATCCACACTTCAGCCTCATCTTTCTCGAGATAATATACTTCTTGACAAACATTTGCAGATTCCATAATACTAAGCTTTTCAAAGGGATCATGAGACGTGTTAGTTTGTTTCAAAGATGGACGCTCTATGGTACCATTAGGTGATATCAGAATATAAGAAGAGAGCGTTCTGCTGGAGATCATTTTCAAGCTCAAATGTACCATGTCTCTGGTCAACTCTCTCTCTCTCTCTCTCTCTCTCTCTCTCTCAAATGTACCATACATTTGAGAGAGAGAGAGAGAGAGAGAGAGAGAGAGAGAGAGTTGACCAGAGACATGGTACATTTGAGAGACCATACATTTGAGAGAGAGAGAGAGAGAGAGAGAGAGAGAGTTGACCAGAGACATGCTACATTTGAGAGAGAGAGAGAGAGAGAGAGAGAGAGAGTTGACCAGAGACATGGTACATTTGAGCTTGAAAATGATCTCCAGCAGAACGCTCTCTTCTTATATTCTGATATCACCTAATGGTACCATAGAGCGTCCATCTCTGAAACAAACTTACACGTCTCATGATCCATTTGAGAGAGAGAGAGAGAGAGAGTTGACCAGAGACATGGTACATTTGAGAGAGAGAGAGAGAGAGAGAGAGAGAGAGAGAGAGTTGACCAGAGACATGGTACATGAGGTTGAAATACTTTGCTTCCTGGCTAAGCAGCAATGTCAAGTCCACACCACTTCAAGAGAGAGAGAGAGAGAGAGAGAGATAGCAGAGCTATATATATATATATATATAGAGAGAGAGAGAGAGAGCTATATATAGATAGATAGAGAGAGAGAGAGAGAGAGCTATATATTTATCTCTCTCTCTCTATCTATCTATATATATGTTCTCTCTCTCTCTCTCTATCTATCTATATATATATTTATATATATATATATATATGCTCTCTCTCTCTCTCTCTCTCTCTCTCTCTCTCTCTCTCTCTCTCTCTATCTATCTATATATATAGAGCTCTCTTTCACTCTCTCTCTCTATAGAGATAGAGAGAGAGAGAGAAGAAGAAGAAGAAGAAGAAGAATATATTATCGTCCTCTGAAGACCAAAAATCGGCCTATGGGACCTGAGCAATACAAAATCCTCGTACACAAAGACTCCTCCCTTGGAGGGGAGGGTATTAAGAGAAACTACCTTT
Source organism: Dipteris shenzhenensis (assembly GCF_047967505.1). Classification (NCBI taxonomy): domain Eukaryota; kingdom Viridiplantae; phylum Streptophyta; class Polypodiopsida; order Gleicheniales; family Dipteridaceae; genus Dipteris; species Dipteris shenzhenensis. The sequence continues at coordinate 43,193,274 of NC_141623.1, read as the reverse complement.
ATGTCTTAGGTGAGTTCCTGTGCTTGAAAAGCTTATAGACAAACGTTCCTAAAGCTGGAGGTGACCCGCTCTGTGGCATATCAGCCAGTCTGTTATGTCCCTCGAGAAGAGAGAGAGAGAGAGAGAGAAATGGGTTGGAGCGTTTGAGATACCTCATGTGAATTTATAATTAGAGAAGCAATGCATCCTAAACTCTCCCACCCATCTACAAGCGAGAGTGCGCGCACATCTGGCATGCCAGTTCTTATACCTCCTCTCGATCATGCCGGTCTCGCTTCACCTGGGGAACGAAGAAGCGAAATACTGTACAGTAGATCCAAATTTGTACGGCTAAAAAATGCACAGGGATTGCAACGGAAAATGCCCGCGTTCTAAATACGCAGAAACACACTCGCGGAGCGGATTATCTTCGTTAGCACTCTACGATTCTCAATCAAACACTTGGCTGAATGGATGAGGTAGGAGAAACCAAAAAATTGGCGTCTCGATCGCCAAAGAGACGAGCAATGAAATCATGCGCCCAGTAGGCTGAGTTGGAAATTCAAAGAATGTAGGATGTCAATTGCTAAGGGCTCAGACTAAAAATTTCCATGTTCTTGTGTTAAACTTCGACAGACATTTCTAGTTCTTACTTCCTGTGATCGTGCAGATGTTTGAAATTTTGAAATTTCGGTATCCACATTAACAGAGAAATGAGCGAGAAGCAAAAGGGCGGTTACGTTTTTTTTTTTTCTGTGGCTTTTTCTGCGCCTCCCAAGGTTGCAAGAATTTGCACAGATGGAGGGGGCTGACTAGGAGGGCATTAGTTAGAATTTTTTTCCAATAAATAGTAAGATGTGCATTCAAAGTAAAAAGTTTAGATTTTTTTTTCAAAAAATAGTATGTGCATTCAAAGTAAAAAGTTTTGTGGCATGTGGTATTTGGTAACCAACGTTCCCCATGCTAGCATATGTGCTACCCAATGTTGCCAGGTCAGGCGCGTCAATCGTTCCCACACCGCAAATTCTGTCTTTCTCAATGCCAAAGTCACGGATGTATGTGAAACCCCCTCCCCCTCCCCCCACCCCTTATCCGCTCATTGGAGAAGGGAATATCCCATCTCCAACCGAGCATTAGACTATGCTTGGAGATGGGATTTTCCCCTCGTTGGAGACGGGAAAATCCCATCTCCCACTAGGCATTGCGGGGCTAGACTATTCTTGACAATGGGAGTCGCATCCCCCGATTGTTTCAGAGGGCCCCTTCTTGGCAAAATTTGCTGGCATTTGCAGACATTTGGAGCATTCGTCTCTCCTGGGGATCCTCACCATGTTTCGTTTGTAGCTTTGGCATATATGCTACAAAATGACTTGGTAGCCATTCATGGGAAAGCCCTCTAACCTGCCAAACACACTTCTGATAATTGAGCTTTGAGCATCAGCTGCACAATTAATTATTGTTGGCATGATTTTTCTTGTTAAACGAGTGAAGTAGCCAATTGTAACCACAGACTTGGCCCTTAACCTATTAGGCATGGCAAAGGTGGAGAATAAAGAAGAGCCAAAAGGAACTCCATGGGGATATTAATTGGAGGTGGCTTGGGTTTTTAGTTGAGCTCTCTCCTTTTTGGGGGGAGGGGGAGTGCCGGCCGGCTTTTAATGTGGCCAACTATGAACGGCATACTGCCTGTGGCCTGTGCCATATAGGCTATAGCTCTAAAAAAACAGACACAAAGTATATACCCACGACAAACTCCATAGCAGCTACTACAGCTCTAGTACCAGATTACTAAGACTAGACCCAACTAAGGAGTCCTTCCTTCCCGCTAAACTCCCCAAGTCAACCATCAGACTTTTTGTTACCTCAAAAGAGCCTTCTCCTCATACCCCATCCCAAAACGTTGCTTAAACACCAAGTCATTACAAAAACTCTCTGAATACTCCAAATAGCCAAGAGCATAGTTGCTTAAAAATATTGCTAGCATGCCACTAAGTTAGATGGTAGCCCACTAGTATCACCCAAGATTATCAATTTCCAATTTATGCGAATAGAAGACCGGCTCATGAACCCTGTCTTCCTTGCAACTTGGCCCTAAACTCTCCTAGAGACTGCACATGCCCAAATCAAGTGCATAGTATCTTCTTCACACGTCCCACATAGTGGACAGAAAAGATTAACTTTGGACTCCTTCAGCATTCAACCTCTTAAAGGAAACCACTTGTGCATAGCCTTTCACAAAAAGAAATTGGCCTTACCCATTTGGCATCCCTTCCAAATATCACTTATCCTTTGTTTCCACCACTCACCAGACCTTCTAAGCTTCCACTTTTCATTCAATTTGGGAGCTAGAGATTGATCTACCATACAACTCTGGCAAGCCCATCAACTCCATTGATTCACCCTCCATTTTGTTGAGGGAATAGAGTTAGTAGGACATCCTTCGCATATATTGTTCAACACCATGTTTCATAGAGTCACCTCTCTGTTAGCAGACAACGCAAACTAGTCCCTTAATGACAAACTGGACATCCAATAGGCTCTCCTACCATCCACAACTGAGGCCCATCCTGATTCCCTTCCTATACACAAATCTAGCAGATAATAGATCAATCCAAGCAAAAGCCTTACCCTATAGTGTGACCGCCCAACTCCACCATATTCCTTCATGCAAGCTCGCATCTCCGCGAATGCCCAACCTACCCTTCCAACACATCGAATGACTACAAGCTTCCAGGCATCTACCGAACCCGCTATCAAATGTGACCTTGAGACCTTAGCCGAAAACCACAAACATAAGTATCATGCCATGGCATATCCTTCCATATCCGAACACCCTTCCCTTTTGCATTCTCCAAAAACCATTTATTACTCAACCTAGGTGCTTGGCATTCAACAAATGGAGTATCCACTTACCAATCAGAGCAATGTTTATGGAGTCAATATCCAGAATGCCCAAACCACCATTAGCCTTCAAGACCTTCATTGCATCCCACGGAATATAGTGCCATGTATGCCTACTTTGGCCCCTCAATTGTTTCTCTACTTCCAACCAATAATTCCTTTTAGACTGCCCGATAGTGGTTAGATAGGTTGTGGCTACTGACAATGTGTGCTTCACAATTAGTACCCTAGCATTCCATCCCCAACATAGCACCATCCATGCTATACTCTTCTGCCATTCTCTTTAAACCAATCAAGCACTACCTTAAAGAGATACGTACACCCAAAGGTGCCCCCAGATATTGGCCCAGCATGCCCCAATCAACCCATTTTATTGGTAGAGCATCCAGGTTAGACTCAATCCCAAAAGTGTTCACCCAAATGCAAACAAAGCCCAAAGCCACATAGAATTTTTGCAGCACTACACAAAAATTTGCACACTCTTTTTGTGATTTCAAAGAGAGGGCTACCATGCCATAATTATGGAAAATTTTGAGCACCAGAACCTACAACCAATCCCTTCTTCATCAAATTGATAAGAGGAACCATATACAACGTAAAAAAAGGGGGCAATGGGCACCCTTGATGAACTAACATGTGAAGATCAACTCTGCCCTCCATGTCCACCCATTCAAGCAAAGAATAGCTAAAGCATATTATTGAAGAGTGCACTCACCATCCTGCAAAAACCCCCACTAAAGCATATTATTGAAGAGTGCACTCACCATCCTGCAAAAACCCCAACCAAATCCTAGCTTACCATCCTGTCCAACATGGCTAACATGAAATCCCACCTTACCCTATCATAAGCCTAATCAAAATCATAGCCCAGCAAAACACATCTTTGACTAGAGGCTACGACATAATTCAGAGCTAAGGAAACATTCAGTATATTCTCAAATATTTTTATAGCCTTAATAAACTCGTTATGCTCCCTATCTAGAAATGGAAAATATATGTTATAGGGTTTAGTCCATTTATACTTATGTATGGACACCAACTTAGATTGTCAATTGCCTTAGGCCTTAAGAATATGAAGGTATAGATAGCTAAATATTTATTGACAAATATGTAAGAAATGGATTCTATAAAATGTAAATTAGAAACATACCACTAGGATTGCCAAGAAAGGTGTGTGTATATGTTAGAATTCTAAAAGATTCTAAGACTTTGAGGATTAAGAAGTATTCAAAGATTTTCCACAGGTATTGTGGTTCTCTTTGAATCATTCAAAAAATATATGATGTATTATAAGTTAGAAGAACTTAGAACTCCCTTCCAATGTCAAGGTTCATTTAGCTTTCCATTTGATCAAGAATCAAGGAGAAGCGAGGAGATGGAGATAGTCTAATATCTCTCGAATACCTAATAGAGTTGGAAGATTTTTCCTAAAACATAAAAACAAATCAAGAATAGCATTAGTATTGCATATTGTATTAAATGGAAAGATACGTTGAATGAAGATTCAACTTGGGAGAGGTTGTTGACCTAAAGAATAGCTTTTCTAGATTTATGTCTGAGGATCTGAATACTCGAAGAGGAGAAGAATGCTATATCCCTAGCTAAACAGGTTAGCTAATGACTCACTTATGGTTTAGGAGAGACCCTGCATGGTGGAGTGAAGAGGTAGGATGAATAATACTAACTAGAGTGATATATGTGGACGGTTCCTATATACTGATTTTAGTCATGGATTGTGGCCATATATAGGAATATGGGGCTCAATCTTGACAATACTTTTTGCTAGAGGCATGGTTGCACCATGCTAACTTGTTGTCTGCTATGGCTTCATTGCTTCTTAGTTGCTATGTTTTGTTGCTTATGTGCACTGCTCCTTTGTTGCCTTGCTTCGATCTAATGTTGTGATATTGCTACTAACTACGGTTGCTACTACTTGCGCTTGTGCTACTCCTTGTTTGCTTCTTTGCTTTTTTTGTTTCTGTTGTTTATTTTGTTGCTATTTGTTGCATTGCTTCTCTTTGTTTTTGCTTCTGCTATTGCATGGTTGCTACTTTGTGCTACTAGACTCTACTGCACGTTGCTTATTTATAGCTAGATTTTGTTTTTTGCATTGCCAGGCTACACTACTTCTTTGTTGCATTGATTCCTTGCTAGCTTTACTTGCTGCTTTGCTTGGTGCTTTGCTGTTGCCTTGTGCTTCTTACTTGCTTCTAAGTGCTTCATATTGTTGCCTACTAACTTGTTCTTGTTCTCATGTGCTTTGTGTTGGCTACTGCTGGTTGATTTTTTTGATGTGCTTTGTGCTAGCTACTAGCTTATTGATGTTATGATGTGCTTCATATTGTTGCCTACTAACTTGTTGTTGTTTTGATGTGCTTTGTGTTGGCTACTATTGCTTGATTTTTGCTACAACTTTGCTAGTTTGCCTCTTGCATTGAGGACTAGCAATAGGCCAACTCGCTCAAAGGAAACCGCATTTAGAGAAGGCAATAATTACTTGAGTAGCTGACTTTAAAATGGAGACAAACTTGAGTAGGCTATGGGCTCCTATAATGGAGACTAAGGAGAGGGGAGAGTACTTGAGAGGAGAACCATGTTAAGTCTCTAGAAGCAAGATTGAAGCACAACGGGAACTGTGAAAGATAGAAAGAACTTGAACAGCAAGAAGTCAACGTATATGAGAGAGGGAGAAGATAAAGGATAAGATGAGACTTTTTCTATACAAAGTCTTGATCTTGATATTTCAATCTATATTTGATAAGTCTCTCTTAGTCCCTTTTAATAGAGACCAAGAGTTCCACTCTTTTGGCTTAGGAGCCACACATTTGTATACATCCTCTTCCACACCCTTGAATACCCATCTTACTTCAAGAGGTCAATAGCTTGTGTCAAGGAAGCTCATGGGGAGAAAGATATCTAATAATAGATCTATGAAGAGTAGTGGAGAGATCTAATAACAGATCTATTAAGGGCACGGGAGAGATCTAATAATAGATCTATTAAGAGCAAGGTATAGATCTTATAACTAATTTATTAAGAGCAAGGGAGAGATCTAGTAGTCAATCTTATGGTGAGAGATCTAATATTAGATATATTAAGAGCAAAGGAGAGAAAGCGTCTAGAGAGGGATAAAGGTGAAAAAATCTCCACCTTAGCTTTATTATTTCTAGCTTAGAGCATGGTAGTTGTTCACAACGCTCATTAAAGAGGCACGCCGTATAGATTAAAGGACTCAAGCTAGTACAAGCCCAGAAACAAAAAATTAGCCCAGAGGCTATGGAATTGAACCATAAGTGCATTAGCAAGGATTGAGCCTTGTAGACACAACAAATATCCCATATTGCAACCAAGGCTTGAAGGTACATAACCAAAGTCAAACTTGCTAATAGGTAAATGAGCTTGCAATAAGCTTTTTGGGTAAAGGTATCTCAAAAGGGCAGCAATATTTAGATGAGGGTCGTTATCACAATGAGTGCCCCAACATTCCACAAGGGAGAATGTTGACGGGTTTCGTACTTTGCGAGACATGATGACTAACCATCGAATATTCAAGAGTACAAGAGAAGGCATCTTTGGAAGGACTGGACCTACCTGATTCCACAAGAAATTGAACCGGATTATCATTGTAAACGTGCTTAGCAGTCTATTAATGTAAATAGCCACTAAGGATTTTAATCCTTTGTATGTTTGGCATTCTACTTTAAAAGATTGATGGTAGGCCGAGTGAGGGAGGATAACTTTCAAAGAGCACATTGCTCAGTTGTATAGGGTTCACATGCAACAACAGTACATACTCTTTCTTCTTCACTCTAATGTACTTTATAGTCCATCGTCTCCAAGTCATATGTGTAAACTACTTTACAAGTGTACAAGTTTAATACTTTTTTGTTTGAACTCTCCATTTTCTTTCTCATGAGATTCTGTGTCTTAATTCTCTCCTGTTTTGTAACGCTTTTCAAGTTCCAATACGAATTGGTGCACGGGAAAGCATGGGACTCCATTAGCTATGTAAAAATAGATTAATGAGAATACCCTTTAGGTTGTGTCATCTATATTTCTTCATCTAGTTGTCCATTGAGAAAAGCATATTAACATTCATTTGGTGTCCATCAACATCCAATTATTTTTGTAAATATGTAGAGGGGAGCTTTAAATTCAATATCCAAATATGTATACATAAGAAAGAGGATAAAAAAATTATGTGAAAAAATGTACGTTTAGTGGTATTTTAAATACATGCTTACTTGCACAAGCTACATGCCTTTTTAAGAGAGACACTAAGATCTAAAATATATGAACGATTAGAATGATAGCTTCATACCATGTAATGAAAGAAACTATATGTGAGTAAATAGCTATTATTTACATCAAGAAAGACATAGCCTTATCTTGCACATCAATGGAAGACTTTGCCAAATTACTTAATAGAAGTTTAAGCATCATTATAATATACATCCTAATCCTCCCTTATTAGAATTTTAGTAATTCTAGGAGCTTTCTTTCAACAAATACATCAAGTATCTCTCAGTTCTAAATCAAAGATTTTAAAGTGTGCAAACGAATTTTACAAAGTCAAAGACTAACAAGGTAAGAGGACATATTCAATGCAGCTTTGTAAAAAGGATTATGCAAGTGCCTCTGGTTATATATGTTTGCTATTTGGGTTTCACTTTGATCAAGCTGATGATAAAGGGCTAGAAAGAGAAAGACAGAGAGACAGCAAGAGATGTGTGATGGGGAAGAGAGAGAGAGAAAGAAATAAATAAATAAAGAAAGATATATTATCGCCCGCCTTGTTGGCCTATGGGACAAAGTACACCAAATAGAAGAGGAAGCTCATACAAGTCTCAAAGTGTTGAAGTAAAGGGCACGCTAAGGCCTTTGTTGAGTGTTATACTAATTTAAGCTATAGCTATAAATCTTAAAACTCAGAAGCTCAAACAAAAATAAGAGAGGCTGGAGCGATTTGAATAGGAAATCGAAACTGGGTGCCGTAGTAGCTCTCTGATGTACTACAAAGATCTCTCAAATCCATGTCTATCGAGCTATCTCACGCTGTGGCAGAGGGGTTGGTCTCCTTGACCTTTGTATCCGATCAGCTATGTCAAGAGTGACCCCTCATCTCGGGTGATGTAACATGTTAACTCTATGTCAACATGGACTTAAGTAGCATAGAAAATGTGTGTGGAGTAGCAAACAAAGATCCAATTGAACATGCATATGGCTAGGAATAATCTCTCTTAGGAATCCAACATGCATGTTCTACATGCAAGTCCTAGATGCTGTTCCTACATACATGTTCTACATGCAACTCCTACATGTGCATCCTAGATGCAAGTTCTACATGCAAAGAGAGAGCCTTACAATTCCTACATGCATAAAGAGAAGCTCTCCAACTTGTATAGATAGGGCATTGTGTTGAGTTATATTTTGGTGTTCCATGCAATTGTCTTTGAGTGTCCATACTCCCACTTTGTCTTGATGCACCCTAGCTTCTTCTATTACTTGTCACTTCATTTGAGCGACTTCTTTTTTGAGTTAATGTTTGAAGCGTTAATGGGCCATGGTAGCGCTCAACCTAACTACCATTGATGTAACCGTCCATTTTGATACCATCAAGGGTTTTGCATGACCTCATGGGTGTGATTTTGACAACCCGATTTTGCACCCATTCCTTGATATTTCAACTTACGATTGGTGTTTCTTATGCTATATAACAACACAAGGTCACCTTCCTTTAGCTCATTCTTTCAAAGGTTGCAGTCAAACCACTTCTTCCGACGTAGCTTCTCATTTTTTATGCCATAGGCTGCTCTCAATCTTGTTTCATCAAGCTTTTCAAGCTTGAGTAACCTTTCAGAGATTCCCTCATTTGATATCCAATCCCTAACTAGAACTCTGAGGCTTGGAATAATAAACTCCATCGGCATAACTACCTCTACCCTAAACGCTAGGCTAAAGGATGTGTAGTTGGTAGCGACCTTGTATGCTGTTTGATATGCCCATGGTGCTACGGTGAGTTTGTGCTCCCAGTCATTATTACGAACTGGCCTCAACCATGCACATCATTGTGCAGCACAAGATCTTGTTGGAGCTTTTGGCTTGACCATTATCTCAATGGGTGCACAATGAGGAATTCACTCATCAATATACAAATCATGTCGTTCATGAAGTGTGTTTCCTATCACTAATGATTTCCAATGGGAGGCTGAAGCGGGATATTTCCATCATACTAGAACTTAGCGGTTGTTCTTGCATCCACTTTCCTTGTGGCCTTTGTCTCTACCCACTTGGTGAAATAATATGTGGCCACTATAATGTAGCGTGCTTGGGTCTGTGGGGCTGGACTACTTGGACCTACAAAATCAATTCCCCAGTTCTCAAAGGGATGGTCCATGAGAACTTTGGTTAAAGGCATATAATCCTGATTGTGAGGTATGGAGACTCGTTGGTCGGAGTCACAGTGCTTAACAGATTTGGCCGCATCTACGAAGAGCGTAGGCCACCGTAACCTGACTTGCAATACCTTATGAGCCGTGAGCTCTCTAGCAAAATGATTGCTTGCAATGCCTAAATGAGTTTCATCCAAAACCTCCATGAACCCATCCTCTCTGACACAACGGCACATAATGCCATCTTTCTCCATCTGATAGAGTTGTCTAGTAATTAATTGATATGGAGCTGCATCCTTGATCAGTTTCTTGGCCCTATCTTTGTTGAGGGCTTTATTCTGAGGAAATCCATTAGCTAAGAAGTGTCTGATCTCCTACGCCCCACTTGGCTGTGCCAACACACACCCTATTGCAAATTTTGAAGCATTAATATGGACATGGAAGATTAAGTCCTTGTTAGGTGCTTGCAAAATCGAAGCTAATGCCAAGACTAGCTTGAGGGTCTCATAGGAAAGTTGGTGTTCTGCTATCCAATGAAATGCAATCATTAGTTTGTACAAAGGGCGGGCAATCTTAGCATAATTGTAGATAAACCTGTAATAATAGCCCATGTGCCCCGTGAACCTTTGTACGCCTTTTGCATTAGTGGGTGGGGATAATTCCAAGATAAGTTTAATATTATTATAATCCGTGGAAATTCCATTTTTGGACACTACATGACCAAGTATAACCATGCGTTTCACCCAAAATTGGCACTTCAAGGGATTGAGGGAGAATTGGTAGAGACGGCATCTCTCGAACACGAGTCTCAGATATTTGAGATGATCATCCCATTTGGAATGAAGACAATCTAGAAAAAACTCTAGAAAATCCCTCAGGTGTTCTTTGAAGTCTGTATCATTAACCTTTGGAATGTTGCGAGAGCCTTAGTGAGTCCAAAGATCATTACCTTGGATGCATAGACCCCCCCTTCCATGGAGAATGCAGATTTTTACTGATCCTGTGATGCTATAGACACTTGGTTATATCCATAGAATCCTTCTAAGAAGCTATAAGCCTCTTTGCCTATGACTCTCTCCAGGACATGCTCTATAAAGGGCAGTGGCGGTGGCGGGTAATGGTCTTTGCGAATCACGGCGTTCACTTTCTTGAGATCAACACATACTCTAATCTTGTTGTCCTTTTTCAACACTATGACAATGGGGGATACCCAGTTTGTATGCTCAATCTCGTAGATGAACCCTATGTCAAATCAATTTTTGTATTTCTTCTTGAGTGATCATTGCATACTTTGGGTTCATTGCATAGGTTCTCTGCCGCACCGGTCTGATATCTTCCATCATAGGGATAGTATGCTATACAACCTCGGGTGGTACACCCTTCATGTCCGTGTACTTCCAGGAAAAGAAATCTTGAAATTCATGCAGTAGAGCAAGCAAGGCCTCTTCTTGCTCAGGGGTCAGGCCATTGGCGGCTATATAGACCAGCTTACGGTCTTCACCTTCATTAGCAATGTCTACTTCCTTGACCTTAGTTGGGCCATCATAACCATATTGGTCCAATTGCTGACCGTTTAACCTCCTCTAGATGTATCTTGCGTTCCTAATTTGTGTAAGGCTTAAAATGCTTACGGACTTGCTGCAAATCTCCTCCCCATAGTCCTCTACAGCTTTTGGAGCAGGTTGCTTCTCCTTGGGAGAAGTCTTGGTATCCTTGGCACATGGCCTTGTTCTTTTTGGGTGGTTTCTCTTCTCCAGGAAGCTTAGCCTCGATAAGAGGGGCTTACTCTACTTTAAGGGATCAAAGGGGGTCTTAATTTTGTCCAATCTAGCTCCCCAATTGGATGAGAACTCGTAGTGTACTGTAAACAACACCCACATATCTCAACTAGTGAAGATTCGTCTTCACCTTTTACACTCATTGATCATCCGCCAATGCCCTCAAGATATTTATCATGTTTAGGGGAACTATAGTCCCTAGCACCTTGGGATCATAGGCCACCATTTTGGATCCTGTCTTTTCGATCGCATCTATGGTCGCTAGGAATTCTAAGAGAATTTAGGTTTTGGCCAGCAATGCATACCAGTGTTCATCCTGGTCCTCTCCAATGTCCTTATATGTTATAGGATTGGAACACATTAATGGGGGTAGTCCTTATATGCCGATCATGGGGTGGGCTTTCCATGTTTGTAGGTCGACCCTCACAATTTGTAATCCTTGTGCAAATAAATTCTATTAGAGGCCCACCAGACCTCTAGTGCGCATAAAGGGTCTCCATAGGATGACATCACAACCATCTGGCTGCCCGTGGCAGTCCATCACCATAAACAAAACATGGTAGGTAAGACCAAAGGTCTTGATCTTTATGTCCTTCAAGACTCCCACTGGCTGTGCTATTGCAACATTAGCTAAATTTACGATTAGGTTGGTGCTTTCCATTTCAGGCTTTTCCCATTTCACCCAGCTCTACTTAGTGACAATGCTGACACCCACTCTACCATACAATATTGTAGTGGCCTTTTTATTTTGGCAAAAGATCGGAATCACAGCATTCATATCGTCACTTTCAAAGTACTGGTCTAGCTTGTTGACTGCTACTTCAACAAGTTTAGCTCTTTGACAGGGGCTTTGACTACCTTGGTGGCGACTTCCTCCGGGGGGACCATTTGTCCATTCATCCAACTAGAGAAGTCCCTCCAAAGGATGGGGTTCCCTCTTAACAAGGCTGCTATGGGCATCCTTTCCTTTGTGGACAAGAATGCGGCAAGCCCTGCCATATCCCTTCAAATTGTGGTTCTTCAAATCCATAAAAGGACACATGGTCCTCCTTTGCATCTTGGTGCCATATAGGATCCTCTTCAAACATCTTATGGCGTAAAAGTGATCTTCTTGTCGATGTGCTATTTGAGACTATTTCGTCCACCCTTTCTAGGATAGGCAAGGGCTTGGGAGATCTTTGTAGGGCTTGATGATTGGGATGGATGGTCTCCATGCTCTTTTTAGTCTTGAGTAGTTGCTCGAATCTTCCTTGACATTCGCGGACTAATTGCTCTACCTCTGTAAGGCATCGTCTCTTAGTGGCTGGATTGGGGTATTCATTTTGGCCTACTGGATTTAGATCCCGTCTACATGGCTGTACTTCACTTACCTTATCCTTCTCCTCAGGCCATGGTGCAATAGCATCTATGATCAATTGGGCGGGTCCTGATAATGTGGAGGTGGAGACCATCACGGTCTCTTGATCTGATCCACCCACTCTGGATGATGACTCGATCCGAGCCCTTTTCCACCTTAATTTTACTTGGGTGGCCTTTACCCTTAGACTAAGAGGTGGCTACTCTTTCCCTCTTAGCCTATTTACAGAGCTCCTTTAGCTTGGGCCCTCATGATCACATTTAATGACACTGAGGACACCGGCCTCTCTCAATACTCAGCAAATAATGCTGGTTAAGATGATCCACCCTGCAACTCGAATATAATGGGGTGTTCTAATTGGTCACAGTTGTCCTAGGCATGGGTTGGTCATCCTTGTATGAATAGTCCTTAAGAAAGTGAGGTCCGTGGCATTTGTAGTAGGCTATAGTCTAATTGGCAACTGCCTTATAAGGACACTCACTTGCACGGTGTAGACCTTGTCAAGTGTAGCATTGGATAGCCGATCTACGATTTATGGTGTTCGTGTCCCTAGCTCATTGTGTTGTGGGAGCCATTTGATACACTGGAATATATTGTTCATCCTGCATGACATAATGACTTATTTGACTTGTTTAATACACAAGACTTTCATAAGAAGATGGATCAGGTGCCGGTATGGCATAGTCAGGGTCCTCCCACTTGCTTAATGGCTCTTCATTGATAACTTGGTTTATGGTAGAGATCCGTGGTGATGGGGGTCATGGTCCTTGGACCGATGGTGGCAATGGTAGGTTTTGAGCCCATAGTGGCCCTTGGTTGGCCGAGGGGGCTCCTTGTATAGCTAGTTGGCCATGATTGTATTGATTTTGTGGTACAGTTAGAGACAAAGGTTGCCTCTGCTAGTACATGGGCAGGGACATTGTCTTGGGGTACTGACATTATGAAGTTGCATGGTTTTCCCATCTAGCACAATGGGCACAGTAAAGCACTGGCCTTGCTTGTAGGCAAGGGTACTCATTTGTAGGATGGTTGCCCATGCATATACCACATATTGTCTCATCTTAGAAATAAGTGCAGGTTACTAGGGCCTTCTTTGCCCAGTCCACCCTTGAGCTATTGATCCACTCGGTTTAGTAGGTCTGTGGCTGCCTCATCTATGTTCGTGCCCTTAGCCAGAAGAGTTGTATCTTTGGCCTCACTTGTGCCAATTGTCTTGCCCATATGAGAATGAGTAACACTTGCTTAACCTCATACAACTGGTTGATCGGATTCCATTTTGGGCTAGTGGGAGCAAATCCCACTATAAAGTATTGTCTGTGATGCAGGTGGAGGCATTTGAGGGGCTAGCATGGTACCATAGTTGGGTGGTCCTTGGGGTTGATTATAGAAGTTTATCGATCGAATAGGAATTGTGTCCTCACTAGTCCTGGCCTCGTGGGACTTGGAGCCGGGACGTGTGGTGGGCTTGGTTTACTAGCCTCACCGCTATGGGCCTTGGCATAGGTATGTTTACGTTAGCCATTGGCCTATAAGGTGTGGCCATGGGAAAGGGAGTACCTTCTAGTGCTCCTCACAAAGTTGTGTACAAATTAGGACGAGGGGCCATAGGGTGTGGTAAGGTGTTCTCCCCAAAGTCCATTTGATCATTCCCCTACCCTTCGGGACTTGGTGGCCAGAACCTGGGTACCCTTTTCTTAGAAGTTCTCGTGAAGGATGGTTCACCCTCATAGAACTAAACACGTGGCCATGTAGGCTCTTCAACTGAGATGGAAAAGGGGTTGCTTTGTGCATTACCTGATGCAAAAGTTGGTCACTCTAGTTTTCTTGGTGAAGGGATTGACTAGGTCAGGAGGTCAGGGTCAGACAGTCGAACCATCCCATAAAATTGGAGAATGAATCCCTCACATGGGAGGCTGTAATGGAAGGGGTGGGGGATTGGGGTCTTATAGAGCTAGAATTAGGAGCCATGGCGGCCCCAGGATTTGGGTTTTCCCCCATTTCAGTGTCGAAGATCATGGCATCCTCTAAACTCGAGGATTTTGTGTGTGCAAAATCGTGTACCAAATAGGAACTTAAGGTTGAGTTCCCGGATGGAGCTGTCAGTGTGGCTTCCGATGGACAGGTTAGGAAGTTTTTTGAAGCACTATGATCCACCTTGGGTTCAATACCCATCACCCTTCCCTACCTCAAGTGCATTCAGCGTGGATGCCTAGTTAGAGTCAGTCTCATCACTGTGCCTTTCTGGCCCTAAAACAGCAATCGCTGCATTAGCCTTAAAGCAATGACTCCTTGAGTCACTACGTTGCCAGTCAACTGCGTGAGCCTTATAGCAACAGTCTCGTTGCATTAGCTCTATAGCAATGACTCTTAACGTGACGGGTCCTTAAAGCAACAACTTCTAATGTAGTGGGTGGTTAAAGATAGTATAATAGTGATGACTGGTAAAGCAACGACGATGATTGATTAATGCAGCGGGTCAAATATAGCAGCGACTCCTAACGCAACGGGTTGAGAGTCACTATATTAACCTTAAAGTGAGGGTTGACCTTTGAAGTGATAGTTGTGAGTTCATTAAATGCCACATGGTGTTAGGTGAGGTGGGGGGGGGTGGTTGGCCAAGTGGTAGTCCATGTGTCATTGTCGCAGGATTATAAAGTAGCGCGACTGTGGCCGAGTTGTGTTGTTAACCTTATAGCAATGACTCACATTCTGGCTAGGATGCCGACTGGTTTTTGGTGCTCTCAAGGAATTTTTGAGTTTTTGTGCAAGGCTTGTGAGCACAATGGGATGCTATACTACCTATTCTACATACTCAAACCAACAAATCACAAAAACAACAAATGGGAATTTTCAAAGGGGGTGGACGAGAACTCACTCACACCTCAACTAAATCAGATCCAACCTCAATTTTTAGTATTTTTGAGTGAGATTCAACACCACATACACTTTAGCAATCGTCCAAACTGGCTATTCCTACCATGTGACAGCAAAAAACACTAATAAAGACAAGGTCAATCAAATGCATAAAAAACACTCTATGGACAAAAATGATAGTCTCACACTTCCTTCCTTCAATCCCATCCTAAACACTCCTAGTTAAGCTGGAAGCATTGTGCAATGGGTGGTTAAGGGTAGAGAGCATGTGCAATACAAAAGCATATATCGATGCCCCCAGCAACAATGCCAAAAATGTGTAGAACGGTGGTGACTCACGTCTCGTGGGGATCTTGGAAGAATGCTATCGAAGCCTCTACTCCCAAACAACTCCTTGTGGGAGTTTCGTATGTGCGAAATTCACACGTGTGTCACCCAAGCGTCTACCGGATTTTGTGCAAGTGATTCCACGAGAAAGAAGGGGGAGAGGGGAAAGAGAGGAAGGGGAATGGGAGAAGGGAATGAGAATGAGAAGAGGGAGGGCATGGGGGAGGGGGATAGTGGCAATCACAAGGCAACTAGCAAATGAAACAAGAAGACTTAAATGCAAGAGAATGTAGAGAAAGAGAGAGCTTCTATTTCCAATGTTGCAAGTACACAATGAAGACCAAGGCCAAACTTTTGGCCTTACATACATTCCACCTTTTGAAGGGAGGGCTAACCCTTCTACTCTCTTGTACCTCTCTCATTCTCATGTTACAAACACTTGGGCCCATACCAGGCAAATAGCATAAGCTAATCCTCACACCCTTTTCAACATCTCTGCTTGCTATTACAACATATGAACTGTTAACCGTTGTTGCCGTAGTGAACATTATGCCTACTATTAATTACTACAATATCCATGCAAATACTACCCTTTCCTACACCTCCTAGGAGATAATGCATAAGTCTACATTTCATTTCACCGAATTGGCCAATTCACAATGTTACAACCATTTTAGATTCCCTAGAATGATACACTAGGGTGTAATACAAAGGTCATATTGTGACACAATCATTTTTGTTGGATCTACTCATCTTAACACTTTGTAATTTTCCAATGCCCATGCTCTATCATTAATTGGGTGGGGGCAATACCTACTTTCTCTTATCTATTCCAAGGATTTCTTTCTTCCCATGCTCACATGTTAAATGGGTTAGGGTAACACCTGCTTCCTCTTGTCCCTTCCAAGTCCTCCTTTGTCACCTAGGGCTCTAAAATCATCCTTGAGTTTGAAAGACCAGATCACCAACAATGCTAGCTTTGTTACAAGTTTATTGACATCCTCCCATTGCTTGCCTAAAACATCAGCACACATGGTGTAAGCTCTCAGTATAATTTCAATATTTACTTATGAAATTGAAACCCGAAGGAGTCCAAGCATGAAAGATACAAATATTTGGAGGTGTGAGTAATGGTTTCTAGCACCCATTTAGGACTTGCAATTACAACTCTCCACATTATTTCAAAGCATAGAAGTGTTTGCTCAGCACGTCTTTCATTCTCAAGTGCCTCCTCTTGTGTTAGTGGAAACTTACCTGACCTCCTACAACTAATGTGAAGGATCCTCCTCTTGTGACATGGCTATGCATATGTGGCATGCAAAAGCTACTTTACATTACAAAGATTCTACATGCAAAAAATTGAACATTCATACTTCAACTCCATGTGTCGTAGGGTTCAAGATGAAAAGACTTTGCATTTGTAGTCCTGGAGGATCCATAGAATTTCCTATGCATACACACCTATGTATAAATAAATTCAAACACACACATGAGGCCACTTTGGATAGATGTAAATTGATGGTTATGATAAACTTTTTGCAAATAAGAATAAAACCATTAGATAAATTTGCATAGACATTTGATACCATAGATAAATTATAAGAAATTGATATCAACAAATACAAATTTCATTTATAAAAGAAATAGAAGTTGTGTACATGGAAGTCTTGCCAAAAGACAAATAGTGAACTATATCTTGTAAAAATAGCATTACAACAGATGTGGTCCATGGACGATGTACAAGGAGAGAGAGAGCCTATGATACTAGCCTAAGTGCAACCTCTATCTCTTCCATATATTTCATAGCTAGATTCTCATCATATCGTACTCTCCTCAAAATTTTGAATGCTTTGATGGCGGCCTTCTAATCCGCGACATTGTTGTACATCATTTATTCTTGTGCGTGCATTTTGATGGATTTGCATGATGTCAACTTTCCTACTTAGGCCACCAATGCATTTATGATATATAACACATCCTAGTATAAGGCATTGATTTGTGACCTATGTTCTTTCATGAGGGCGTCCTAAAATCCACAAGTTCTTGTGGCCATGAACTCTAACCTTCTTCGTCGAACTTGTTTGACGTACTGGGTGAACTTGCTCTCATGCATTGGAAGGATCTCAAAGAAATGTAGGACACTACCACCTTTCGAGTATGTGGTGATTGTTCTCTTTTGGGCAACAACAATCACCCCAATCACCCAACAATCACATGAACAAGCACTGGGCTCATTTCACCTCCCTGATCTAATCTTGGAACTTTCCTCTTTTTGCCTATTCGATGCTCTATCTTGACTATGAACTCTTGAAACCTAGCAAAAACTTCAGCAACCCAAGAATATCTATTGTGGTCTTCAATGAAAGTTAGATAGTACACTTAAGCATTTATGCTACATAAACCTAAACATCTATGGGTCTTGTGCATCAAGCGGTAAAACCATACACTCCCAAGGAAAATGGGTTGGTGGAAAGCATAAGAAAGGTCTTGGATTGATCCTCATAAAAAGTGTCAATCCTCATCTCAAGGTTTGGGATCAAAAAATTCCTCAAAGTATGGGCATACAATCTCACCTATCCTATCGAGATACAGATTCCAACACTTCAAACTATAGTTTGGGAGAGTCTAAGGACATTAAGCAAAGAAATATTCTAAATCTATGCACTAGATGAGCAAATAAAGAGAGCATAATTGATTGCTATTGCTTGGAAGAAGCAATCAAAGAAATATCATGATGAGAAAGCAATGGACTTCCAATTAAAGGAGACTTAATCCTTTCTTTGATTCTTAACTAGGATATTCCAAAGCTTATGGCAAGGGGCCAATATTTGTCCTTTTTCTATTTGTGTATTCTCTTTTATGATTTCATGTACACATGTGGTTTTTATTTATCAAGGCATTATGATCATTTATGTTTTGAGTTTAGTTACATGGAAAGGGGATGAGATGTAAAGAGAATCGAGTTCTGAATATTTATGCCATGTATGTGTTATAAATATGACGCAATTTTATCCTTTAATGATGCATATAAGGGAACTCATAAGGAAGGTACAATGGGAGTTGTCCTCCTTATTGAGCATGGAAAAGTCCCAATTTATCTTCCCTTAGTGACATTACACTAATAACATGAGCAAATGGAAGGCCTTGATGGCTAGAGTACGGTTAGTGAAGATGGTAAGCATTTTGAGTTTGAAGATCATCAATGACACTGTGCTCTTGATTTCACATATTAGATGCGAGTTTCAATGACTCCATGTTGGTGATTTATTAGATTAGATGCAATTTTCAAGTGCTCGATTGATTCATGAGAGATGGTTGTTGTCAAGCTTTGGCACTCATCAATAAATTTAATTATGTGGAATTCATCTATGTCAATCGAGATTTAAAAAATGCTTCAGAGGCTTTCTTTTATCCTATTGCCCATGCTGGTGGTCCTCTATGACTTCAAACCACTTACCTACTACTGCTTCATTTGTCGTTCTGCCTCATTTAGTCTATGCTGCCTGCATGCCTATTTGGTCTATCACTACTTGCATCCACTACCGTGCATTTCACGACATGCACTATCTTCTTACTGACCCTATGCGGACTTTGCTTTGCAGCTTTGCCCATTTGCTCGGGGCTCTATTGCTTGCAGGCTTTCTGACGTCCATGTGGCAATCACATATGGCTTGCCTTAGACATGCTTCAACCAGTCCAGATGTCCGTGGAACATCTCTACTAACCTTGGCTGTCACCCACAACCAATGAAATCTTTTAGTTTTAATTTCCTAGCCAATAAAGTTTAATTGATTACAATGTCCTTAACCTAACAATGTAAGGACCTATCTCCTTGCCTGAAACTTTTAGTTGTCTTGCATGTGAGCATCGGCGTAGATGTTAGACATCAAGACATAAGCTGCAGGATCCTCTACATCTAATTGCAATGCGTGTTCAAAGGCATGTCTTCCAAAGTCCGCATCACCCCACTTTTGACAAGCACCCAACAAATTATGCCATACTGCAAGATCAGGCTGGAAAGGCAACTTCTGCACCATTGCTACTGCCTTGTCTAATTGGCCAGCACGGCCAACAAGATCAACGATGCAAGTGTGGTGCTCAATATTTGGAGCAATGCCATAGTCTTTGCACATGGCCTCGAAGTAGTTCTGGCCCTTATCCACTAGACCTGCATGACTACATGCAGTAAGAACACTAACGAATGTGACCCCATCTGGCTGTAACCCTTCTCCTCTCATTTGCTCAAGTATATGAAAAACCATTTCACTTTCTCCTAGCTGGGCATATCCTGCAATCAATGCATTCCAGGAGACTATATTGGGAGAGACTCCCTCACGTTGCATGTGTTGGAAACAGTTCAGTGCTTCCTCACCGAGACCATGTTGGGAATACCCTGTGATCAGTGCAGTCCATGAGATTACATTTCGAACTGGAAGGTTGTTGAATGCTTCCTGTGCATTTGAAAGCAAGCCACATTTGGCATACATATCGACCAAGGTGTTTCCAACACAAGGATCTCTTTCCAGCCCCTTTCTTGCAATCTCCACGTGAATTTCACGACCCTTGTCTATTGCTCCTACACTGCCACAAGCTTTCAAGCTGCAAGCAAACGTGACAGCATTCGGAGACACCCCCTCCCATTGCATCTGTTGAAAACAGCTCAGCGCTTCCTCACCAAGCCCATGTTCAGCATATCCGGTGATAAGTGCAGTCCACGAGACTACGTCTCGTATGGGAAGCTTGTCAAGCACTTCCCGTGCTTTTGCAAGGGAGCCACATTTGGCATACATATCCACCAAGGTGCTGCCAACACAAGGTTCTCTCTCCAACCCATATCTGGCAATCTCGTCGTGTATTTCTCGACCCTTGTCTATGGCTCCTAAGCTGCCACAAGCTTTCAAGCTGCAAACAAACGTGACAGCATCTGGGGCCAGTTGCATCTGTTCCAAACAGTTCAGCGCTTCCTCACCCAATCCATGTTCGACATATCCTGAGATCAGTGCATTCCACGAGACTACATTTCGAACTGGAAGCTTGTCAAATAATTCCCTTGCTTTTGCAAATGAGCCAAATTTGGCATACATATCAACCAAGGTATTGCCAACAAAAGGATCTCTGTCCAGTCCCTTCTTGGCGATCTCAAAGTGAATTTCACGGCCCTTGTCTATGGCTCCCACGCTGCAACAAGCTTTCAAGCTGCAAACAAACGTGACAGCATTTGGAGACACACCCTCCAGTTGCATCTGTTCAAAATACTTAAGTGCTTTCTCTCCAAGCCCCTGTTGGGCACATCCTGCAATTAGTGCATTCCATGAGACTACATTGGGAGATACACCTTCCAGTTGCATCTGCTGAAAACAATTCTGTGCTTCCTCCCCCAGCCCATGTTGGGCATAGCCTGCCATTAGTGCAGTCCATGAGACTACATCTCGAACTGCAAGCTTATCAAACACATCTCGTGCTTTTGCAAGTGAAGCACATTTCACATACATATCGAGCAAGGTGTTCCCGAGAAAAGGATCACTCTCCAGCCCCTTTCTGGTTATCTCTGCATGTATTTCCTGGCCTCTTTTCACATCTTTCAGCCTAGCACAAGCCTTAAGGAGAGTCGCCAACGTATACTTGCTAGGATGCACACAATCTTCTTGCATTTTCTGGTACAGGTACAGAGCTTGCTGTGATTCTCCGCATTCGATATAAGCCGTGAGGAGAGAAGTCCAAGCATACTCATTTGGATCATTCAACCTCTTGAAAACGTGCACAGCATCACACATGCTTCCACATTCCACCAACATTGGGACAAGGTAATTCCCAAGAGATCTATGAACTTCCAGCCCATTGTTGCATACGTAGGCATGCAAGCGCTTACCATACGCTAGATTCTTCTCTTTTCTGCACTTTTGCAAGATGCACATAATGTTCTCAACCGAAGGCATCTGGGGCGTCCATTCCAAAGAAGTGAGTGCCTCCTCTGAGCTGATGATCTCCCAGCCACTGCTCCCTCGCAATGGTTGTGCTTTAGCTGCGTTTACCTTTACTCCAAACTTATCCTTGGCCTTGCGATTGAGGAAAATATCCACGAAGCCACAGTCTTGAATGTTTGGCCGGGCCTGACCAGTGAATGCTTTGGCCACCTCCATTCCCTTGCTTCCGAACCCCTCCTCAGGAAAACCTGGCTTGTACCAGCTGTCCATCCGTAGCGACTCCTTGGTAGTTTTATGCTTTAAATTTGACGCCTGTTATAGTTTACAAGAGACCTCGTTAGTGATATGAACGAAAATCCCTAGAGCTTTTTGCCACACTTAATGTGCTCATTCGCAACAGAATCCGTGAAGTACTCTGGCCTATTTGCGAAGCACGATCAGAATGAAATCCATTTGCCAGAGTGCGTTGGGTGCTTAAAACTGAAATCTGAGCTCTGTTCTAAAATACCTGAGCTCAAATTTTTTGAAGTATATGGAGTAGAGCCCTCAACGATCGGTTTAAGGGTAGGAAAACTCTTGTCCTGGCGGATAACCGCTCCACTGCCTCCCTGGCTTGCCCACCATGGAGGCCGGGGGGAAGACATCGCCACCGAGCAGGGCGACTGTTGAGGAATGTTGATGTGCATTGAGGAACGCTGTGCATGTGCAAGCACCTAAACCCAAAACCCTGAAACGCACGTCTGCTCCCATTTGGAACACCCTTGCTATTGGCACTTTCAATTTCAATATAACGCACAAAAAAAAAGGCACTAGAGGAGATACTAGTAAGAAGCCCGGCACACTGCCGTCTAGCAAAATTAGAAAAAATAGGTTTTCTTGCTCACACCTCTTGAAAGAGGGAGACACGGCGAGAAGGGAGATGCGAGGTGGGACTCAATGGAGGGAGAGAGGGTGGGATTCAGTGGAGGAAACTCTACTATTCTAATGTTAAATTCACTTTTCTAATGTTAAATACGTCGGTTGCATTCTCGTTGCTATAGCCTGCCCCTAGTGAGGCAGTGCACAAAACTTGTGCTATCAAAAGCTTGAAGGTTGTTTCTTGAGAATTTATATATCTTTTAGCTAAAATATAACTAAATTGCCTAAAGTTTTAAAGATTTAACCAAATTGACAAAATATTTTTTATAGGTAACAATGAAATTATCGTAGGTTCATTGTACGCAGTTTGCAAGTTTTCTGTGAACACTGGTTGAGTCATGGAGTGGCGAGGAGGCGAAAAATGGTAAGCATGCGAAGCTCATGAGCCCATTTCTAACAAGGAGAGGCCGACCTCCCCACCCTTTCCAACTATTGTGAGACTGAGGAATCGGTGGCATTGAGAGAGCCGATGCTGAGACATAGAGATAGGACAAGGTGTAGATTACTATTAAGAAAGAGTTAAAATCGAACGACCGATATTTAAACTCCACCACACAAGCCTTTGATTAAGACGTGCATGCTCAAACAACTCAACTAACTAAAGAAGAAATGTGGCCTTGCTAAGGGTTTATGGAAAGTTGGGCGCTAATTTTGGACCGATGTTTGTTGGCATTGCCTTGTAAGAGGAAGTGCTATATTGTGAATTTCCACGTGTAATTTTTAAAAAGGGTTAATCGACTTGCGCATCTCAAAGTACCTTTTATGGGGCGCTTTAACCTTCACGACTAAACTTGCCTTTAATAGCCCAATGCACTAAAAAAATCATATGCTTTCTCCTTTGCATCCAAAAGCACCAACTTAGTGGTTAATGGGTTGCCTTTCTTTGAAGGACTGCCTGAACTACTCTTCCTTTCATTAAAGCAGGGCCATAGTTTGACAAGTGAACAATTTGGCTTAGATCCCACCTTTGCCGATTGATATCTTTGACTCTAGAAACTTCTATAGGTCCTGTTGACCATTATAAAATTGTATACAACTTACAAGGTGATTTTTTGAGTTTTATGCATTTCTTCATGCACTTGAGATTTGTTTTGAGATGAAATTCGTGTAGTTATAATTGTACACAAGAGTGCACAATTGCGTGTGGGCACTGCCTCTTAGTATAGCGGCAAAGAAAGCACTTGAAATATGTTTTGAGATAATGCTTGCTTAGTTGTAATTGTAAACAAGAGTGTAAAAGTGCGCATGGGCACTACATAGTATAGCAATAAAGAAAGTACTTTTGGATGCAAAAGAGAAAGCAAAAATGATTTTTAAAGTGATGTTTTATGGTATAAAAAGGCAATCTTATAGGAAGATCTCCATAAATGGCAATTTGAAACACACAACTTAATTAATTTTAAAAAAATATATATATATGAGGCAATTCACAAATGAGTTTTAATCCTCAACTATAGCACAAAATGTCTAAATCTTCAATTATAGCACTACATATAAGGATGTAGTGTTAATAAAAACTCTCTATAATATTTTTATGTATATGAAAATGATGTAATGTTAATAAAACATCTCTATAATGTTTTCATGTATATGAAAGTGATAGAGTGATGAATCACAACTTGAAATAAATTTTGAATTCATGTTAGGCCATATGTGGTCAAGTCATGAGTTGTATATAGTAGTAGTTATTTGAACTTCTACGACGAGGTCAATTTCTTCATAATGGAAGTTAAGTTGGATGTTTGAATGCCATCTTTTTACATATTAGTATTTTAACGCAATCGTGTTTATCTATTCGTTCATAATACAGATAATGTTTGCATTCGTTGATGGTGGTCTACATATTGATCATTACATAGGGCTTATTTTGTTTACATATCATAGTCATGAAAGCTCATGTTTTGATGCTTGAGAAATGATTGACAGAAGTAAAGTTTTATGGCACATATGGTTGACTATTTTTAGTGTAATTTCTCACAAGCTTTAAAAAAAACACAAGCATATTATGTGCCTCTTTTTCATATCCATTTCATAATCATGCAACTATCTTGTGTGTATTGATTGCATGAAAATAGTGTTTGATCATTTGGTGACATTTGGTTGACAGACTTCTCGCTTTGCATCTTTTTTTAATCCTTTTCATTTTTCCATGGCCATTCATGTCAACAATAAAGTGTTTGTGTTTTTTTTGTTCAAGGAAGTTCAGTTTGTGTTAGAAAATGTGAGTTTTTCCATTATATATCCTTGCCCTCTATGAATTGGAATACAAAACCTATCGACCCCCCTAGAAGCTATGTTCTAACTCGTTTCTTTTCAGATGTAGTGTAGAGTCTATTTACTTCTTCAACATTAATGCAATGTGATGCCATAAAGTTGTCATCCACTCCCAAACACTTTTTTGTGGGGAAAACCCATGAAAAATGAGCTCATTTAGATGTTTTGGATAACTTTTTACCTTTTTTTGTTTTTTTCATTAAATCGGCCGACTTATAGTAGATCACAATAAAGGGAAAAATATACAAAATTTGGTCTCCTAAAATGGGCAAAGTGCTAGGGACCTATGCCATATAGGCAAAATTAAACCCACCCTAAATGTAAATCTTTGAGATACCCACCCACGAAAGAGTCCTTTCTACCCACCCATTTCCCCAGATCTACGAGCATGCATTTAGCATATCCTAAAATCACAGTCTCCTCATAACCCAGCCCCACTCGATGGTTAAACACAACCTCATCCTGCAGCCCCCAAATTGACAACAACACTGTAGCACGGATATGCTGCCAACATGCACCCGGTGTAGACGACAGCCCTTGGATATTCCCCAAGATCACCAGCCTCCATTTTGTGAACAAAGAGAACTTCTCCATCAAGCCAACCTATTTAATTGCCCTAGCCACCACACATCAAACCCTTTTGGTCACTAGACATGCCCACAACAAATGCATTAGGTCTTCAACACATTTCCCACACAAAGGACACAAAGATTCTTCTTGGACCAATTCTTGATGCTTCCTCTCAAAGGAAGCCACTTATGCATCACCTTCCACATGAAAAACCCTACTCTCCCAATTTTGAGAGCCTTGCTCTACAAGCTCAAAGTCCATTGTTTCCACCATTCCTCAGACTCCATTTCAAATTCAATGCCTCCACTAAGGATTGATTACCCATCAATGACTTGTACACTGCCCTAGGCAAAAATTTCCTTCATCCTGTATTACCCACCATCCACCGGTTCACCCTCCATGAACTGGATTGTACACAGTTAGTGTACATAGTTAGTTGGCCAACCATCAAGAATACTACCCAATCAACACCATTTCCCTATCTGACAAATCATACTAAACTCTGACAGACACTGCCATTCTCTAGCAAGCCCTCCTTAGATTCCACAAGTTCACCACAGCCTAATGAACCCCTTCTTATATGTTGATTTGGCACTTGCAAGTCCATCCAAGCCACAACCTTTTCCAAGCCACAACCTTTTCCTGATACAAGATGGCTCAACTCCATCCCCTCAAGAAGGCTAGCCTCCCCCCTAATTCCCATCCTACCCTTCTACTTGATCAATTTGCCACAGGATTTCCAAGCATCAACCAATCTTGACACAAAATAAAAACCTACAACCATTATAGGGAATCATGAACAAATCTTATCATATCAAGGCACGTTTTCCAAGCCCCAACAGCATTTTGCTTTACTTCTCTCCACAAAACAGAGAACACATTCAGTCCATAGGGCCTGTGCTGTACTTTTATTAGTCACAAGAGGGCTCGTACCAAGGTCACACCTTGTTCACACCTTGGTCATACCTGGGTCACACTTTGTTCACATCTTAGTCTCTAGAGCAACATGTCAAGAGTGATCAGACCTTTGTCACACTTTTTTCACATCTTAGTCATTGGTACTTGACATGCCAATGATGGCTAGACTTTGGTCACATGTGAGTCACACTGTTCACATTGGTGTGTTAAGGATGGATAGTCACAGTTTGGTCACATAAATGGTGTTGCTAGAGCAGTGCATGAGTAGTTTGGGGACTAGAACGGTACATGACTAGGACATGGCTGGAGCAACACATCGAGCATAGACTGAACTTGGTAAAAAAGATCCACCCTTGGTCAGAGTAAAACAGTGGCACATTGGACTGTAGCAGTCAAGGGAGCACATGTGGTGCACATGGGAAGTCATATCACCAATTGTGCTCACCACCAACCAGTGTCAGGTGCACATGGAGTACTTAACTCACTGACTAGGAGGAGGTTGGGGAGTGGTAGAAGCCATCAAGAGACAAAGCGGCAAAATGGCTAAGAAGATAGGAAGTTAACCAATACCAAGCAAGAAAGGGGATTTCTAGCTAGGAGGAGACAATGAGGGGAAGGTGAAGAGGGGATAAAGAGGGAGGATGGGGGAATTCTAGCATAGGTGCATGTGGATTGGAGCATAGAGCATGAGTGGAGAGAGAGAGGATGGAGTTAAGAGCTCGCCTAGTACATCTCCTCTTTGGAGTATTGGTGTATGATTCATTCCTCCTAATGAACTATGCTTCTTCTCATCTTTGCTCGCTACATTAACACTTATTCCTAATGTATTCTCCACCCTTTATCTCCCTTACTTGGTATAATGTACCCTGTGTCATGTGGCTCAAGTTCCGCCGTCTCAATATTGTGGAAGGTTGGCTCTTGCGACAGTGCCCTCTTATGTGCTCCCCTTCTTGATTTACCACCCTTCCAAGAATTCTTGAATTTCTTCACGGTTTATCACTTGCACATCATTTGTACCATTGTCCACCCCATGCTTGCAGCATGTTGTACTTGCACCATCACGGATGGCACAGACGCTTCGAGCGGTCTACTACACTAGTGCTTAAGAGAAGTCATTCTTAGCTTTGCCTCCACACTTGTTATTACCCATGACACACACACACTCTTGTAGCCTCTAGTAACACCTCTAGAAGAGATTGGACCTCCCACTCAGATAGTTTATGGTGATCACGATGGGACACTACTGGTGTTGAGTAGTAGGAGTGAAGTAATATTCTAGGGTCCTAGAGAGGGAGGTCTTATGCCGGGTAGTTCTGATACCTTTGAACGATCTAGTGAGAGAACTAGGAGGTACTTAAGGAGGGTGAAGAAAAGACTTCCAGTTGACCAAACCTGATATAAGAAGCACTACATGCAACGGAATTTCATGAAGTCCTCAGGGCAAGCACAAAGTGAACTCATTGGAGCAGTAGCCAGGAGCAAGTAACTCTATCGAGTTGGGTGGCCTATTCCCCTTAGTGGAGCATGAGAGACTGGAGCTGCTTGAGAGCTACTACTGAGCTACCGCTGTGCCCCCCCTAGCTACCTCGTTCGCCCCTTCCGCCTCCTTTGCAGCCCCCTTGCCCTCCCCGTCACACTTTGCCTTTGTTGCCTCCCCCCTCCGCTCGTTGCACCCCTGCCAGCCCCTCCTGTTCTGCTCCTCTGCCCCCCATCACCTCTGCCTCTTCCGCCTTTGTCCTTATCTCCCCCATCGGCTCCCCTCCCTCGCCTCCTCTCCACTCTCTTGCCCTCTCCCTCTCTCCTTCTCTCCCTCCTTGCTTCTCGTCCCCCCTCCTCTTACGCCATCTGCCGTGCCCCCCTTGCCCTCCTCCTTCTTCCTTTTCTGTCCTTGCCCTCTCCCTCCTTCACCTTGCCTTGTCTTTGCCTCCCCCTCTGAAGCTCTTCCTCACCCTTCCCTTCTTTCTTCCTCCTCTCCCTCCTTGTCTTCTCGTCCCCCCTCCTCTTATGCTGACCGCCGTCCCCCCCTTGCCCTCCTCCTTCTTCCACTTCCATCCTTGCCCTCTCCCTCCTTCACCCCGCCTCGTCTCCGCCTCCCCCTCTAAAGCTCTTCCTCACCCTTCCCTTTTTTCTTCCTCCCTGTGTAGTGGGAACATTTGTGCTTGTTAAGGCGAGAGAAAACCTTGGTGGTGACCCTTGATCTGGCCAGAGGGGCTCTATGGCAGCACCCTCGAATCCCACAGCCATTAAGGTTCTTCTTTCCCTAGTTGACAAGTAGCAGGTACAGCAGGCAGTTCAATCCCTCCAGGACAAGGTGCTCGTGGGCAGAATTGTGGGCCTCATGCCTACAAGGAGACAGGTGCGAGAGTGGATCTAGGCGAGCTTGGCATTAGAGTGTGACCACATCCAGGAGGTCACCATCTATGGAAGAGGCGTATTCCTCATTCAGCTGAGCTCCCCCAACATTGCCTCGACACTCGTGGAGCAAAGCCCTATCCTCCTTGGCCCACATCTAGTTTACCTCTTTCCTTGGTATCATGGCTTTACAGTGGAGGACATGGACACAACTCACCATCTTTCCCATTTTTCGGTTATGCTCTGCTTCCCATGGCTCCCCAAGGAGTATTGAGCCATCCTCTCCTCCATTGGTCGGGCATTTGGCACCATGCCCGAGTCCTCGCTAGAGTCGGCCACCTCAGTTGTATTAGATGACGGGGTCCTTAGGATCAGACTGGTGGTTGAGAGGCCACAGTCCCTCCCAGAGTTGATCCTCCTAGAGACCCTCGAAGGGGGCACACTTCGCCAGCTAGTGGACATTTTTCGGCTACCAGGCTAGTGTCTTCGGTGCAGTTAGATGGGTCACCCAGAGGTTGCCCCCATGGCCATGGCCGAGAGTGCCTCCACCCCCACTCCCACAAGGTAGGTAGAGCCAACAGACCAGAGTCCTGCACCCCCCAGATAGGAGCAGCAGGAGTCTCAAACCCCCTGGGTGACCCCCTCAGAAGGGGATTGGACCCAGGTTAAAAAGAAAATGAAACCAAGCAAACAGGCTGGCAAGCGTTCCAGTCAGAGGGCCAAACACAGAGAGAGAGAGAGACGAGGTTGTCCATGATGCACTTGAGCAGGAGCAGCAACAGTAGGAACCCTTATGCAGGGATGCACCTCCCTCAGCGAAAGGGGCCACCTCCCTCAGATGATCCTCACGTGATGGAGGTTCAGCGTCCGCATCCACCCTTGCATCATCAGCGAGCCCTAGGAGTTCCTGATGAGGCGATGGCAAATGATAGCTAGATAGCGACTGAGGACGAATGGATCCAGAGCCCCGGTGAGCATGATTAGTAGGGGGAGCTTGTGATTTCCCCTATTCTCCCCCCTCCCCTCCCCCTCCAGATCCCTCCCCCACTTCCCCTCCACTCCCCCCCTGGTTCCCCTTGCCCCTTCCTCCCCCCCCCCGCCCCTCTTGCTATGATCACTCTCACCACCTGCCCCCTTCACTCCACCCCCCACCTCCTCCCACCCCCACGCCTACCCTCGTCTCCCCCTCTCCACCTCCGTAGCAGGTTCCTCAACCTCCCTCCCCTCCCTTGCTTTGACACCCCTGCCAGCAGGCAAGGGTAAGACAACGTCCCCTTTTGCTCCCTCATCATAGCATTAGGCCCATTTGGGGAGGGAGACAGAGGGACGGGGCTCGTCCTCCAAGTTAGCAGGTCCCCACCTACAGCTTGGGTGCCCCTTTCCACAGGACTTTTGGAGGTTGGGACCCTAGAACTACCTAGAGATCCCGAAATCCTATCCTTTACCGGCTGGAGGTACCGGTTATGATCCTGTAGCCATGGAAGGGGGGTTTGATCAGTGCACTGGGTCCCAAACACACCTCGTTTGGAGTTTCTAGTTTGCCTCCACAGGGTTGGAGAAGTGGACCCCAGAGGTGTTTGATGCTATCATGGGAGATCAGATTTCATGCATGATGGATGAGTGGATGGAAGCACGGGGATTGGATATTTGGTACACCCATGGTGCAGAGGTGAATTTTCAGCTGAGCTTCACGCGGGAGGAGCCAATGTGAGGTTTGGCGGTAGGAATTATTAGATTGCCGCTTAAGGCAACGGTGGATCATGCATACTATTAGCCCCTCTAGAAGTGTACGGAGTGGTTCGGGGTGGAAGTCTCCATGATGAAGTGGGCATGGAAGATCGGCATTGAGCCGGTATCCACCCTAGTATGTCATTGCACAGACACAGACTATTCGCCCTCCAAACCCCATCAAAGTCACATAAGGTAGTCTTTTTGGAACAGGCACCCACTCACAGGAGAGCCTTGTTCTCTGCACCCCCATCCTCATGAGCTGGACCATAGTGAGTTGGAACATGCACGAGCTCCATGACCGTGATCATAGTCAGCCGTAGTACGTGATATTTTGACAAGAGTTGCAGAGGGTAGTGGTAGGGTAGACAATCGACATCCTTTTGATCCAGGAGCATATGTTCTCAGGAGCAGACATTAGACGACATCACCAGTTTCTTCCAGGGAGAGGTCTGGAGGAGTAGTCCCCTGCAGTAGGATGGAGTGGAGGGGTCTACATCTTGGTTTCACAGACTTTGGCTCCAGAGGTCTACGATCAGGGCGAGCTCTCATCCCAGGGCGAGCTGAGCTCATCCCAGGATGGGTAGTTTGGATGGGAGTTAGGATGGGAGAGTCTAGGATTGGGATCTTGAATGTGTATGCCCCAGCGTGCAGACAGCACCGCCCGACCTTTTGGAGGAGGCTGTTTGAGTGTCTTCTAGATGTAGACTCTTGGATAGTTGGAGGGGCCTTCAATAGCCTGGAGTTTGGGGAAGACAAGCAGGGCAGTGCTTCCTGATTTGAGATGCCAGCAGCAGAGCATAGCACCTGGGAGTTCATTTTCATGATCAGTGGTGGCAGGGACCGGTGGTGAGAGCTAAATTTCAGCAGGATACCTAGCAGCCTCCTCTTCTCTTTCGGACAGAGGAGACACGATGGATTGCTTGTTGAGATACTAGACCATTTCTACGTTGGGGACTGGGCACTGCACAGAGGTGGCTCTATTGGGATTCTGCCAGGTAGCACGATGTCAAACCACTCTCCCATAGTACTTCACTTAGATCAGCCCCGCCGAGTTCTCCCCCAGAAGGGGCTTTGCATTCTAGAGGACCTCTTGTAGGACAAGGAGATCTAGCAGGTCATGGCAGGGATTGAAGAGCAGTCAGAGATGACACCGGGGGAGGGTTGGGCTTCATGCGAGCATTGAGGAGTTATAGGCTCATGCCCTTAGGCAAAGGAGGATGCTTCAGGAGCGTGAGTGGGCTTTAAGAAGAGACCTCAGTTCAAGGAGCAAGACCCAGGTACCTAGTGGCTTAGTGACAGGTTTGAGAGTGCTTACCTTGAGCTTCAGGACATGGAGATTCGACGGGCTTAGTTATGCTATCACTCTTCCCGGGCCCACTGGGTACAGTAGGGGGACAGGATGACGTAACTCTTCTAGACCATTGGGCCCCGATTGGAAGGCACACAGCTGTAGCATCTCTGGGATCCACAAGGCATCTGATGCTGACCTGTAGGAGATATTAGACCTGACCACAGGTTTTTACAGCTAGCTCTTTTAGACGGAGAGGATGACTCTAGCTGGTATTGTGGCTTGAGAAATAGTTTGGGATTACATTACGATAGTATTTTCGCAGGATTTATGTAGTAGGCTAGAGGAGCCTTTCACAGATGAGGAGATCTGGGAAGCCCTCAAGGCTCTCCCAATCCAAAAGTGTCCTGGAGAGGATGGCTTGACTCCGACCTTCTTTCGGAACTTCTGGGAGATTATCTCCACCCCTTTCTAACTAGCATACCAGGAAATCTTCAACACGGGCTCCCTCCCTCAGTCTTTGAACAAGGGGTGGATTCGTTTGATCCCAAAGGATTCAGATGGACTCTTCGAGGTGGACCTCCTCGAGGGAGCGGCATTGGGTGACCCAAAGAGTGCCTTGGGATGTCCGTTCTAGGTTTTAGATGTGATTATGGTTCAATTTGTGACCGAGGAAGATTTCCTACTTCTTTTGGTTGGACACCCATGGAGGCTTGCCCATTGGACCGTGGTTGGAATAGATGCGAGTGGAGAGCAGTGCCATTGTTGCTTTGGTGGTTTCTTGGAGACGATTCTGCATTGCCTTTGGAGCTATCGCAGAGAGCAGCAAGGATCTGGATGGGAGCCATCAAGATCATGACCTATATACGGAGTCTTCAAAGGGACTACACCTGGGGGATGGTGGCCTGGTTGATTGAGGGAGGACACACATTCCAGATTCATGAGATCTCACCAGCCAGTCCCTCCTAATAACCTAGCTCCCCTATCTCCTCCGGAGGATAGTGTTTGGGAGGTGGTAGCTAGTATCATTGCATGGAACATTTGGGTGGCTCGCTGCAGTCTCGTGATGGGTGAGCACCCGATTCCACCCTTGGCTACCATGGTCGCCATCTGGCAAGGATATTATCTACACTCTATGCCCCACCTAGGAGCATGGGACTACAGAGGCTCTAGAGCAACTATTGAGAGGCATGCTCAATTCTGCAAGGCTTGGCTTGCAGGAGTTTTCTACATCTTCACTCCGCGAGGGATTCGTTGGTTGTATAGTCCCCCCACTTGGATGTTAGCCCTGTACCAGAGATCCCCTAGGCAGTGAGTTGGGTTGCTCTGGAACAGCAAGCCGGTTTTTCTTTCAGTCTTTTTTGATTTTTCCATACTCAGCACCTTCGGGGCTTCTATTTTGTATGAAGTCTTTCAAGCATCAATAGAAGGTTTCTTTTCTTTGAAAAAAAAAGTAACTTTATCGAGACTCTCATTGATTTGGACCAGTAGGATCCCTGGTGGTCGAAATTCTTACACACTTTAAAGTTGGAATAGTTCAAACATATGATTGTCTAGGAGTTGTCCAGTGATACCACTAAGCCTGATGAAAGCATCTTGGAGATGTACACAAGGATGAGGGCCCTGGCCGCGAAGATATCCATGCCACCCAATGATGCTATCATGAAGGGGTAGTTTTTGAAAGCGTTACCTTCCACCATTGCTATAGGGCTGATCAACAAACTCCTTGAGCATGCCTCACTACAAGACTTTTTGAGGGAAGTAGTGAATGGAATGGTTCAGTTAAGTTTTGCCTCATCACACAACTTCAACCACCCAGATTCCAAGAGAGGAGGGCTCACCGGCATGGCAACAACTCAAGAAGAGTTTGAAGAAATCAAAGAAGGTCTAAAAGATAGAACAAGGGTGATGGACATGGCACCCTTTGAAGCTCAAACTAGAAGTGATCTCTAGTGCATCGAATGTAAGGGTTCCGGCCATGGTTACTAGGAATGCTCCTCAAAGCATAAGCTACACACTTTGACCTCCTTTGCACATTTTGTGAAATTCATGGACATGACGCCTCTAAGTGTGGGTATCTTAAGGGGTCGAGAAAGGTTCTACTAGGGTATCCTATCACGGAACCCTTGGTGGCTGTGGTCAACAGAGCTGCACATACCACTTCGGGCCTGGTACCCGTACCTCCTACCCTTGTCAAGGTATCTGAACCACCTACTTCTCCTACCAAATTGCTTCCATTACTTCTTGATCCCCCTTTGCTCCAAGCTCATACTCCCAATCAGATTGGGGATCCATATTTCTATCCTCTGCCCACTATGCAAGTATCGACCACCTATGCCAGGAGGTGGATATGGATCCCCTTATCAACATGATTGACAGGGTGGTTCTTGAGGCGGACATGGAGGTGTAGGCAGTGGTACCAAATTTCAAATCATGTGCTACAGGTGTGGAGAGTATGTCCACTACCAAGATGACTATACAAAACTATTCGAGGGACCATCTTCTACATAGTGCAATACAAATGACCACTACACCAGAGATTGTCCCAATGGCAGAGGGGAACCAACATCTCAGGTCAACATGTTGACATAGTATTGGTGAGGGAGGGTGACAAACCCCATTTGATTGCTGCAGTGTTGGGAGCTCTGATAAGGTCACAAATGAAAGGTGACAATAGTAAGGATGACTCAATACCAACACCAGAGGCCTCATCATCGACCAATACCAACTCAGCCACTATAGGTGCATCCCCACCTCCTCCCTCCAAGGTGGAAAGTGGGCCCAAAAATGCATCACCCTTGTCCTCTCTTGCTATTGGATCAGAAAGAACCCAGTGGGCTTCACAGCCACCATCAAGGCCTATCACTAGCTCTAAAAGTGCCTCACCTTCAGGTGATCAATCTATGCCTTCAAGGTATAAGAGGTGGTCTCCTGCGTACACCATGGATGTTATCAAAGAAAGAGATGGTGTTGGTCAGGCTATCACTACAATTCATACTCCCATTGGATGCATGAGGTGTTTGCAAGGGGCCTTCACAAAGAGCAAGAAAATAGGTGTAGAGCAATTATACGGTTTGAAATCTCATGATTGGCACAAGATGCTCCAAGTAAGTATGACTTGGCATAATCTCTTTTTCCTTCCAAATTTGTGAGTCTAGAAGCAACTAATCAACCATCAGTCATGTGTTCAGTTCATACTACCTACCAACATTTCTCTTTGTGCATGGAAGGATATGAAGGATTGTATTTACAAGATGGACAATCTTGTGGGGTACTTCACACTATAGAAGATGTGGGCGAGATTGATGCAAGGTTTTCATATTGCTAATATGGTGCACTTTTTTCTTTCTAGGTATGTGAGCTCAAAGGAAATAGATCCCATCATGCTTGAGGATGCTTGAGTTATGTAAGTGGATGTGGCTTGTTTTCCACGTTCTATTCTCACAAGCCAACTACATCTCATAGTGCATTTGGTGGATGAGAATATTGCTATATGCGGCACTCTACATGCACGATGGTTGTTCTTCCTCGAGCACTTCATGAAGACCTTGAAGGGTTTCGTGAGGCAAAATGCAATGCCCAAAGTAGCATGGCCGAGGTTTGGTTGGTACAAGAGTCAATTGTATATATTTCTGAGTTTCTTGTCTGTGTGGGTAGGTCTCTCCCACGACTATGAAGAGATGAAGAAGACCTAAGGATGACCTCTATTGTGCCTCAAGGGAAAGGATAGAGAAAACTAATGGACAGGGAGTTGCTTAATAATCTAAACCTATATTGCATGCTTAATAGTGAAGTGATGAAAAGATGGGTGACAAGATATGAGGATACAAAGGCAAGAAGACAAGGAGAAAGGGCCCTCTTTTGTACACACCATGGATCTCATGTGCCATACCTTGAGCAGCTAAGAGCACTTCCAAAGGATATTCATGTCGATTGTCTACTTGATGAAATGGAGAGAGAGTAGAGAGACAAGGAGATGTGTATCACAATGGAAGAATGGGAGCATGCTAGAGGATCCATGCAAAAGGTTGGTATATAGAATGTTTTGCATAAGTTAGGAGCTTTCAACAATTTAGATTGCTTATTCAATTGATTTTGCCTTGGTGTAGTGTACTATGTTCAATGCTATATGGCGTAAGGGCAAGCATTTTTGAACACAATAGATTGATGATAAGAGAAACACTGGCAAGATTTTAGCGTCATTGCTAGCTTTGAGGGAGTCAATGGAGCCATGGATGATTATCGTGGAAAAAACCAAGATATTATTAAGCTTGACTTTTGGCACTTCTTTGTGTATTTTTTGGATGTCAAGTGGTTAAGGACGTGGTGGAAAGAGGCCACACTGCAACAATCAAATGCCATGCAAGTGGCTTTGTAACTATTGACTCCACAAGTTTTGGCAAAGCAAGGACACACTAGTACTACTGCAACAATGTGAATAGGTACTCTACACATAATTTAAAATGCTCACTTATATATATTTGATACCTTCAACGCAAGGAAACTAACATGTTTGTATTTGTGTTTGAATAGGTTGTCTATAAACCAATGGTGGATAATAATAGATGGTGGCATGCCATACCTATCGCGCCATGTTCCAAAGTGATGTATAGTACATTTACTAATATGGAACGTATGGAGGATGATCATGGCCATGGAGGTGATGATGATTGTGATACGAGGGAGGAGGATGATCATGAGATAGGAGATACAGATATTCAGGCCATTACCCATGAGGACGAGCCTGCCATTGGTGATGCTGATTTTGATGTGCACAGTAGTGCAAGTAGTAGTGGACCCAATGTATTTGTAGATCCCCACATTGGTTTGGATATTGAAGTAGATAGTTTGGCAAGGGTTGATCTCATTTAGGATGAGATCGAATCGTAGCCCATCATTGTATCATTCAAATTTCTTACATATTCGCAAAACTATTTTATATATTGTCTTATGCTCCTCACCTCACTTAATTTTTGTATATGTGCGTTTAGCAAAAATCATATTATGGTGTGTGACACATGCATAGAATTGATATTTTTATTAAATTAGGTGCTTTGGTAATCATGGGCAATGTTTGTCAAGCCATGGTGCACATTTATCAGCTTGCAGTAAAAGTTTAAACTTTGTTGTGGATTTATAAACGCGTCTAAATGCGCATCTATTATACAATGCAAAAGCACTATTAAACACATGTATAATCACAATTTTAGACGTGTGTGTAACCACGCTAATAGATGTGCCTGCAATTTCATTAACTCTATCAATGCTTGTAGACACATCTACTATTTTTCGCATCTATCGAGCACGTCTACGGATGCATTGTGTTGTTGTGTCAATCCAATATTATGCAAGCAGTTTTTTTTAAAAACATCAAGGAAAATAAATGCATGCAAAATATTAATTTAAACAATGGCGAAGCTGCAAATCTACTTGTGCACCAAGAAAAGCAAACAAATGCGAATTCAAAACAAAACAAAAGCAAGCTTGATTCTTAGGATCAAAGTTTATATCATAAGCCATGTACATGTGTTGAATGGGACCCCACCTTGAGACATTATTTCTCATTAAAAACCCAACAATGTGATCTTTCCAATGATCCACAGTGACCCATTTAAGAGGATTGCATTGTAACCCAAGACATTAGCGTAAACTCCTAAGTAGTCCAAGCATCAATTTTGTCCTTCAAATTGTGATATACAGGATTGAAGTGATAGTTTTGGTGGGTAAGTAGATACTCATTGATGCACCATCTTGGAAAGAGCGAAAGCAAGAGAGGAGGAGAAAGAGGTTTGCAATCCTATGCCATAAGAAGAGCACTTTTCACTTCAGCGAGTGCACAAGGATAGTTGGAGAGGAAGAGGTCCAACTCCACAAGAAGAGTACTTTCCACTTAAGCCAGACTTAAAGCAAAGGGTCTAGGTACAAAAGGATAGGTGCTCACGTGGGTCACTATATGTCCCTACATCTCACATGCATTCAAGGCCTATTTTTTAAATTCCTTTTTGTGTGAATATTGTATGCTCAAACGACACTCTTGTTCTATACAAATCTTGTAAATATATTTTTGAAAATAGAATGTTTTATGATACCCTTTTGTCTTGTATTTTTGTTAAAAATATGATAAAAAAATGTCCTTTTGTTCAACTCATGAGATAGTCACATTTTTTCTACTTGAACTGGCCCCTCGAGGATAGTTGAGAGCACTTTTGGCAAATATTTGGGCTAACTACGAGAATTTTGGAAAAAAATATTTTTTTGGTAAGAAAATGCTATAGGACATCCCTCAGAAGAGTAGCTAATGGATCAATCCAAAGCATTGGCACCTCCATATTCATTATATCTTTGTCTTCAAAAGATAATTTACTTCAAGTAGCAACTTGGACCACATACTACCCAATTACTTCTAGTAAGTGAGTACATTAGTGCCTTCTACCTATTCCCACTACTAGAGCTTGAGCACTAGTTTTAGTCAAGAGCCTTGTAACCCTTATGTTCAACTACACAAATTTTATTATGTAATGTAACATATTGTAGTTGGAAAAATGATGGAGCAGAGAGCACCGTCTAGGTAAAATGATGGTTTGGTGAAGATTAAGTGGCGGCCCTTAGAGATCGATTAGGATTAAGTGGAATGAATTAATTTAATTGCTTTTTAGCCACTGAACTTGCACCTACAATACTTGGTTTACATGATGGGATGACCATCTGATCCACTACTATGGCCAACAAAGCCTACACAAGGGGGGTTCATGGTTTTGCCCTCTCACCCCTTCAAAACAAAGCACCACATTGAAAAAATTTTATTATCGTACCCCATCAAAATGATAGTAGGTAGCCGATTGCTCGTTGACTGCCAATTTGATCAAAGCAGCCAATTGCTCATCGAGGTGGCTCAATGGGCATGGGCTATTTAAGTGCCATGCAGCCTCATGATTGACATCACACTGCTCCACCCTTGTCATCTCCACCACCCTCGTCGACTTCATGTTGCTCTACCCTTGTCTCCACAAACCCTTGTCAACTTCACAATGCTCCACTCTGGTCTCCTAATCAACCCTCCTATTGCAACTCCTACTCCACCCTCTAGATCCACCAAGTGCTATATCCCACCTCCATCTTATTCCATTCTTATTCCTAGAGCTGTCTCCAAAGCAGTAGCAGTTCTCTCCCATGATTGTAGAGAGGACGATATGATACAAGACCTTAATTGGATGGGCAATCTACTGGATTTAGCAATGTGGCATAAAATGCTTCAAAACACAAATAGGCCAAAGGGCACGCTATCGAGTTTGATATTGTGTATTATTAAATGAAATGACCTTTGGCATGCTTATGAGCCATATAGAAAGCAAGTGCATGGAAAAATCAACAATTCAAAATTGTAAATAGTGTTGGATTTATTAAATAATCTTTGCACATGCACAAATTGCACTTTTCCAACTTCTTCCATTTTAGGGTGAATCTAGATACCAATACCAACAACTATCAATGTTTTAAGACCACCATGCACTAGTCCCAATAGTCTGGATTCCAAAATTTCAATTCGTTCAACAAATTAAAAAAAAGTTGTGGAGTGTGCCCTCAAATGGGTATGCATCACTTTAGCACAACATTGGAGGCCCGTTAACCCATGCATAATGATCTCATTTAGGTGTGTCCTTGGGTTGAGGAGAAGCTCACATAGTGTACTTTTGAATGATTACTTGATTGCATGAATGTATAGAACAAAATTTTGATGTTTTTGAATAAATTGTTATATCCTATAGTCTTCAAGATGCATGCTTCATAGAGGCTTCACATGCAGGTCAACATTTGCTTGGGTGTAGCCAATCGCGGATTATTCTCGAAGCCATTTTGGGGCCGCAACGCGATGCACTCCTGGGTATATTTGAATTTTGCGCGGACCCGTGCTCTCGCCGAAAATTTTCTCGACGTCATGAAGATGCATTAGCGTAATAATGAGACGCAATCTATTTGTTTAGAACACCACATAGCTCGACACATGGCATCTTTGCACTACTTCACGTAGCGTAATCTCTGGCCTACATGATCACTTATCATCGCGCAGCCTTTTGCTGCAGCTTTGCCACCTGTCACTGGGCACACACCCATGCAGATCATTAAAATTGAAGGTTGGCTTGGAGAGACCACCACGCTAGTTCTTGCTGTAATAATTAGACGCAATCTATCATTCTGAACACAGCCACAGGCAGTCTCCGGCTTGATCACCTGTCATCGTGCAACCTTTTATCGCTTCTTTGCCCGCAGCCCACATGCAAATCATAGATTGGCTTGGAGAGACCACCGTGCTGGTTTTTGGCATAATAATCAGATGCAATCTATCATTCTGAGCATCGCCTCAGCATCGCCCAGAATTCAAGGTTGTCTTGGAGAGACCGCCGTGTTGGTTCTTGGAGTTATAGTTTCATTACCTATTTTTACGTATTATAGGAGGAGGTCTATGATGACCAGCGTGCTAGCAAATAAAAGGAGATCTATGAAAGCCAT
This sequence comes from Dipteris shenzhenensis, assembly GCF_047967505.1. Taxonomy (NCBI): domain Eukaryota; kingdom Viridiplantae; phylum Streptophyta; class Polypodiopsida; order Gleicheniales; family Dipteridaceae; genus Dipteris; species Dipteris shenzhenensis. Next base: position 43,153,183 of record NC_141623.1, on the reverse strand, counting down.
CGCGCTGGTTCTTGGGAAAATGTATTCCGTTGTGCAACCAAGCAAAATGCAATTGATGATATGGCCCTTGAGGGGGCCCCTTTAGGGTCAAGGGCCATATCGACACATGCCATTTCTATCTAGTGGCATCCTGGATATTGTATAATGCACATCGATATGGCCCTTGCTCCTAGAGGGGACCCCTCAAGGGTCATATCATCAATTGCATTTTCTAAAAGTTTAATTGTATTTTTCTAGATGTATCTCCATGCAACCACAACGGTGGGGTCGTTGGAGTTATTTTAATGCTATTTTGGTCATAAACCAAGGAAATTGTAGTCCTTCTTTCCTGGTATTTTAGTCCTTGTTGTAGTAAATATAAATGAGGGCAAAGTATAATTTATCGAGTGAAAATTGAGCAAAACATATTACAATGTACATCTACGTCCAATAACAGGTTATATAAAAATTATCAACTTATACCGAGCAAAAATTGAACAGAGATCTTACATTTATAAAAACTCGGCAATTGCTGAGAGCCTTAAAGGCCAAAAGATTACAGGTAGCGGCCATAACCATTCAAATACAAATATAAAAGTTAACAATAGTGCATACTGAGAGCCTTGAATTGAACAAAAAGAGATTACATACATGCCTTACAGACCAAAACATTACATCCAGTGAGCCAAAAGATTGTTGAGAGCCCAAAAGATTACATCCAGCCATTGCTGAGAGCCTTCTTTGAGCTAGAGGGAATTTGTACAACTCAATTTTCCGCCAGTCTAGCTTGTTGCATTAAAAATTTTTAAGAAGCCAAAGGAGGATACGGTGGCGAGGCCGAAGACCATGCACATTGCTAGGACTCAGATTACGGCTCCCCCAGCAAGTCAAGAATACTCTGCTCTTAAAATATTGAGGCCTTCGTCACATCTAGGGGGAACCCATACAACACAGCCATAAAGAGGCCCTCTGTGAGCAAGTTATCTAAGGTGATGTGTGGGGAATCGCTTCTCTCCACTAGTTCTAGCATTTCTACTCCAGGTGAGTGCAATGCAATCACCTTATATGAGAAGGCAGATATTCTTGGGATCACAGAGCATCGAGGGGGGGGGGGGTACTAGGCATGCTAAAGATAAGTGGGTGAGCAGTAGATGAGCACAGGAGCAGATGCAGTGACGAGAGTTGGAGGAGGGAGCATGGAGGAAAGTAGAGAAGGGGCAGAAAAGAGCTAGAGGAGGAGTGTGGAGCAAAGTAGCAGAGCATGGGCGGATCAGAGCAACATAGTAAAATGCCAAATGCCATGGATCTTATATATATTATAAAGTTTGAGCCACCGTGGTGGCTGGAGCCCGAGGTTCATCCATATTAATTGCAAGCCACCGTGGTGGAATCCCCCAGGCATGCTGGTAATCATGAACAAGATGCCATGTGGTGCCACTCTGGTAGCTGGGAATTGACTGCAGTGGAATCTTAGCCACAACAGACGTGGCTAATGAGAGCCACTACCACCGGGCAGTAATTCTCATTACCATGTCTGATCACTCATTACCATGCACTCTAGTTCTCTACTGAGCGTGCAAGCCCGATGACTGGTAATTTTTATCGCACTCATAGTGATCATGCACGCTAAAGCGCAGTTGTGGGTGAGCGGTGACACAATGGAATTGTAGCCATGACATACGTGGCTGATGAGAGCCACCACCATTGGGTAGTAATTCTCATTACCATGCACTCTAGCTCTCTACTAAGCATGCGAGCCCGGTGACTGGTAATTTTTACTGCACTCGTAGTGATCATGCATGCTAAAGCATGGTGGTGACTGAGTGGTGGCACGGTGGAATCGTAGCCACGACAGACGTGGCTGATGAGAGCCACCACCACCGGGCAATAATTCTCATTTTCATGTCTAATCACTCATTACCATGCACTCTAGCTCTCTACTGAGCATGCGAGCTCGGTGACTAGTAATTTTTATTGCACTCGTAGTGATCATGCATGCTAAAGCATGGTGGTGGATGGTGGAATCATAGCCATGACAGACGTGGTTGATGACAGCCACCACCATTGGGTAGTAATTCCCACAAAAGTAAATCATGAAGCCTAATCACCTATAATCCCTCATTACCATAATTTACTGCACTCGTAGTAATCGTGCATGCAAGCCCAGTGGCGGCAACTGGAAGCTGAGTAATTGCGGGCCACTGCGGTGGCTAGTAATTAACTAACAGCCTGGTGGATCTTAGCCGCCACCATAGACGTGGCTGGGAATCTTAGATGCCACCACCTCTAATCATTCATTACCATGCAAGTCAGTACTATCGCCTTCAGTTATTCAAAATTCGGGATAACCATCACGGTGGGTCTCACCTTGACAGTAGTTGGGCTACAACCACTGCGGTGGCTCTCACCTTGATAGTGTAGTCAGGCTGCTACAAACGACTATTCCATTCCCTTAACCATTTCCCCTTCTATCCCTCTCGAACGTTTCGTTCTCCCTTGCAATCTCAAGCCTCCACTATTCCATTTCCTTCACTGCTTCATCTTCTATCCCTCTCGACCATTTCTTTCTCCCTTGCAATCGGACTGCAAACTCAAGCCTTGACTATTCCATTTCTTTCACTGCTTCATGTTCTATCCCTCTCGACCATTTCTATCTCCCTTGCACTCTTCTTGCAACTTCTATCCCCTCTCATAATGGACCCTGCATAGTCCGGGAGCTCCTCACACAATCTTTCCTCCCCCTCTACAACATAGTGCAAGAGCCCCTCCTCCCCTGATCTTGAAATCATGACATATGGAGCTCCTCTCTCGTTCTTCAAAGGCCTAATTTGGATGCTCTCTAGAACTTCACCAAGATGGTACAGGAGGTGAACGTGAACGAGGGGCAACTAGTCTGTTAAGGTCAGAAGATTACCATCAATGAAAGCATGATTGAAAATGCTCTAGGAATTTCTGGAGGTAGTTTGCAAGCACACTTTTTCGAAAAGAAGTGGAAGAGACAGGATATTTTCGACGTATATACCCCAACGCTCAGATTAGTAAAGATGGTGGAGTCAAGGTTTTGAGCTTGCCAATAGACCTCCAAGATGTGCTGAAGAAGACCATTCACTTCTTTCCTGATACGAGAGAAACCTGCAAGTTCTGGCAAGTTCAAGCAACAGTACAGCAACTGAAAGGACGCGATGTATCTTTCTCAAGGGCGATCTCCAAGAGCGTGCTAACCAACTTGAAGAATTGTGTGGATGGCAAATCCCAATTGTCATCTCAGTCGGATGGAGTAGCAATGCACCTGATGGCATCTACCCTCAAAGGGATTTTTGAACAATATGAGAAGTAAATGTCTCAGAAGGTGACTTTTCTACAAGAGAAAGCCACCGATGCAGGAAAGGCAGCGCAACTTGAAAAAAGTCTCAGGGAAGGTGCAGAAGCCAAGGTAGAGGAGGCACAAGCGAGGGCCTTGCAGGCACAAGAGCAGGCTGAGGCTACTACAAAATTGATCGACATGGAAAGGCATAGACGAGAAGAAGTAGAGAAGCGCATGAAGGAGCTCTGAGATAGGCTGGAAGAAGTGAGAAATGACGGGGACATGGCAGACAAGGAGCAAGAAAAGACGCAAAAGGACCTTGAAGATCAGAGAGCCGAAAAGGAGGGTCTTTACAAATAGCTCTACAACATGCAGAACGCACTGAACATTGAAAACGACCAAACCAGAAAGATGATGCAGGAACTGCAAGAGAGCTTCAAGGCCAGGAAGGATGGGGCATAGAGCAACTGGGGTGGAGAAGACAATGAGGCAGCTTCCTAGGCTAGGAAGGATGTAGAGAGCAACCAAGGTGGAGCAAGTTCCAGCCACCACGGTGGAGCAATTTGCAGTAGCCATGATGAGGGTTGTTTTTTTGAAACACTGTTGGAAGTCCAAAGAGCAAGCTAGAATACCCTGCAAGAAGATCACGCTAGATGTTTGCATGAGCTTGCCATGGCTTTCGACAGTCATGAAAAACAATCCGTCATCCTATGAGATTTCCAAACTAGAGTGGAAGTCTTGGAAACTGCCCATGAAGATGTTTTTATGCAATTTACGCAGGTTCAACAAATGCTAAGGGATTCAGATGAAGCTGGCTGTAGGAATTTTATTTCCCACTATAGAATTGGGATTCTTGCAACCACACATCATTCTATTTTCTTTTTTTAAATTCTACAGAGTGTTTGTAAGTGCGTTCTCCAGTTATATAGACGCACATTTATAGACGTGCCCGTCACTTTTTAATTTAAATAAAAGAACACGTCTAAAAATGTGCCTATGGTCACGTTTTCTTGTTGAGTGACATTTCAAAAGGTAGATTACACCTTGTACTCAAATTCAATTTGGGGCAAGCATGAGTATGTAATAAGTGTTTATTAATCTTTTTGTACTGGAAAAAAAAGTAAGTGGTTGCCAAATAGGATTTCAATCCAAACTACACTTGACAATTTACATCTCCTTGAACAAATTGGTATCATAGACCAGTGAAAGAATGTTAATCGTCATTTAACAGGCCTTCCTCACCTATTCAAGGCTAAAGAATGTTATGTGAAGAATATACTCATCCTATTTGAGTTGTATGGACAATTTATGTTCAATGCGGAGGTCTTTCCTAAACTTCGACCTTCGAAAAAGAAAGACCGATCTCTATATGAAATGGCTGATTTATAGGGAGTATCAGATATAGCCGGTGGATGTGTGCACGGTTTGATAGGTAGACCATGGAGAAGTATAGGCTCTCCTACATTCTTTTCTGGGCATGAGATTCATCCCTTGCCACATTATGATTCGCCTGGCTTATGAGCGATGTGATTGCAGCAGCCAAGGCAGCGGTGAAGTTTGGATCCGCGGTGATGGCAGCAGTAGCTGCACTTACACTTTCTAGGAGAGACGGCAACGTGGGGTTAGCAGGGTTACCAACTGCATGCACTGAATTGTTACTTGGGATGGCAGCAAGAGAGGGAGCATTGTGAGAGACTGAGTTTTGCTGCTGATAGGCACCGTGATCGGCCATGGGTTGTTGGTGTCCCGTCATCGTGCCAGGAAACTTTCTGCCGTTATAGACGGATTGATTGTATACGCCGTGCGTCAGGGGCGCCATTGAGGACGACATAACAGGGAGAGAATAGGCTTGGCCTCCGAGCATAGCAGAGTGAGGCATAACTGCACCGATGGCTGTTGATCCGTCCATAGCAGCGAAGGGTAAAGAAAAGGTGTTGGCGCCTCCAAGGCCGGGCAATTGGTGAAGGCCGAATTGAGCAGCCGGATTGTTTGTCATGTCCAACGTAATAGTTGGAAATGGAGCGGATGCGGAGATGCTTGCGGTGGACGCCGGGCACGGGAAGAGCCGTCCTGCCAAGTAATTGGCAGTCATTGCATCAGCGCTTGTTGTGGAGCCAGCTAAAAGCATGGAGGCCGCAGCAGACGTGGTGGAAGCCATTGCTGTAGCTGCTGGAGGAAGAGGATGATTATGGGTGCCTTCGTATGTGGTGATCAAGATGGAGGTATCGTCAATGCAGCGTTGAACCTGTGTCAATCCCAGAGTCGAATGGGTCAGATGAACGCAAACATCTATTGTCAACTTGTCAGCACAAGAGATCTGAGAATCCAACTGATCAGCATTCGCGGTTAACCAGAAACGAACCTGTTTGCGAACAGGGCAGGCTGCTGCCATGGTGCATCTGTAGTATGCCCTAGGTAAAGGATTGCCTTTGGCCAGTTTCTGCCCGTACTTCCTCCATTGGCAGCCATCGCTCAGCTGCACAATTCAACCTCGTCAGAATATTGAATGATTTGCTAACAAGCTAGCACATTCACAGATTCAAAGCGACTACGGTCATCGATGAATCGAACTTACCATGGGAGCATCTGACCTTGCACGAACTGAAACCCGAGCCTTTCGCACATATGAATCCGATGTAGCCTCGACTCTTTTAGGGCTCGCTTTCGGCAATTTGTTCGCTGCCCAAGCATTGGGGTCTTGCTCTTTTGCATCGCCTCCTTTAGGAACGGATGTGGTGGCGTCTAAGCCATTTGGGCGCTCCGGAGATCTAGTGCGTTCAGCCACTTCAAGAGGTTCAGCAGACTGAGAGTGAGATCCGATGAAGAGATTCTCCCGATCTGATTTTTCATTTGCTGCGTCTATTTTCCTTCGCTTTGATGCATTGAGGTGATCGGAACCATAGCTCTCAGAGGGTTTGTGTTCGGTAGTTTGGTCTTTGGCAATGTCACTGTCTGTCCGAGAAGCGCCCCCTGACGTAGCGGTTTCGGAGCTGCTCAATTCCGTTGCGTCTTCGACTTTGTCTGTAGAAGAAATGGCTCCTTGCGTTGCTTCCCCTACAGAATGCTGAGTATTCTGAGAAGCTTGGTGAGCAACCTGTCATATAATGGTGGAACACGTCAAGCGTTGGTTTCTACTGAGTAAGACGGACGCAGCAGAAAATACGCTAATGGTGACGAGTCACCAACAAATAGAAGTGAACATACCAGCGACTTTGTTGAGAGGGTCGTGGAGTCGCGCTGCTGCTGCTGGCTCAAGACGCTCATCAGGTGGTGTTGCAAACGTTTGTAGTTTTCGCTGATCTGCGTCACCGACATCTTCAACTTTTCGTTTTCTTCACTCATCCTCGTCAATTCTTCTTGAAGGACGCCAATCTGCGAACGAAGTAACCAGTGAGAATCGAACGCGAAGATACACGTATGAAGATAAGAGCAATATGCGATGTCTTATGTCCACCGTACCTGATACCCCTGATTGACCGTTGGTTTCGTCACGATTGCGTTGATATGGGCACGGTCCGTTTTGATGTTCCCTACGTGGCTTGCCTGCAAGAGTGGGGCAAAGACGCAAACGGGATCAGTAAGAAGAGAGCTCGGCATAACGCCGTTCCGTAATTGCGAAGGCTGCGAAATTCGCCATTTGTCCATACCAGGAGGTTCTGTTCCTTCAGAAGGGGTTGCGCCGGGGCGGACGAATCCGTCTCCCCACGTCCAAACTGGTCGATCAAGGGAGCCGCGTTCTTGTGGGCTTCTTCTTCCTCCTCCCGGGGCGCTGCAGCAGCAGGCTCCGAGGAATGCGAGCGGTGAGACAAGTAATCGCGGGTGGGAGGAGGAGGAGCGGGAGGCTGGGCGTCGATCTCGTGCTCCTCGAGTTTGATGGAGAGGTCAAAGGAGGGGCGAGCGGGGGAGGGAGCCATGGAGGGAGGGAGGGAGGATTTACGGGCCTGTTTGAGGGAGAGGAAGGGGTGGAGGAGGGCGAGGGAGGGGGAAGGGCGGGGAGGGAGGGGGAGGGGGACGTCCATGCAAGGAAGCGAGGCTATGGCGAAGCAGGCTGAGGAGCAGAAGAAGAGGTCGAATTGTCGATGAGGAGGAAGGAGGAGGAGGAGGTTGGGTATTGAAAGACTCCAAAGGTGCTGGTTATTGTTGGCTTTTAAAAGTAGTGTTTGCTTTGAATTTAGTCTTCTGCTGGCAAACTCTAAAGTCGTCTTTAATTACGTGGCGTGCTCTTTAGTCAACACTTGCACCGCCTTTTTCAACTTTCCGCCTTCCTCCATTGACTCCTTACCCAGCGCGCCCGCTTAATTTAGCATGCTTCCAAGTTCCAACTCAAACCAGCCCCTCGATTTGTCGTCGTCCTTGATTACGATCCACGGTCTCCCCTCTTTTCCTCCTTCTCTCGCTACCTTCTTTATAATTCATCCTCCACTTTTTCTTTTTCCTTCTCGTTTGTGTGCCCCAAAAGTAAGCTTTTCTTCATGCTTCCCCACGCTCTTTTCTTAACTTTTTTGATGTCAATAAAGTTGGTTACTTTCTCTTTCCCGCTTCTCTTTTGGTGTATTATGTTCCTTACGGGTTAGTGACTCTTCAACACCCAAGGATGCAAAAAGGGGATGGTCACACCTTAAGGCTAGGTTCACACCACCTACTAGAATGCCCATTCAAAAGGATGGCAAGGATCACATCCTACATGGACGAATCAAAAGGGGGATGGTCACACCTTAAGGTAGGGTTCACACCACCCACTAGAATGCCCATTCAAAAGGATGGCAAGATCACATCCTACGTGGACGAATCAGAAACATGGGTCTAGACTGTGAGGATAAAAAATCCGTACGACATGAGGCGGCCGCCCACCCACTCAATCGCTTGCAAAAATAATGCACAAATCGAGCCAATCATAGCTTGAAAACCTGTCGGTGAGCTATCCACCCCACCAATCCAACACTTGTGTAATTTAACGGCAGCCTTTTTATATCATTTGACTGCTAGGTCGTGTAAACTACACATCCAACGACCACCCACTCTTCCTCCCACCTGGGTAGGTGGTCTAAACCCATTGTAATTTGATGTGGCAGTGGTCACTCTCTAATTTGATCCAAAAGATGTCTGACACCTTCAAAGTGTGTCCAACACCATTCCTCCCCAAGCTTGAACCAACTCACCCAAGTAGATATCCACGAATCACAATTTTTTGAGGGACTCCGAAAGTCAAAATTTTCCAATGATAATCTCTATCGACAGCTATCACATTTATGGGTTGCTGGGATGAGCAAGTTAGTGTGAACACGGCAGGCGAAACCAAGCATCAGTTCGAAACCAAGCATCAGTTAGAAGGTTGGGCAAGTGGCTGGTGTGAGCCTAGCCTATTATGACTCACACACATTTTCTTTTGGTTTTAAGATTCCATTGGAAAAGCAATACACCTTAAGTTATCCCCAAACCTATAATCTATCACGCTCACCCTACGAGTAAAGGCCCTCTTATAACATTGAGGTAGTTTTGTGGGAAATGAGGAATTTAATGCCCACCTGGGATGTGATCCCCACATTTTCCCACCATAGGACCATACACTTACAACAAATTCCCTGAAGTGCTATGAATTTTGCAGAACCAAATTGTGTAAATTTGGTTGTATATCTCACAGGACCAAATTTTATCAAACCAAATGAGATCTAATTTGAGTCTAATTTTTGCCTTGCAAAAGCCAATTGGGATTTGGGGAATTTAAGCTAAAGAAACAAATTAGTCTCTTTTTGGAGATGAAAAAAATGGTTGGATTAGAAGGTGATTGTTAAATTTGGGATCTAATCCATTGTTAGATATGCTCGATGCTCCACCCTCCTGGTAACCAGCAATGGTCCAAGGTGCTCAAGTTGTAAGGCCCCCATATGAGGAGAAGCCATGTGTGAGCCCGGGACACTGGATGGATCTTGACTTGCATGTCAGATGAGGTCTATCAATGAGACCGTTGATGGTAGAAAGGTGATTGTGTGGGAGCCCCTTAACGGTATAAGCAATATTCCCTGAATATTCCATGGATGACTAGTCGGTTCTACGAACTAGGTTGACTAGTCGGCTCCACCGACAAGGTTGACTGGTCGGTTCCACCGACTATGTTGATTCGACTACCACCCTCATAGCTATAAAGAGGCGACCTCCCCAATCCATTGTATTAGATCAGTTCAGATCAGATAAGATCTTCCAGCATAGATCTTCCAGCTATAGTAGCTCTTCACTTAGTATCTGTCTAGATCGCCATCTAAGCTCCACTGTGGGAGCGCACGGGTGGACGAAGCCATCATCTGTACTACATCAGTATTGAAGGAAAATTTTGTTCCTCTCCAGTTTATTGTGTACTCTCTATTCTTTGTTCAGTTTCTGTTCCGTTGCGCCGTGTAATTTAACATGGTATCAGAGCCCAAGTGGCTCTAAGGATCGAAGAATAGAAGAGAGGTGAGGGCTTCAATAGCATACGGAGTGATGGCAATAGGAAGCGGCTCAACAGGAAGTAGCTCGAGTTCAGCAGCTGCTGCTGCACCAACAATCCAGGCGTTGAGGATTCGCCCACCAGCCTTCACTGAAGGCAAGCTAGATGGTACAAACTACACTCTGTGGAAGTTTAAAATTTCTGCTATTCTGGATTCATATGAGCTCTAGAGACAGTACTGGGGATTGCTGACCCAGAACCACAAGGAACGCCCGACGCAGCAAATCCGGGGAGTACAATACCTCCTAATGCCGACCTTCTATGAGCTTGGAAACGCAAGAATGCAGATGCTCTGTGTGCCCTGGTTACAAGAACTATTAATAGTGTTTTGACCTTGATTCAGCATACATCTAAGGCAACTATGGCCTGGAACATATTGAAGAGTTAGTATGAGACGCGGAATCGGACAAGTATCCAGAACCTGGAGGATCAGCTTGCAGCTGAGAAGTTTAATGAAGGAGAGAGAGTGGAGGCGTTCATAACCCGAATCAAAAATCTGCATGACCAGATGGCTAGTGCTGGGATAGAAAGACTAGCGAAGAGCTGGCTCGACGGTGTCTCCGGATATGTCCACCAAGGTCTGATGGATTGGTAACAATGCTTAACACTCAGGTGAGACCCCAACCATTGTCATTTGAGGAGTTCTGTGCTTTACTTATGGAGGAGGAATTGAGGCTTAAAGCTCAAGATGGAGGCGGCAATGGGGATGTTGCGTTGTCTGCCACTGTCAAAGGCAAAGGTGGTCCCTCCACCAAAGGTGAGTCCTCTACTAGTGGTGAGAAGAAGTTTCAGGGAGAATGCTTCTATTGCAAGAAGAAGGGCCATGTGATTGTAGATTTCCGGGTCAAGAAAGTAGATGAAAAGAATGGTACCCTGAAGAAGACAGCTAAGGGGAAAGAGACAACTAACACAGTAGAAGCAGAGTTGGATCTATTTTTGGCCATTGAGGAAGAGTGTTCCTCAGTTCAAGAAGCTTCAACTACTGATTCATGGGTGTTGGATAGTGGTGCCTCCCGTCACATGACCTACAAAAAGGGTCTATATTGTTCCATGCAGCCTCTACAGGAACCCATCACCGTGACGGTTGGTAATAATGCAAAATGCCCTATTGAGGGTATAGGTACGGTTTCATTTGTTTCTATAAATGGAGATGTTAAGAAACTATCTAATGTGCTGTATGTTCCACAAATCAAGAGAAATTTGCTATCAGTTGCTTCCATAATTGACCTTGACCATGAGGTGAGATTCAACAAGACAGGAGCAAAAATTCTGGATAGTGTTGGCAATCTTGTTGGCACAGGAGTAAGGAGGAACAACGTGTATGAGCTAAGTGCTCTTACAGCCACCATTGGAGTGGGCACAAGCAGACTTTGGCACAAAAGATTCAGCCACATCGGATTTGCAGTGCTGAAGGAGATGTAGAAGCAAGGTATGGTTGCTCACTTACGTGCAGTAGCAGAAATCAAAGAACCATGTGAAGCTTGCATGATGGGCAAGCAACAGAGAAAGGCATTCCCGTAAGAAAGCAAGAATAGAGCAAACGCTCCTCTAGAGTTGGTGCATGTTAACTTGTGCGGTAAGATGCCTACGCAGGCCTTGGGGGGATCTTCCTATTTTTTATTGATTGTCGACGACTATAGTAGGAAGATGTGGGTGTACTTTCTTCGCGAAAAGGCTCAAGCTTTTGGTAAATTGAAAGAATGGCTACATCTTGTTGAAAATGAAACAGGGAGAAAAGTGAAGAAAATCAGATCAGATGGTGGTGGTGAGTTTGTTTCAGCTACAGAGTTTGGGGATTTTTGCAAGAGCAAAGGGATCAAGCAACAAATGACGACACCACATATGGTCAGCAAAATTCAGTTGTAGAACGCCGAATGCGGACCACCGTGGAGATGGGGAGGTGTATGTTGAAAGGTGTTGGACTACCAAACCACTTTTGGGCTGAGGCTGTACTCAATACTGCAGTTTATATCCTTAATTGCAGCTATACGAAGGCACTCAAAGGTAAAACACCACATGAGGCTTATACCGCGGTAAGAAGCCATCTGTCTCCCATTTCAGAATGTTTGGGTGCGAATGCTATGCGCATGTACCAGACAAAGAGAGAAACAAGCTACAACCAAAAAGCACCAAATGTATCTTCTTAGGCTATTGTGATGAGAAGAAAGCCTATAAGTTATATGACCAAGAGCCAAAGAAGATCATAGCAAGCCACGATGTGGTGTTTAGGAAGCAGCTACATGCAGTGGAGGTAGAGAAGAGCTCTTCCATTTTATCATCAAGCGAAGAGGTAATTCACTATGGACCTGTCCCAAGAGCTATAAAGGAGGAGGAAATATCAGATGATGAATGTATAAGTCACCAACCTATTGTTATACCACCGGAAAAGCCATTGCTGTAATGGGTAAGGCAGCTCTACGACCATGATAACCAGATGCCTATGTCTGTTGAGCAGCATGCAGATGGACCAAGGCGGTCTCAGAGAATCGAGGAGCAAAGGAGGGCTTCTGCTCACATAGTCAATATGGCCTTGATGGCTGAGATTATTGCAGAAGTAAAGGAGCCTGCGAGTTTAGAGGAACCACTTGTAGACTGAGATTGGAAAAACGCTATGCAAGTAGAATATGATAGCATCATGAAGAATGAAACTTGGGAGCTGGTAGATCGACCACCTAAGAGAAAGATTATTGGCACCAAGTGGGTTTGGAAGGTAAAGCACAAGGCCGATGGGACTTTGGAAAAGTACAAAGCTAGATTGGTTGCACAAGGATTTTCACAGGTTGAAGGATTTGGTTTTCATGAATCTTTCGCCTCGACTACCAGAATGACCACTATTCGCACAATACTATCAGTGGCTGCTCATAAAATGTGGCGAGTTTATCAAATGGATGTTAAATCAACATTCTTGAATGGTGACCTCAAGGAGGAGGTGTACGTGGCTCAGCCACCAGGGTTTAAGGCCCCCCATTCTGAGAACAAGGTATGTAAGCTCAAGAAGTCTTTGTACGTGCTGAAATAGGCTCCAAGTGCATGGTACCAACAGATAGACATAAATTAAACTTTAAAAGATGTGCCTCAGATGCTAACTTGTATGTGTACAGGAAAGGTGGAAAATGTGCTATTATTGTTCTATATGTGGATGATCTCCTTATTACAGGTGACTATGAAGACATGATCCAGCAGACAAGAAAGGCCTTGAGCACTGAGTTTGAGATGATAAACTTAGGCTTGATGCACTATTGTTTGGGGATTGAAGTCTGGCAAGAGCCAGGCAAGATCTTCATCTCTTAGCAGAAATATGCAAGGGAGATCTTGAAGGCATTTGGTATGTCTGAGTGCAAGGAGATAGCCATACCTATGGAGGTAAATGCGAGGTTGTTTATGAAGGATGCCTCACCACCAGTAGACATCGAGAGGTATAGTAAGTTGGTTGGTAGTCTCATCTATCTGTGCAACACCAGACCTCCCCAGTCCATTGTATCAGATCAATTCAGAGCAGATCAGATCTTCCAGCAGAGATCTTCTAGCTAGTAGCTCTTCACCTAGTATCTGTCTAGATCACCATCTAAGCTCCACTGTGGGAGCGCACGGGTAGACGGAGCCATCATCTGTACTACATTAGTATTGAAGGAAAATTTTGTTCCTCTCCAGTTTTCTGTGTACTCTCTATTCTTTGTTTAGGTTCTGTTTCGCTGCGCCATGTAATTTAACATCCATTACCTTTCAAGTGGTGGCAAATAAGGTGTTGAATAACATCACCATTCCATAGACCTTTAGCGAGGTAGAAAATTTAGAAAACTGTAAGGATTAGTCATGAACTAACCATCTAACTAAACACATGTTAATGGGACCTAAACCCTACATTTCAAGTGGTGGCAAACAAGGTGTTGAATACCATCACCATTCCATAAACCTTTAGCGAGGTTTAAAATTTGGCGGCCATAGAAACTCCAAAATTTTGTGCTTTTCTCGTTAACTTATATTTTGCCAAGATAGAATTCCAATACATAAACTTGAAAATTTTGGGTAAGTTAAAACCCTGTATAGCATGTGCAATCAAGGGGTATAGCCTATATATACCCCTTTGTAAAATTTGAGATGATTAAAGTATCCCTTATGTACGAAAATTCTCACTTTTTGATTAATAAAACCCTTTTTGTATGTTTTTTTCCTGTAACTCCATAAAACTATAAAACCCTTTCCATTGATTGCGTGTGCTATCTTACATATTTCTTAGTGACCCCCCCGAGGGTAGTTCCACCCATCTTCACAAATAATTTAGTGTGAAAATTGCAAACCCCTTTGAGAAATAGGTTAGACTTCTTTTACTAGAAAGATTTTCTCCATCATTAAAGCTAGCTCCTTCCGGAAATTTCATAAGGACTAATACCCCACCCTTTCCTAAACTTTGCATTATCAAGGGGTTTTCAATTAGAGACCTCAGAAGCTTGATTGAACTCTATAGTTTCACCCATCTACACAAACTATTTAGTGTGAAAGTTGCAAGCCCCTTAAAGAAATAGGTGGACTTTTTTTGCTAGAATAATTAATAAAAGATTAATATATGATTAGACCAAGCTCCTTCTTCGAAATCTCATAAGGAGTAATGCCCCACCCTTTAGTAAACTACGCATTGTCTTTGATTTTCAAAAGAGACGTCTTCACAAATAATTTATTGCGAACATTGTGAAACTCGGACTTTTTTACTAGAGAGATTATTTAAAAAATGAATATATATTAATTTATAGTTAGACTCTAGATTTTCTCCATCATTAGAGCTAACTCCTTCGGGAAATCTCAAAAGGATTAATGCCCAACTCTTGCCTAAACTACGAATTATGAAGAGATTTCTGGGAAGTTAGGTCGAACCAGGTCAGCCTAGACTCATTGTAGATTTTGCCGGCTGTCTAGTTTCTCAACGTGCGTCTCTAAAAGTCCAGCCGTGATAAGAACAAGACGTACGTCGGCTTCGGTCCCTCGAAAACGTCCCCGATAATCAATTGACGAATTCTCCCCACCGTCGTCCGAAAATTCCTCCGCCTTTTTAGAAAATGGCTCTTTTCTCATCCGGCCCCCGGGGCACTGAGTCACGCACGGTCCGCTTCTCCATACAGAAAAACACGGGTTACGACGAGGGCAACTGGTCACAGACTTTCCCGAGTTTTCTGAAGCTTCCTGGTGAGGATTCTGAGGAGAGGCGTGCGATCGTCCATGTAGTGTTTCTCCGATATTTTACGCTGAATTGTCTATTGAGCATTTAAGCTTCCATCGCTCGTGGTCGGAAACACGTTGACTTGGGTTAATGATGGAGAAGCATGTTTGAAGGGTCCGTAATACCGTAGGAAACAGTCATGTGGGAAGCCGATGGTCACACAAAAATGGGCTCCATCCACACTCCCACAGTCCCACTCCAGATTCCAGAAGAGTCCAGTTTGCAGGAAATGCCGTGGACGGTGAAATCATGTAAAGACAGAAGTACATGCACAGAAAAGAAGCAAGACGTCAGGAGTGATCCACCATCGCGCATCGTGTGATGGTGCCACTGGCAACGTGCGCGTCATGATCTCACTCTTGAGGCTTGAATCCTTGCGGCTCAGAAGCAGTTTTCCTTAAGTTTTGGGCAAGCCTGTTTGTTATTCCGTTTGCGTCTGGAGAAGTCTTGACTAGTAAACGTCCTTAGAGGTTTCGTCCTTTTAAAAATATTTCAACTCCTCTATGCGCTAGCTGCCGTCCACGTGCTGTTTCTTTTGTGGGAGGTGCCGTCAAGGACTCGCGGGGGCTCTGCCAGCTCCCTGATTTTGACTCTTCAACAATCCCAAGCATGTGATCCTTGTGGTTGAAATTTGAGCCTTTTTGGAAGTGTTCTAAGGGGATTATGTCATGGAACGGAAAAGCATCGTCTTTCCATTATGCTTTCTAGCTATTTCCCCTACCCTCTAGAACCATTTGGAAATACGCTTGCTCCCTTTGAGAACCATTGATGTAACACTTCTCTCTCATTCACATGACTTTGTGCCGTGGCACTTCCTAGCATGCCATGCACAAGGAGAGTGGCACTTCCCAGCATGCCATGCACAAGGAGAGAACACGTCAAAACCATCCAAATAAACCATTCCTATTTCCTTGTCTTTCCCATCCATGACAATAAGCCCATAAGCCCATGACAAACTCAATCTAAAAAAAAAACCAATATTGTAACATTTAAAGCCTTATTCCTTTTTGTTTTGGTATGCACCCAACAACCTTTAATAAGGGTCGGTTTCTAATTTGCAAGGCACTTCATACTATTTCATTACAACTTGTCCTTTCTTCTATGGAGTGGCACTTCCCAGCATGCCATGCACAAGCACAACAACACAAAGCACCCACAGATGCGCACCCACACACGTTTCCTTAACTTAAAAAAACTTACAGGCGTGTCTATTTGTGCATCTATTGGCGCGTCTACAGATCCGCGTCTAAAGGCCTATCTATATAACAGACAGATGCGCCTATAGATGCGCAAATAGATGCCCTGCTATAAATTAAAAAAAACAAACAGACGCGTACATAGATGCGTTTATAGACGCGTACATAGATGCGTTCACCTATAGACGCGCAAATATACGTCCTACTAGAAATTTAAAAAAGATAGAGAGATACGTACATAGACGTGTTTATAGACGCGCTTATAGGCGCTCTACAGAATAATTTTTGTTAATAAAAGCAGAATTTTGTGTGCTTGAACAGAATGCTGTGTATGTTGTGTATGCTATGTAGTTACAAGAATCCCATTTCCACATTATGTAATTCAATTCTTACAGCCAACCGCATTTTAATTAGCACGATTGCAAGCACGTTTATAGCCGACGATTACAATTTCAAATAAAACATTACAACTCTAAAACGTTTAGTTCACAAGGCATGAATTGATAGAACGTTGCACAAGGAAATTGAAAGCCAAAAAAATAAAAGGAGTATATATTAATTCATAGCTCAAAAAGTGCTTGTATGTACATATAGCATGAAGCCAAGCCACGTCCTGTGGCTTCAAGTACAAAAAATAAGAGGAGTGTATATATAAGAGAGGCACGAAGCCAAGCCAGTGGCTTCAAGTACAAAAAAGAGTAGCTAGCACTACTTCTATGACTTATCTAAGTTCTCCACATCCTCGCTCCCTTCTTCGCTCCCTTCTTCCTCATCTTCTTCCTCCTGATCAGTCGCAAGGCCCTGTAAATGAGGGACAACATGTATCAATGTATGAAAAATCAAATCTTTACTTACAATATTGACATTATTTAATTACTTTCAAATACCTGGGGGGGGCGCTCCAGTAGCCCGGATATACTACTCCTCAGTAATCAACCTGTGATCATAGAAGTGCCTTCATGTATCTCCTCTGCGATGGTGGCAGTGGTAGGCTGTCTCGATAGGAGTAGGGTACCTGCCCACGATATCAAGCTGCAAGATGACACAATTTGCGGAGGGGTTAGTACAAAGAAACTACTTCCTAATAAACTACATAAACAATATAATTTGAGATTGATACTTACAAATTGGGCCTCCCATGATTCAACATCCCCTGCTCCAAAATGCACGCTTCCATATTGCTCCATTTGGATCCTTCGTGCCTCCACGTGCTGCAAACTGGGGTCCACCTTCGCTGCCTTCATTGCTTTCTTCCACTCACACTTGTGAGCGGTGTGGGGCTGGCCCCTTGGTGGTTGACTCCCTCGAGCCTGGCAATCTTAGCTAGTGCCTGCCTCTTAAGCGAAGATCTCTTATTGCCAAGTATCGTAACAATCTTTGACTTGGCCCATTTATCTGTGAACTGAACATTGGGGGAATTGGGATACCTAGAGCGAACAGCAGCGATGGTCTCATCAGCCAACTTTTTTGTATGGTCTTTGTAGTGAATAAAACAATCTCTATAGTTGTAAGTAATTACAGAGCACATAGCCATGATGTCCTTCCCCCGTGCATCCATCACGATGCCTCCTGTCTGAGTGATGTCATAGAAAATCGTACCATCACCCTCTGGCACGTCTACATCATCTGAATCATCTCCGTCCCTACCACTACCTCCCCCAAAGTAGGCTGCCATGCATCTCCCACCGCTCTCCCTACTACTACGCTTACTGCCCTGTCGTGTCGAGCTAGTACGCTGGCCACTCGTAGCTAGAGAAGCGACTCTTGATTGCATGGGAGTACGCTGGCCACTCGTAGCTGGAGAAGCGACTCTTGATTACACGGGAGTATGCTGGCCACTCGTAGCTGGAGAAGCGACTCTCAATGGCACGGGAGTACGCTGGCCACTCGTAGCTGGAGAAGCGACTCTCAATGGCACGGGAGTACGTCGGTGGCTCTGCGAGGTAGAAGGACCTCTTGATCACAGGGGGGGAGAAGGGGCTTGGCTCTGTAGCCGGTTGGGCTATCTCGACTCTACTGGGGTAATCTCAGCTAGTGTGGGATTGGGGTGGTTTGGAGTCTGTACTACCGACTCCTGGGGGGGGTTTGTAGTACCCGTCATGTATGTGTATAACTTCGAAGGAGTGGGAGGGTGCCCCAAAATGTTATATAACTCCCAAAAGATGGCATCCTGAAGATCAAGTGAGGCTGAAGAGCTTCCTGGCCACATGATGAAGAAAAGAAAAGAAGAAGATTACCATCAAGCATGCCCTTGTCACGAGATGCAAAAGAAAAAATAGAGTGACAGCCTGACATTAAGCAAGCATTTATAGACTCTTGCATTCTTTGAATTAGTAAGCCCATTTGTTTGCTATGGCCTTCTTTCTTGGTGGATGGTCACATAATTCCCAAGTGTTGTTTTTGTACAAAGCTTCCATTTCTTCATTCATAGCAGTTTTCCATTCTGGCTTGTCAACTGCGTCTTCGAAGTACAGTGGCTCTTTTGTGGCCATGATGGCAGTCATAATAGCATAATTGCTAGTTTCAACCTAAATTGCTTTAGCTTTCTGAGCATATGTCAATTTGGCGTGTGGTTTTCTTTCCCTAGTAGATCGTCTGAGTTGCTACTCTTCTCGGGGTATCTCTAGCAATTCTTGCTCTTCTTCATCAACCTTTTTTGTAGATGATTAAGTAATCAATATCTTTATCTCCTGAGAGTTTGATGTTTTCCATTCGGAGTCTTTATAAAAAATTACATCTCTGGAGATGATGACCTTTCTATTGATGGGATCATACAACTTGTATGCTTTGCTCCTTTCACAGTAGCCAACCATAATGCATTTACATGACTTTGCATCCAATTTTCTATGATGATTGTCATGTATGTGGGCATATGCTATGCAACCAAATATGTGGAGATGCCCAATGCGTGGATTGTGTCCCAAGAGCCTCACCATCTACCTTGGCATCACGTCCAACCAACGACCTTCAGCCGACTGCATGCAACGCACCACTGAGCTCTCGGCACCTCCATCAAGTCGATAGAACATCATCCACCTTTAAGACTCTAATGCATAGATGTAGTTGAAGAAGCCATGGGAGCGAGAAGCACGGCTTTTGGGGCCCGAACATCAACGAGGGGGAATCAGAATGCATAGATGAGGAGTGCAATGAAAGGCTAAAATCTTGCTGTGCATTTGTGTCTCCGCCATAGCATCCAAAGCGCCTCCAATAGCAAGGCACATACATGCTTCGACTCTTTAAGGTTCCACAACTTCAACAGCCTTATCACCAATGGGCTGCTCCCTCTGCTGCATAGACCGACCTTCCGTGACGCCAGCCAAATGACTCATGGCTCAGTGACCTCCGTTCGTGAATGACTCACATGCTCCATAAAAGACCTTGCAACAAGCAACTCATAGCACTCCTACAGAGACCAAACAAAGCTCCTTTTGCCACCATCGACTTCTGCAATGCCAATGCGCAAGAGCTCGCGTATTCTATGAACTTCTCTACAAGTCTTCAATCTCATCTTGAGAGAGATGATGCCACATGGCAGATAAGGCCACATGGCTCTCCAAAGGCCACAATCTGGTGGGTAACCTTAACCACATGTCAACGACACTTAGTCAGCTAGTCGACATGTGGTATAGATAAGGGTTAAGTGAACCTCGGGTCAGGTTAACCAACGGTTGGGTTACCACAGATAAGTGTGGTCAAAATTATGACATGTGGCACCCTTATCTTCACTGCCATGTCACCACTGACACCTCCATAGTCAAAGTCAAAGTGCCATGTCACCTTTGACTAGTCAACTATCACGTGGCACACAAACCCCTTGCTAGCCACACACAATTTCTACATGTGACCACACAACAGCCACCTCATCACAGTGCTTCACAGCCACACCCCTTGCTAAGCACAACTACCACATCATCACTGCATGTGACTCACCCTGCCACATCGTCATTGAGCACATTTACACCCTTTTGCCCCTCCACCTAGATCAAGCCGTACTCTTGATCCATGAAGAATTTGAGGGCGCTCCAAAAAGGAAAATCGCTCAATTTTTTGTGCTCTACATGGTTGTCACATCACACGCACATTTAGGTTCAAGTATCACTCACTTTTGAGCCTCTCCCACAAATCCACTTCCTTCACACACGTTAGCCTCTACATCGACGGATCTGACCCAGCACTTAAAACAAACAAAGAAAAGAAATTATTTGCTGCTTTCTCATCGCTCGATGGTTGGTCTAGATCTAGTTCAGAGTAGATTAGATCATCCATAGTGGAGATAACTCCAAAGCATCCAATCATAGCCATGCCAAAAAATTCCTAAATAGTTCCTACTCGGAGTCAATCCCAGCGCTCACATGCTCTTTCACATCATCACATTACTTGAAACCTAATGTTCGTCAGTTTAGTAAGCAGACTTTAGAGTGTTAAAGGGTATTGATCAGGGGTAGATAGCACATGATTTGATTTCACACACACATGCCATCATTGTAAATCCTATTTGGCTATTTTTCAGCATTGTGCACTTTATTCAAGCCTTGTAAAGCCTCTTGGCTATTCCCAGCATCATTTGCCACAAGCCTTGTAGTAGATTGGATTATATATTGTAGTTCTATCTTCAATGACAATTCATATTTTAGTTTTGATATACTCAGTGTTTTGCAGTTGATTCAAACAGTGATTTCATAGACACTTTGTGTACATTTCTTGCACCATGTCTATGACTAGCAACCTCAATCTAGAGGCATCTCTACTAAGCTAGACAACTCCAATTACGGCACATGGAAATACTAAATGGAGGCCATTCTTATACTTTAGGACAAATGGGAGTATGTCAAGACCATTGGATGATCTAGCTACTAGTAGCTCTACTCCATCACAGCACTAGCAGTGGGATCTCCAACTACACCAACAGTTTTTGCACCAGTAGATAGCAGATCATGCCATTGCCCAAGCACAGCCAGAATGGGATAAGAAACACAAGTATGCATATCATCTGATCAAGAAGAATGTACACGATGTCATGCTAGGACAACTCAATGTAGTCAAGACATCAAAAGAAGCATGGGATATGTTTGCAGCTCTCTACGAGTCCAAGAACACTTCCATGATTCTCACACTGAGAAACCAAATCAACTAGAGTTTCTGCAACAGCAATGAAACTAGTCATGCTTATGTACTCAAAATCAAAGATTACAACAATCAACTCGCAGCAGCAGGAGAGACTATGAATCCCACATAAATGGTTCAAGTCATCCAGAATGGACTAGGAGAGGGATACAAGAATCTAGTCCAGAGTATTGCCATTCAATGGTAAATTTCAACACTAGAAGAGCTCCAGTTGGTTTTACTTGGTGAAGAACTCAGGATGCAAGCCATTCACACACACAAAGGTCTTTCCAATGATCAAGCATTCACAGCTTCAAATAGAAGCAGAGGCAAAGGTAGATCATTCCCGCAAATTGGTCATCATTAGCGACAAAATTAGCATCAAAGTTAGAATCAGCATCATGATCATCCTCAGCAACATCAGAATCAACAAAGAGGAAATCATTCCAATCGAGGAAGATTCCAAGGATGAGGGAATGCATCCACCAATGTGTCAAACATTCAATGCGACTACTTTCATAAGTTTGGATAGTATGAAAGAGATTCCACAAGAAGCAGTACGACCAAGGTGGTCAGTCGTGCAACAATCGAGGCCCTTTTTTCCTCTTGGACTCGGGCATGCTGCTCTTGATCCAACGTCATTGGTCTTTGCAAGGCCTCAAACTTTTCTTGGAGGGTATCGGTCTTGGGGCGCTTTGTGGCCAGGGCTTCTTGAGTCTCTTGTAGTTCCTGCTTGAGCTTTTTGCCGATTTCATCTTCCTAAAGGTCACTGGCCTCGACCGCTAGGTGCTCGGCCTTTTCTTTTTGGTGGACTGACTCTATTTGTTGGAGCTGGTTGTTTGTTTGGAACATTGCCAAGTTCTGTCTCATAAAGATTTCCTACCACCATTAGAGGATGTTGCATGCGGCGACTGTCAATGCTATGATGGACTCCATAAAAGCCATCTCCTTCTAACTAGTTAGGGTGTCTTTGGTGAGTAGCTTTTGATACTCCATCGTGGATGCATAGACACCACTGGAGGTGCAAAATATTGCTTGCTAATAGAAATTGGGGTGAATTGGAGAGGCTACTAGCCTGAGCTAGTCATAGGTTGTCGAGGGGGGTTGCGCTCTTGAGGCACCTGTGTCATATCAATAATTTATCCCCCCTGGCCAATGGGACTTTTTAACCGATGCTCATGGCGAAAACGTTCAATATTGTTGGCCGCTTTCTTTTGCTCTTCCTCTGCCAAGAGCCATTCAATTTCCTATTGGTGTTGGAGGAGGTCCCGACATTTTTTTTTGCGCTGCTTCCTTTTCTCTTTTTCTTTGGGCTTCCTCCTCTTCCTAGAGTCTTCAAGCGGATTTCTCGTCTTGCTGCCTTTTAGCAACTTCCTCCTCCTGGGCCTTTTGGCTCTGCTCTTCTATCCTACTTTTAGATGAGGGCTTTGTCAACATGGATTTTGTGAGGGGGTCGCGAGAAAATTGACTTGTCTCCTTGCATCACCATATCCGTTTGGAATAGGATTGTCAGATAGGTGATGTATGATGGGCGTTAAGAACATCGAATTGCCAAATTTTTGGCCATGGGTGTAGATGCTGATGATCTCATTGTAGAATAACTCCACCCAGTTTGTATCTTTGAGCTTGTGGAGGTGGGCCAAGAAGTTGGGTAGCACCACACTGTGATGGTCAGCTAGATTTGCGCAATCAAGGTGATTGCATGAGTTGCTCGAGCTAGTGTTGCGTCCTTGGATGAGGTTTAGAGGCCACCCATATGTACCTTTGTGTTGTAGTCAACTACTGTGGCCAACCTCTTCTCCATGGCTCATTGCTTGGCATAGGGTTGGGAGATTGTGGGTGATTGGATGCTCACCTGATTGTTTCTACCATAAAATGGTAGTAATGGTACTCTTCATCTGCATGGATCCATCTAGTTGTGCTCGTAGCCTGATTGTAGCGGTCGATGAACTCCACTGCTTGGCAGAGATTAAGGTGGTAGGGAAATCTATCGGTGACTGATTGCAAACCAATTGCCTAGAAATTTTGGCAAAGTCTCGGCATGATGACAAGTGAGGTCCTGTAGTATGAGGCTAGCTATTTATATAGAGGACTCATTAAAGAAGCGGATCAGCTTTAGCATTAGTGGAGTGACTACCACCTGAAGCTTAGCAAAAACTTGAGGAATCCATTGACTTCCAGTGGTTCTTGCAAAGGAATTGTGCATTCCTCAGGTGTTTATGGTGTAGATACAATGGCAGGTTCATGTGGATCTATCACCTTTTTAGGGATACGTTCTTGTGGGTCTATAGTGTTTGGTGCTGATACGAAAGTTGTGGTTGGGCCTGAGTGTGATGGAGGGTAGTTCACAGCCCATCGAACCTCGCCCTTCCCTTTAAGTGCAGCAAGTTCTTGTGTTGATGTCCCCTTTCAAGGGACAAATTCTTGTGTAATTTTTGCGACTGCTCGCATTGCTGATTCCTATAGCATGATCATGTGAGGGTAGAAGGGACAGTCCTATGGTCATCTTTTGGCCATATTTGCCTGCAAGGTTCTTGTGTGTCTACCTCATGTTTAGAGGTAGGTTCTTGTGGTACTACTATGTTTTTTGCCATAGACCAATGTAGGAGACTCAGTGGTACAATCAGGGGACTTGCATGCTCTAGGTACCCATATGAGGCTGTGGCACTGGTAAAACCCTTGGGCCTCCAATAGCCACTTTGGTACCCACCAGTAGTGGTGCTTTTGCTAACCTTTTACCGGCTACTATCTTTGCGAGTTGGTTTTCCTCGGTTGTGCCACTATAACCTTCATGGATGTAGAATGGAAGTGGAGAGGTGAAACTACACTCTTTCTCAATCTTGACATGGTCTGAGAGGTTGAAGCCAAGATTGTATCCTTTAAGAGCCAGTAGAATTTCTTGCCTTTATGTGTGTTTGGTGGTGCAGCAGTCGATCCATTCCTTTTCATCGCTATGGCTATAGTTAGGTTTGTGGTGGCAATTGTAGTGGATGAGGAAGCTGTTGTTGGGGCCATTGGGATCACGGGCTATTTGCCAGCCTTATTTGTTACATGGGATGCTAGAATGGAAGCTGCCTCATTGATTGTGATAACCGAGGTGCGGCCATTGGTTGGTTAGAGTTGCCGTGCAGTCACACCAATCAATTTGGTAGTTAACTACCCAGCACCATGTTCACTAGAGAATGACCTGTTCATCTGTAGCACCACTGGCATAACATAAAATCTACTTTTGCCACATGATGGTTATTGATTGATAAAGAAATTTTGATGCAACCTATAGTGGGTGAGATTTTGGAATGGTCAGGTTGAGCCTATGGGGTCTAACCCTTCCACGAATGCTTTATAAATTGATATAAGCCCTAAATTTTTTGCTTTGGCTTGACATGCTATAGCTTCTTCTACCACTTGCTACTTCATTTGAGCAACTTCTTTTTTAGGTTCCTTTTCTCGAAGGATGGCTTGTAATGTATGCAGTGTTACTAGGACCATAGTGGCACTTAAGCTTACTACCATTAATGTAACCGTCCATCTCGATGCCATCAAGGGTTGCAATTCTGCATTACCCATGAGGTGTGATCTCTACAACTCGATATGGACCCATACCACGATATTTCAGCTTATGCTTGGTGTTCCTTATGCTATATAATAGCGCAAGATCAACCTTCTCCAAGTCCTTGTTTCATAGGTTGTGGTCAAACCATTTTTTGTGGCATAGATTCTCCACTTTTATGCCATAGGCTATACTCAATCTTGTTTCATTAAGCTTTTCAAGCTCGATCAATCTTTTAGGGATTGCCTTGGCAAATATTTGATCCCTAACCATGATCTGAGGCTAGGCACAATAAACTTCATTGGCATAACTGCCTCTACCCCAAACGCTAGTCTAAAGGGTTTGAAGTTCATAGCAACCTTGTAGGCCGTTCAATATGCCCATTGTTGCAATGAGTTTGTGGTCCCCGTCATTGCAACTGGCCATGTCATAATGTAGCACAAATTTTTTTCGAGCTTTCGGCTAACCATTCGCTCGGGGGTAATATGGGATGGATTTTCGATGCATAATGAGGAACTCACCCATCAATATTCAAATCAGTGAGAATGCTCAAGGGTGTCACATTACAAATAAGTAGATAGACAAAGAAAACTCACATTCTCCGGTGGCACTGCTCACAGAAACTAGCTTGCATTGTAAGAGCCTATTCACCTGATGGCTTGCTTGGTTTCAAAACCAAAATTTGGAGTTTGCAATCCACACATTCACCTCGACCAAAATTTCAGGCTTTGGTTGCAAGCCAATAAAAAAGTGGTTGCTTGACAAATAAGAGGGCACACTTTGTGTGCCCGATAGCACTGCCCCTTTTCTATGATCCTCCTTGTGTTGATCCATCCATTTGCATCACTGAAGTAGCTTGCTGTTGTGATAATTCATTGGAGATGCACAGAGAAAGCCAAGAGAAGGTGCGCATGGGTGCCACATAACTCTTAGAAGACTAAAGAGGGCTCACCTTGGAGCTGAATCAAAACCCATGCCATGGCTACAAGTGTCTCACAATCTAAATTCAAAAGGCAAAGCAAATCATCTCTATAGCTCTACCGCTAATGGGGTAATGCTAATAAATGCATGTGAGGGAGTTTTCTTGTTGTCACATCAGATTTTGAAGTTGCAAAGTCTAATTACATCTGGCTGAAAATAGTTTGAGACTACCTATGCGTGTATTGAAATGAGATTGCAACTTGGTTTTTTCTAAACACCTTCGATTTGGAACCAACCTTCACGTGAAAACAAGTTAAAATTGGTAGCGAAGTTTCTTTCACTTCTCAACAATAATCTTTCCTTCGTGCATAGAGTAGAAATGAAACTTGGTTCCTTAAAATTAGATAAATTCTAATTAATAAACTAAACTCACACACATCACACTCACAAGACACAATGGACATGGCCCTTTGGGTTGCTTATAGCATACACTCACCCATGGTGCATTTAATGCATATAGACTATGGGCCTTACATGGGCATGCAGTCTTGCTTGTCCATGATCCATGGGCATGCTCATAGTGACATAGTCTGTGAGACACGTATAAAGTACACCCACCCATGTTTGCCCATGGTGCATTGAATGCATGTGGAATGTGGGTTGGCTATGAGTGGCCAATCTCTGATGTTACTATTTTAGCCTTGGCAATTCGACAAAAGGCCTTTACCCAAAGTCCCATGGCAACCACTCTTTCCACCCTTAATTCTGGCTCCTCCACTCCCTTTCCTTTTACCCTTTGAAAGTTTGCAAATGAGGACTTCACCTATTGCATTGGGAGAGTTGGCTTCTTCATCATCATCATGACCTGTTGCAATAGCGAATTTTGCTTCTTGGCCATTCTGCTCTCTCCACAACCTTGGCATCCAGGAAAATGACTTGAGTTAGCAAAGTTTCATCTAGTCTTCTTAGCTCAATGACTATAAAAGGATCACAAAGCATCCCCTCCTTTGAGACATTCCAAATGGGTTTAGGGTCATAATACTATAATGTTAACCTAGGATTACAACTCTATTCCCCACATGGAACTCATCACAACTCTACTCCCCATATCGATGTCATAACTTGATATAGATGGAAAGACATTCACACATTTAGATCAAGCCTCCCTAGGCCATCAAGTCTAAGAACATTAAAGGGCTTTGAATTTTGAGCCATTGTCTTGAATCCTCCCACAAATGTACCATGATCCTGTCAACAAGGCCATTTAATTATAGTAAGTGCTCTTATTGGATGAGGGATTGTATTCTCCCTTCCATTGTGGACCTTTATAACCATTGATATATTGTTTTGCCTTTTGCAAATTAATTCCCTCACTTATCAAGGATACTTTATAGTGTTTGTTGCCAATTTCCACACTGTTCATTGACTATGACCGAGCACATATACTACATAAACCCCCCCTTGGACCATGAATCATTGCAATTTTGGAATGTTTGATTGTGAATAGTGGAATATGATAAGCCTTTTCTACTACTAAAATCGACTTTCCTGCTTACTCAAATGTATTACTTGGCTTAACACCCATGTTTATACTGTCCATGTCCCTAATGCATGGGTGCCTCATTGCTGGCTCTTTCAAGCCCTTGATTTCAAATTGTATAAATATCTAAGTATGCTATTTCACGTCTTATCTCCTTGATGTTTGATGTCTTCTAGCTCAAAATCCTACCATGGCTAGTTGGACTCAATAGTAGTGTAATCTCTAAAATTGGACTTTTTTATGCTTGACAAGTTTGAACATGGCTATTGTACATTAGGGAAGACTAGATCATATGGATTCAAAGGCTCCCTTTCAATTAGATATGTAAACATGGGCTTAAATGGGGATTGATGTCTAGGTCAATGTGGAAAAATGTGGTCCCACACTAAGATCCTTGAATCAAAAGGTAAAGGGGTGTTTTTTAACCTTATCAAACACCATCACCTTGTATTGGTAGTTGGAATATATATAATCTAATGGCTATTATGAGCTATAAGTTTGTAGAATTGTTTTGGCCCTTCCCCTCATACACATGACATCTATGATTTGAGCATACACTACTACAAGTAGTTGGTAGCCGCTAATGAAAACACTATTTCATGCATTGGAACCACTAGACCCCATCTACATCTACAATACCTATTTCATTAATTTTGGACTCTTGCACTGTCCAAATTCATTTTGTGAGATAATTTTGGATAAAACATTTCAAAAAAAGAGGCTCTTATAAAACAAAACATTGAGTCAAAAAGGAAGATTTTAAAAAATCAAATTAGAAAAAATGACGTGAGATGTTATTAAAACTAGAGTACATTAAAAATAGAGTACATCACATTGTTAAAAGAGACAAAAAGTAAGATTTTAAAAAATCAAATTAGAAAAAATGGCGTGACATGTTATGAAAACTAGAGTACATTTCAAAAAGAGCACATCACATTTGTAAAGAAGTAGATCATATTACTCAAAGCCATATGGTGTCAAAAAACACCTTAATACAGTCTCTCTTAACATCATCTGTACATCACATTTGTACAAGAAGTAGATCGTATTAATCAAAGCCATATGGTGTCAAAAAACACCTTAATACAAAGCCATATGGTGTCAAAAAACACCAAGTCTCTCTTATCTTCTTAATCACCCTAAGTCTAGAAGATCTCATCATTGGTCTCTCTTATCTTCTCAACAACCCAATCTTTCACTACCTCCACAACTGTATCCTCAACATAATTACATGCGAAGAAGAAATTTAAGCAATCACAAATTGTTTCTTTATAATTTCTCTGAGAGGCTCTTATTGTTCTCTCAGCATCCACATCAAATCGCCCATGACGAGAGCTGCGATAACACATGTTACTTAAGAAGTCTAATAGATCTTGTCGTGCTTTTATCATACATATTAAAAGTCTTTCACTCTCTGCTATCTTGAGAGTCTCCTCCCTCTCTGCGTGCCTTTGTGCAGCAAATTCCTCTCTCTCCATGTGTGTCAAAGGAGAACCTTGTCAAATTCTGGCCTCTCTCTGTGCTCCTTGGTCAGCAATCCATTCTTTGAGATTGTTAATTCCGAACTCCACATCTTCGACAATGCCAAGGACATCCATGGGTGGGGAGATGATAAAGAAAGGGAGATGGACTACGATGCAAGAAAGAAGAGAGTGTCTGCGGAAGGACTATGATGGAAGAATACAAGTTAATGAGAAGCACTAGGATGGATGAAAGAAGAGAGTGTTTGTGGAAGAACTAGGACAGAAGAATACTTGGTTATCAGGATGGATGAAAGAAGACTCTGAGAGTGTTTGCGGAAGGACTAGGATAGAAGAATACAAGTTACTCAGAAGGACTAGGATGTAAGAAATAAGAGAGTGTTTGTGGAAGGACTAGGATGGAAGAATACAAGTGCACTAAGGCACGATGTGTTCACTATGATAAGGATAAGGGTTGGAATAAAGTGAGAGGCACGATGTGTTCACTATGATAAGGATAAGGGTTGGAATAAAGCGAGTGGAGATTGAATGCTCTACTTTAAGTGAGTGGAGATGATAAGGATAAGGGTTGGAATAAAGTGAGAGAAGCATTGCGAATGCTCTACTTTAAGTGAGTGGAGACTGTCCAACTGAATAAAATTCTCATCACACAAGGATTTATTTCCAAATAATCACATCATCACACATTCATATCATAAAATTGTGTGCATGAAGAAATATATTACAAATATTACATCATCACATATTCATATCAAAATTCTCATCACACAAGGATTTATTTCCAAATAATCACATCATCACACATTCATATCATAAAATTGTGTGCATGAAGAAATATATTACAAATATTACATCATCACATATTCATATCAAAATTCTCATCACACAAGGATTTATTTCCAAATAATCACATCATCACACATTCATATCATAAAATTGTGTGCATGAAGAAATATATTACAAATATTACATCATCACATATTCATATCAAAATTCTCATCACACAAGGATTTATTTCCAAATAATCACATCATCACACATTCATATCATAAAATTGTGTGCATAAAGAAATTATATAAATATCATCAGAAAATGCCACTTAAGTAATAAGTCACAAATTGGTGTATAATCAGCAAAAACTAAAACACAACATCATACATGCATCACAACTCTTGTGATGCTTCTAGTGGAGACTGTGGCAACTCTTCTGATGCTTCCAATGGAGGCTGTGGTGCTGTAGATGTACACTCAGTCTCTACTTCTTCTCTGTAGTATGTAGTGCTTTCAGAGTAGACTCAGTGTCCTCTTCCTTAAATGCAAGCGGAGGCGGTGGCAACTCTTCTGATGCTTCCAGTGGAGGCTGTGGTGCTATAGGTGTACACTGGGTCTCTACTTCTTTTGTAGTGTGCAGTGCTTTCATAGTAGACTCAGTCTCCTCTTCCTTAAAGGGAAGCTCTGATATTGCTTCAGTTGCACATTGTATTCTAATGGCAGCAATTAGGTCTCGAATGATTTCAGCCCTAAACAATTGTATATCCTCCTCTAAATATTTGAGCTCCAAAGAGTCTTCTGATGAGATCTGTGGCTTAAGTTTCTTTGAAAATCAACATGCAGTTGTAGGCAACTCTCCACCCACAACTATGCCCATCTTCCTGCTCTACTACTAAACGCTTTTGGAAGTCTACCGAGTCTTTGTACTGTCCTGTTTCTCTGATAGCAGATACCAACTTCTCAATCGACCTGCTTATCGTGACATACTAAAAAAACTTAGTGTGTCTATCACATAAGGTACATAATATAGAAGTAACAATAGATTAATAGAATACTTACATTTGCACTGAGCCATGAAAGCCTGCAATCGAGTTAACAAACCAACAATAGTTGTGTTCAAGGTCCCAAACCACCAGACTCCAATGTTCCCTACACGAATAATTAAGAACCATTAGTATTTAACACAATGTTGCCAGTATAAGATGAAAATAAAGGTTGCCATGATACTTACATCTCATGATATGCCATAAATAGGACTTGCATGCCATATAAATGTAAAGGCTGTAACAATTTACAAACATCGGCTATTGTCTTTCTGCTATCGCTAAGTATAGGAGAAAGGAGGGAATCCAACATATACACACGATTTTGTACGACTCTACCAAATCGTGAGATAACTATACTGCACCAACAAATAAACAAATATTAGCTTATTAGATTAAATCAAAATATTGAATTATCAAGTAGAGAAAAAGTTTGTATCAGACCTAAGAATGGCCATCATAATGTTGTTATTGACCTCATTTGAAGGTCTAGAGAGAATTGAAATCTCCTCTCCCCCAAATTCAAGATACTGAGGTCTATGTTGAATCATAACCCTAACATTAAAAGAGTTTCCCAATTCTTCCAATGAAGCCATGTTTGTAGAGTTGAGGTCTTCTATCCTCTTTGACTCTTTGATGGCATTCATTTCGCAATCAATGATTGCTCGAATGGTACATGTTATAAATGCATAGAGATGCAAATCTGTATATGTTGACAGTGTGGTGTCATTTTGTATCTAAAAAATTTGACCAAGTACCAAAAAGCAATTGTAGCCCACCCTCCATCCACAATTATAGATGTGGCTATTCTCTTGATGTGATACCTGACATGTTATATACTCTATTTGTTGTGCCAAGTCACATTGCCGCATTACTATGTCGATAGCACCTACTAACTTTCGAGCTGATCTGCACATCAAAACATATAACAATAGTGAATATGTGCATTGCATATCAATCTACATGTCAAGAAGTGACAACAAGTGTAGTCTATACTTACTCTAACACATTGCCATGGATGGATATCATTGAGTTGGCAAAGAAGCACTTCTTCGCAAGGATGTCCACGACTACCAGGCTCCAATGTGAGCTGCATTATCAATAAAGAATAATTAATGTGTTTGAGACAATTCTAGCAATGCAATAGAAAAAACAAGTAGGGTTTGATGCTTACTTCTCATAATATGCTGTAAAAATAACTCGTGCGTCATGAGTGCGTCATTCATAGGAACGTGCTTCAACCACTTGCAAACATTCTCTATGGTTTCTTCTTTGTTGCTAAGCACTTCCGAAATACGAGGATCGAGCATATATGAAACGCTTTGTATATTTTGCGGAAAATTTGCTATAACATTACTATATTAAAAAAAAAAGTATTAGCTTCTTGGGTTTAATCAAAATAAGCAAAGTATAAAGCCAAGGAAAAGGCTGCATCAAACCTGAGGATGGTTGTAATGACTTTGACATTAACCTCATTCTTAGGATTCAAGAGGATTGAAATCTCTTCTTCACCAAATTCAAAAAAATGAGGTTGTTGTCGAATTAACAACATAGCAGTGAATGAACTTCCAATCTGCTCCAATAGATTCATATTTTCATGACTCATCTTATTGAGGGAGTAGTCTACATCGTATTCTTCTTCACTTGCTATGTCCTCCACATCCTCCTTCTGCCATAAAAATATAAAAAAGTTATGCGATGTACACATCCCAAATAAAGGCTTAAACAAGCAGATAAGGTTTCATACATGCTTTCATTAGAGTGAGTCTCTCCTCTGCTTGGAGCAAAAATTTAAAAAGGTTTCATACATGCTTTCATTAGAGTGAGTCTCTCCTCCTCTTGGATGAAAAATTTAAAAAGTTACGAGATTTACACATCCCAAATAAAAATAATGGTTTAAATAATCATAGAAGTATAAAGATAGCATGCTTTCATTAGACAAGTTATGAGATTTACACATCCCAAATAAAAATAATGGTTGAAATAATCATAAAAGTATAAAGATAGCATGCTTTCATTAGACTCAGTCTCTTCTCCTCTTGGAAGAAAATATAAAAAAGTTATGAGATTTACACATCCCAATTAAAGGCTGGAACAAGCATACAAGTATAAAGATAAGGTTTTATACATGCTGCAATGTAGTCATATTTTCAGGTTGTTTCCCAATGGTAGTAATTAGATGCTGAATACTCTCAGCCCGAAATGCTAGCAGATCAGCTTCTGTATATGATTCCATTTTGACTGGTAACTCCAAATCAAAAATCTCTCTAAGAAACAACATGCAGTTGTAGGCAACTCTCCACCCACAGCTGTGTCCATCTTTTTGCTCCACTGGCAGACGTCTTTTGAATTCTACTTGATCTTCTTGCTCCGTGGTTGTTTTGACAGCAGATACTAGCCGATATGCAGCACTGTCCAGCATGACATATTAAATATATTAATATGTCATGATCATAAGATACAAAATAAGAAAGTATCAAAAATATTAAGAGAATAATTACCTTGGCGAGTTGGCATGATAGCCTTCTATTGAATTCACAAACCATAAATGGTTGAGTTCAAGGTCCTAGAAGATCAGACTCCAATGTGAGCTACACGACCAGAATAAAAATGATTATTGTTTTACACAAACTTACCAAAGAAATAGTAAAAATAAGGTTAGAGTTGATACTTACGCATCATGATAAGGCATTAAGATGACTCGCACCCCATCTAAATTCAAAGGGCTTAACCAGGTACAAACATCTTCTATAGTCTTTTGAGGAGAGCTAAGAATAGAAGAAAGGAGAGCATCGAGCATGTAGACACGATGCTGCACTGCACAAGCTGAGAAATAACTACACTGCACCAAGAAATAAACAAACATTAGCTCAT
Organism: Dipteris shenzhenensis; assembly: GCF_047967505.1. Taxonomy (NCBI): domain Eukaryota; kingdom Viridiplantae; phylum Streptophyta; class Polypodiopsida; order Gleicheniales; family Dipteridaceae; genus Dipteris; species Dipteris shenzhenensis. The sequence continues at coordinate 43,119,722 of NC_141623.1, read as the reverse complement.
AGAATTGATTTGCATTCTGCACTAGGAAACTGATATATAACTGCACTGTGAATAAATAAACAAATGTTAGCTCATTGAAGTAGCAACAAATAAATAAACGTTACCTGAGAATGGCCAAGATAACATTGTCATTAACCTCTTTTAAAGGATTGGAGAGGATTGAAACCTCCTCTCTACCAAAGCTTAAATACTGAGGTTCTCGTTTCAAAACGATCCTAACTTCAAATGAGCTCTCCATCCAATGCGGCTAAATTTGATTTTTCAATCAAATTTAGAGGTGGTTGCATTGTTGAAGTAGAAGGGAGTGCCTCCGTATTGACTTCATCCATTTCTTCTCCCTCTATTGCCTGTAAACAAATATGAGAGATTAGATTCATTATCTTTAAATTTAAATCTTATTTAAAAAATTGTATTTAGTTGAGAAATAGAGAGTTCATACCGCTAAGTATTGTCGTAGTGGCCTTTTTTCATAACCCTGCGAGCCATAATTATCAAAGAAGGCATCATCATGTTTGTCTTCATCCACCAACCTCTCTGTGAACGGGTCATGTAAGTCCATCTTTTCATCATCATCAACTGGGACATTATGATCTTCAAGGTAATCATCCATGTCATCGGTGTCCTTGTGGTCTATCTCTTTTTCATAGCCTATGGTTAGATCTGCTTGAAGCTAGAAATAAGCCATGAAATGCTTATTTTCAATAATATTTGTGGAGTTGCCTTTTCTTAGGATATACTCAAATAAATATCCCATCCTGCACAAGGTGACCTCCCAACCTGCCGGTAGCAAATTCTCCATCATGGTAAGCAAGAGACTCCCACTTTTTGTAGGACTTCCATAGTTATTTTGATAATGTATGGACCTGGGAATATCTTGCTCTTCTAGCATCAATCTCAAATTATTTGAATTCCCTCTTATGTTCTTCTATAAGGAGTGATCAGGGTTGGGACTCTGCATACACAGAAAGAATGATTCAAGAGTTTGAATCGCTATGCCACATTCTCTCTTGCCTCTCTTTGCTGCATAAACACCACTATAGATCTTCAAATCTGATGAATATGCTCGCTCTAGAGTAACCTGCATGGCTTCTTTGTTTTTTTTATCAACAAAAATGACAATGTTGCAAATTGCCACTTTGCTAATGGTGGTATATACTATTCTATCAATGAAGTTATGGATATCATTGCTAGAAACTTCATTGATAAAGAATAGTTGTGGCTTATCCCATGCTGACTCATTCTTGAAGAAGTCTTCTTCTGAGACTCCCCTGAAGTTCACAAGCTTTCCAGACTCTGCCGTAACCTCTACATTGAATTGAAAGCTTTGGTGCATATCTGTCGGCATCCTTATCTCGTTGATTAATCTTTCCACATATGCAACCACCTGTTGTGGGATTTCTTTTCTCATATAAGAGGTTACTATTTCCAACCCATCTTCATCCTTTTTAATCCACCTGTTTGCCCATAGCTTTACCTTGGGTGTTGACAAAGAAGCTATAAGCTTCACCACATTATAGTCAATGTCACAATGAGTAAGTGGAATTTGTTTCTCTGACAGCAAATACTTAATGGCACTATGCACTGCATCACGCCTCACCTGTACATTGATGCATTCTTCCATGCAGTGGTCTTTGTCTTTTTTTCCAAAAAACCATTCTTTCTTTAAAATTTTTTGTGCTGCCATGGATGCATACTTATCAGGTAAGTACTTTACAGGCCTCCACATCCTTGCCGTCAACTCCTTCTTATCCATTACCTTTGACTTGCCAGAGATAAACAAAGGAGCTTCATAGGTCAGCTGTCCACGCTCACAAGCAATGCACATTTCAAGCATCTCATTGAACACTTCAATAGGAAGAAATATGATAGAAGTGTAGTCGGCATATCTGTCCCTCACCACCTTGAGGCTTGTCATACTTTCTTCTCGCTCTTGAGTTCCCCTAGGCACAACTGCACTCAAAGAAGTATAAAAGTTTGTGAGTGTGTCGGCGTCTGCTTTTGTGACCTTTCGCTTCAAATCAGAATTTGGAGAACCAAATGTTGTCCATATAACCCTTGCCTTCTATA